>NC_088379.1:116695000-117013333 GCF_037993035.2 Macaca fascicularis
CGTACTTGTACAAAATTTGTTTTTCAAAGACTATAAACATTTGTTGAGCATTCACCACCCGTATTTAGAATTTGCTCCATATTTTCTTTTTCTTTTTCTTTTTTTGAGACGGAGTTTCGCTCTGTTGCCCAGGCTGGAGTGCAGTGGTGTGATCTCAACTCACTGCAGCCTCCACCTCCCGGGTTCAAGCAATTCTCCCACTTCAGCCTCCTGAGTAGCTTGGAACTACAGGTGAGTGTCACCATGCCCGGCTAATTTTTATATTTTTAGTAGAGACAGTGTTTCACCATGTTGGCCAGACTGGTCTCTAACTCTTGCTCCATATTTTCACAAATTACGTAATGTCATTCATTTATGTAACTGCTGTGTTACTAAGAGTCTATGAAACACCAGATAGTGGTATCAGGGCTATGAATACAGCAATGAACAAAGTCCCTGTCCCCCTGAAGCTTATATTCTGTGGTTAAAGAGAAAATATAAAATAAAAAAGTAAGTGTACAGCATGCAAGAGAGTGGCAAAAGCAATGAAGAAAAATGTATGGTTAGGGGTTTAGGAATGGGGCATGATTGCTATTTTAAGTGAGAAGGTTAGGGAGGGCTTCATCGAGTAG
Organism: Macaca fascicularis; assembly: GCF_037993035.2. Taxonomy (NCBI): domain Eukaryota; kingdom Metazoa; phylum Chordata; class Mammalia; order Primates; family Cercopithecidae; genus Macaca; species Macaca fascicularis. The sequence goes on from NC_088379.1 coordinate 116,695,612, forward strand.
GCGACATTTGCACAAAGGCCTGAAGGATGTAAGAGCATGGGTTGTGTGACACTTGGCTTCTGAATAATTACTTTTTCTCAGTAAACAGAACAATTTGCTAAGTACAGTTTTCATTAGATACTCAAAACATAGTTATCATCTCAGGATTTACTGATGAGTTTAGCTAGAGTACTAACTTCTCTATATTTGAAAAAAGTATTCAAATTCAACAACCTTCAATAAGTCATTGGTCTAAAATCTTTGTAAACATTTGTGCTCTTGATTTGGGAAAAGCAAGAATGTGTCTCTTTATCATCCGAGGAATGAAAGAAAACATATAGCTCTCACTCTTCATGAAGATGTACCTGTATTCTTGTCGGGAAGAGCAGGAGCAAGGAGGAACAATGCCTCCTGGCGCTCGTTGAATTGTGTGTGAGTGCTGCAGTTCTGAGAAATTGTGTTGTAATTGTGCGTACTATCACCTATAGAGGTGTCCCTCAAACCAGGTCTTGCCTTGTGAGTTAGTTGACATAATAGGTGTGAAAGTGTGCATAGGCCAGGCACGTTGGGTCATGCCTGTAATCCTAGCACTTTGGGAGGCTAAGGTGGGTGGATCACAAGGTCAGGAGTTCAAGACCAGACTGGACAAGATGTTCACCATCAGCCAGGCGTGGTGGTAGGTGCCGGTTATCCCAGCCACTCGGGAGGCTGAGGCAGAGAATTGCTTGAACCTAGGAGGTGGAGATTTCAGTGAGCTGAGATCACACCACTGCACTCCAGCCTGAAAGACAGAGCAAGACTCCATCAAAAAGAGAAAGAAAGAAAGAAAAAAAAAAAGCGTGTGTAGAAGTCTCACTCACATAATGTGGCTATTTTTTCCCTTAATTTCTAAAATTGTTTCATTGCAAATATCCCAAGAGAAGTTACATTTTAAATCTTTCTTATGCATTTATAGTCCAGTGTGAATATATTTACCAGATAATAACTGGAGGAAATAAATTGCTAAGGAAGGAAAGGAAAGGATAGGAGCATGAAGTTACTAGGTCTCCAGATAAGGAGAGGAACGTAAGGGATACAACTGAGAGAATACTTACAGAGAGGGGAGGCTGAAGTTACTAAAAACATTTAACTACCTCACGCTCTAGCTAAAGGGCTTCTAGGACAAGCTACAGCCAATGAACTTAGAAAAAAGAGAATAAGGCATAATTAATATAAAGAATTATGAAGTCAGATGAGAATGCAGCGGTCCAGAAGAGAAGTGACAGACATGGTTTACATTCATACACACAGAGCTCAAAGTACTCCCAGCCTAGTATCCTTTTATAACAAATGCCTCTAAACTGATGCAGGCATTCCAAAACTTGAATAGACAGTGTCAATGAATAACAAGCTTCTAATTTCTCATAAGGAAAAAAGTAAGAATAAATAGTTTCAAAATAAAGCTGAACCATAACTGTCCTGAGCCCTAAATTCTGAAGCTTCTGTACTGCTAACAACAAAGTTTGTCCCCCTAAAACGGGGTCTTTCCCAGTTCAGTGTCACAAAGCCAATACACAAAACTGAAAGTGAGGGTCAAGCAGTGCAGGCTTTTTTTCAATGACCATGGAATTGAGAAGTGGGAGCATGCCTTTCAAATCAATTTATGCAGTCAACAAATATGAAAAAAAGCTCATCATCACTGGTCATTAGAGAAATGCAAATCAAAACCACAATGAGATACCATCTCACGCTAGTTAGAATGGCGATCATTAAAAAGTCAGGAAACAACAGATGCTGGAGAGGATGTGGAGAAATAGGAACGCTTTTAACTGTTGGTGGGAATGTAAATTAGTTCAACCATTGTGGAAGACAATGTGGCAATTCCTAGAGGATCTAGAACCAGAAATACCATTTAACCCAGCAATTCCATTACTGGGTATATACCCAAAGGATTATAAATCATTCTACTCTAAAGACATGCACACGTATGTTTATTGTAGCACTGTTCACAATAGCAAGGACTTGGAACCAACCCAAATGCCCATCAATGGTAGACTGCATAAAGAAAATGTGGCACGTATACACCATGGAATACCATGCAGCCATAAAAAAGGATGAGTTCATGTCCTTTGCAGGGACATGGATGAAGCTGGAAACCATCATTCTAGCAAACTGATACAAGAACAGAAAACCAACCACCACATGTTCTCACTCATAAGTGGGAGTTGAACAATGAGAAGACATGTTCACAGGGAGGGGAACATCACACACCGGGGCCTGTTGGGGGGTAGGGGGCTAAGGGAGAGATAGTGTTAGGATAAATACATAATGTAGATGATGAGTTGATGGATACAGCAAACCACCATGGCACATGTATACATACATAACAAACCTGCACATTCTGCACATGTATCCCAGAACTTAAAGTATAATAAAAATAAATAAATAAATAAATAAATAAATAAATAAATAAATAAAGATAGTTACTGAAGCAAAATACAATGCAGAGGTAATAAGATTTCTAGATGGGTCAAATGTTTACCCGCCCCCCCCAAAATAATTTTTGACTAGTGAGGGGTAAGGGGGTTTCTCTAATGAAGGGGTTGGATGTTAAAAGTGAGGGGAGAAATATTCATGTATTTTCTGGAAATGGACCACGAATTCTCTGGAACCAGAGTGCTGCCTTCTTTTTTGTCCTTTTATGGCTTCTTCTCATTGCCATGATGATTGTCAACTGTCCCAGTGTGAGTGGGAGTGTCATTTAGCATAGAAATGAGATTATAATGAAGCCTTAGATCTTTTTGAAGTCATTTAGTCAGCTATCTTGGTTCTAACCAGTCTCGGCTGGTCTGGTGACAGAACTGTTTATCACACGTGTCTTGTTTCTTTCTTTCTTTTTCCTCAGTACTGTCCTTTTACAAGTGACATGCATCCTGTTTCTTAAAGATAAGCAGAATTAGTGCAGGGTAGAAAGTCAGCTATGTCACAGGAACTACACTGGGTAAAAGTATTATAATCAGCTTTGAGTTGCCCAAAGCCCAGAATCCTCTCAAACTCTTCTATGTATTTATGTATTTCTTTCCTCGACTTGACCTTGCTGAAAGATCTAATGCTTTTTGAGACAGAGGAAACTACACAGTGATCCCAAAGCAGGGCCAGCTGAGGAGACAGGGGTGATGGAAAAGTGGAGATGAGTTTCTGGTGCGGGCAGTTCTTTGGAGGTGGGAGTAGCAAGTTGGACGGGATGGCTGGGTACTAGAATCATCAGCAACAGCTCTCACAGCTGTTGAGGGCAGGTGTTGATGGCAAGAGAAGATGAGATAACATGGGTAGAAATGATATCAATACTTTTTAAAAAAATAATTTCAACTTCTATTTTAGATTCAGGGAGTGCATGTGCAGATACATTCCATGGGTATATTGTGTGACACTGAAGTATGGAGAAAATATGGCTCTGTCACCTAGGTCCTGAGCATAGTACCCAATAGATAGTTTTTCAGCCCTTGCCACACTCCCTCTCTCTCCCCTCTAGTAGTCCCCAGTGTTCATTGTTTCCATCTTTATGTCCATGTGCACTCAACGTTTAGCTACCATTTTTAAGTGAGAAAATGCAGTACTTGGTTTTCTGTTCCTGCATTTATTTGCTTAGGATAGTGACCTCTAGCTGCATCCATGTCGCTGAAAAGAACTGGGTTTCATTCTGTTTTATAGCTGTGTAGTATTCCATGATGCATATGTACCACATTTTCTTCCTCCAATCCACCATTGATGAGCATCTAGGTTGATTCAATGTCTTTGCTACTGTGAATAATGCTATGTTGAACATATAAATGCATGTGTATTTTTGGTAGAATGATTTGTTTTCCTTTGGGCATTTACCCCATAATGGTATTGCTGGGTTGAATGGTAGTGTTTTAAGTTCTTTGAGAAATCTCCAAACTGCTTTTCACAGTGAATGAACTAATTTCAATGCCACCAACAGGGTATATACCTTCCCTTTTTTGAGAAATCTCCAAACTGCTTTCCATAGGGATTGAACTAATTTACATTTCCACCAACAGTGTATAAGTGTTTCCTTTTCTCTGCAGCCTCACCAGAATCTGTTACTTTTTGATTTTTTAATAATTGCTATTCTGACTGGTATGAGATGGTATCTTATTGGACAGCAACATGTATTGATTAGCAATCAAATGTACTTGAGGCAGAGATATTCTTTGGCAGGTTTGGTTGATGTCATAATACCTTTCCATGTCCTTTGGGTTAGGGTGAAGAACTTGTTCATTCATCAAAGTAGAATAAAAATACAACATTATAATTTTAATGATTTGTTTAAAACTAATTATTTGTTTGCTTGAAACAATTAAATCTTCCCTTACATGAAGAAGGAGAGTAAGTTGTCACTGAACCTTATAATACAGCAAACAGACATTTAGGTAAAATAATCACCAGGCTTCAACCTAATCATTGAATGTTTCCCATAGTAAGAGTTGTTGTAATTAGTACCTTTCACGAAGACAAAAGAGAAGCAATTGGTTCAATTTGAAAAACAAATAGAAATTTAATATAATAGGAATACAAAGCAACTTCATAAATACAAAACTATTATCCATTTTATTTTGTTAATTCTAAGATGATGCATCTTACAATTGTTTGTATCTCAGATATGATTACATAATTCATTTCATTTAAGATGATCTGCTAGACTAGTCCCTTGAATTAAGAAACGAAAGACAAATGTCATTATTATTATTAGTGACAACTTCTGAAAGTTCTTGCCAAGAAAATAAGACAAAAACAGATATAAAACTTCAGGAAGGATACAAATTCATCCCTATTAGCAGATTATGTGATTATTTTTCCCAGAATCCTGAGGGTCAGCTGATAAACTATTAGAACTGATAAAGTGATTCATTAAGTGGCAGGATATAAAATAAATATGAGATATTAATTACAAATTAGAACTTTGTTACATCCTCTAACAAATCATTGCTTTGTTTACTAAGCAGAGAAATAATGCTTCTATTGAAAAATAAAAAGAAAGATAATTTCAACTATAATTTTAAAAATTATTTTTATTAAGACATCATATGCATAATAAAAGGGCAAATGACAATTTGAAAAATATTAGCAACATATGTATAACAGGCAAAAATGTAGAATCCTAAAATATAAAGAACCGTTAAAAATTAGAAGGGGAACACTTCCATAGAAAAATAGCAAAAAACAAAACAAAACAAAAAAAGAGGTAAATACAAAATTACTACACTAATCTGTGAAAAAGAGAATGCTCAACTTTATTAATGTTAAAGTTTAAGTAACTGTAACGTACCATTCATCTTCTGTGTTAGTTATCAATTAATACATAATACATTCCCCAAAATGTATTACATATTAGATTTGTAACTTAGTGGCTTAAACAACAAAATTTATTACCTCGCATATGCTGTGGATGACGAATCTAGGCATGGTTTACTTGGTTTACTTGGTTCCTCTAGCTCGGAATTTCTCACTAGGCTGCAATAGAGATACCAGCTGGGCTGGTATCATCTCACAGTTTGGGGGAAGATCTGATCTTAATATCACTCACTTGTCTGTGGGCAGACCTCTGGTTCTAGCTGGCTGTGAGCCATGGATATCACTGGCTTGCCATATTAGTCTTTTCATAGGGTTTCTTACAACTGGCAGCTTTCCACAGAATGTGGAGACAGAGGGGGGGTGGGGGGAGAGAGAGAGAGAGAGAGAGATAGAAAGAGAGAGAGAGAGAGAGAGAAAGCGAGAGCCCAAGATAGAAGTCATTTTTTTGTAATCCAACTTTGGAAGTGACATTTCATTGCTTCTGCCGTAGTCTGTTCAACAGAGGTTGAACAGAAATTGTTATGGTTTGAATGTTTTAATTCCCTGCAATACCATGTTGAAACTTAATCCCCAATACAACAGTCTTGGAAGGTGGGGCCTAATGGGAGGTGTTGAGATCATGACGGCTCCATCCTCATGAATGGATTAATGCCACCAAAAAAAGAGCTTGACGAGGTGGTTTTGCTTTCTTTCACTCTTTTGTCATGTGAGAAACAGTACTTGCACCCTCTGAAGACTTTAGTGTTCAAGACAACATCTTGGAGGTGAAAACTCCAAGGTGGAAACTTGCAAGGTGGGCCCTTGCAAAACGCCAAACCTGCTGGCACCTTAATTTTGGACTTCTCAGCCTCCAGAACTTTGAGAATAAATGTACATTTTTAATGAACTAGCCAGTCCATGTTATTTTGTTATAGAAATACAAAATGGATTAAGACAGGAATCCAGCACAACTCAAGGAAAGAGGATCACCCAAAGATATGAATACTAGAGAACAGGAATCCTTGGGGGTTCATCTTAGAGACTGTGTATTCACACCTCCCATTAAACAGTTAAGATTAAAAATAAATGTATATAAGAAAGCAAAGAGTGCAAGTTTTGTGTTGTAAAGGGTGATGAAATATAGGGTAGTAAGAGAATACATTGTCGTAAACTTTCTAAGGAGTATTTTGTATAAGGAGTAATACAACATTCTTACTCTTAGAATCATAATTATATTTCTAAAACTTTAACATAAAGATAAAACAGGAATACACATAAAAATCTATGGAAAGGAATGTTTACCACAGCCTTATTTATAATAATGAAAAAGTATAAGTAACTTTCACAAAGAGAGGAAAGATGAAATAATTTATAGTTAAATCAGGATGATAGACTACTTTATAATTTATGATGTTTCTAAAGTACATTTAATAGCATTGGAAAAGCTCACATTTTTTAAACAGAAGAAGCAAGATGCAAACTACTGTGTAGTATAACTTTGATTATTAAAAATAACATACATATATACATATATAAATATACATACATAGTGACAGAGACATAAATCAATTATTACAAATATATACCTCTGGGCAAGACAATTGGTATAATTATAGGTAAAATGTTTAAAAACATTGTTTGGATTTGTAGAAATGTCTCTGTGTACAAAAAGGAACTTTCCCAACATTTTCCTTTGCTCCTTCATTTTCTCTTGCCAATGCATAGTAGAGGGTTATGATTTAATGTAAAGACATGATTAGCTATGTTGGCAACAGTATGTCCACCCATTCTAATTGGTGGTATGCCACATGATGGACAGGACCAAAACTATGGCATACCACAGAACTGAGAACAGTTTCCATACCTCAAGGCCCAGTATTAGTCTTGGCTAAAATACTACTTCATGCTAACAAGTACTATACTTTAAAATAATTTCATGTTGGCATATATTTAACATCATTTGGTGCTTTTTAGCTAAAGTTACTGAGTTTTAGCTATGCTTCTAATAGGAATCTACTATGAATCTGCTTTCAATAAGTCAAATCTCTCCGCTGTCCCCAATGAACATTTTTCAAATCACCCATGATGTGTTTGAATTAGACTAGGTAATCATTTGAAACCAAGAAATGAATTAGGAAAATGCTCATTCTTTATTTTCATGGATTGAGATGTTCACTTAGAGATCTTACCTATGCTTCAGTCCAGCCCATTACTACCTCATCTTGTGGTATTCATTTATTTAACATATTTTCCCTGCTAAACTGTGAGAAACATGAAGGTGAGGACAATATCTGCCTTACTCCTCTAGATATTTCCAAAACCTTAGCACAATGTCTGGAGCATCTTGGGAACACAATTGTTCTTTGTTAATTGAATGAAAGGATGAAGCTCTGAGGATTTGAGTCTGTTACCATGCCAGAGACCTTTCACCTGGTTTCTGTTCTATTTCCAGCCTCCCTTAGAGGGAGAAATTCAAAATTCATAATGATACTCATAACATTCCTTTTCCCAACTTCCCCTCCTTTTCACCCTCACACACAAAGTACCAAGAAATTAAGATAGTTGTCCAAATAATGAAAAAAAGAATAGCCAATTTTGTTGGGAAACTTGCTGTTTTTTGTTTTTGTTTTAAATCAAGCAACAGAAAATAACTGGTGTATCTGCCATTTTCAGTAATTTGGCTAAATTGGTGGGGTTTTTGGTCATTATGTTCCTATATATATCAGTCTTTCATGGAGTCCAATTTCAATCTTTGTGTATTTGAGTGTGCCAGGCAGAAAGATGTCCATGCTGTAATCCCTGCAACTGTGAATATGCTACCTTACATGGCTAAAGAGACTTTGCAGATGTGATTAAGGCTATGGATTTTGAGATGGGGAGATTACCCTGGATTATCTGTTCGGCCCAATCTAATCACGTGATTCCTCTAAAAGTGGAGAACCTTTCTTGACTGTGGTTAGAGAAAGCTGTGACAATGAAAGAAGAATCTGAGAGATGTGACATTGCTGACTTTGAAGATGGAGGAAGGAGGTTATAAGTTAAGAAATGCAGGAGCCATCTGGAAGGTGGAAAGGGCAAGGAAACAGATTCTCCCTTGAAGACTCCGAATGGAACAATGATTCCACCAACACCATGATTGTAGCCAAGTGAGGTCCTTGTTGGACTTCTGACTTACTGAATTGTTAAGACAATAAATTGTGTTCTTTTAAGTCATCAAGTTCATAGTAATTCGTTACAACAATGAAAAACAGGTATAGTGATACTTTAAGTTAAATTCAGGTGAATCTATATGCATAGTTCTAAAGACAGTTTTTTAAATAAAAATATTTATTCGAAAATTATATCTTCATATCAGCTGACTGTTTGGCCAAGTAAATTTAAATACATATGGACTTTTAAACTTAGCGCTATTGGTTAAAAGAAAACATAATCAGGTAGGCCAGATGGAATTTGAATAGGTAGTACCCTATTCCTGCTACTTTTGGGGGAGATTTTGTGGGAGTCATTATGTATAGTTACATTAGAAATATATGTGGCTGTGGACATGTTTTCCTTGACTGAGGATATGGGGAATGGCAGAAGGGGTGGGGGAACTGGAAGGTAACTTGGTATCTGTGGTCAGGTTGATGAAATATTTGGTGGCTTGTTGATTTTATATATGACCCTTTTAGTCATAATTTCTTGGCAACGTGACAGTATCCTTCATCTGAAGTTTTCTAATATTTTACTTGTTAATATCAACATGGGAATAAAGAGATGAAAACAAGAAACTTGAAGGTTAAGTAAGTTATACAAGATTATGGATAAGATTGAGTTAGAGGCTGGTTAAACTTTGGTTTCTTATATTTCTACTTTTAGTATTTATCTACTAGGTAAAAAAAAAAAAAAAAATTAAAAGCTTAAAAAGTTCCAAAGCAATCAATTTTTTGAAAATCTTAATTTTTTAGAAGTATTTTGATTTAAGAAATTTTGTAAGATTTCAACTATTTGAAATAATGCTATTATCCTCATGTTCAGAAACAATTTATTCTTCTATTTGTCTTGTGTACTAATTTCCTATTACTGGTGTAGCAAAACGCTAAAAATTTAGTGGCTCAAAACACTATTCTCTTAATAGCTCTGGGAGTCAGAAGTCTGAAATAAGTTAGTTGCTAACATCCAGGTGTTGGCAGAACTGGTTTCTTCTGGAGTCTCCAGGTAAGAATCTGTTTCCTGGCCTTTTCCAGCTTCCAGTGGCTGCTCTCCTTCCTTGTCTCATGAGCACATCACTCCACTCTGTTGCTCCTGTCAGCACATTTCGCTCTCCTCTGATTCTGACATTTCCTTCATCCCTTTTATTAGGACTTTTGTGATTACATCAGGCCCATCCAGATATTCAGCATTATCTCCCCATCTCAAAATCCTTAACCGTATCTACAAAAGTCCCTTTTTTTGCCATATAAAGCAACATTCTGAGGTTTTAGGGATTAGGATGCACACATATTTGGTGGACATGGGGACATTACATAGCCTACCATAGTATAAACAAGAAATCCTAAATGCTCTGAAATCTTTCAGTACTGTTGTCCTTATCTTTGAAGTCCAGACTTCTCCCTTCAGAAAAGACGAATCTCTAGAAAATGGCTCTGGTTGTTATTTCAACCAAGACACAACATGCAATTCACAATTCACAGAATGATATAGTTGTCAGAGGCTTGAGAAATTATGTATTCCATAGCTTTTTTGAATCAATGACAAAACATATTAAAGCTCTTAGATGATTAGCCCAGGTCCACCTATCAAACTTGGAAGTAAAGCAAGGGCCAGAAAAGTACAAAGGGAAACAAGACAATGGAATATATAGTACCTATTATGGGCCAGATGCTATATGTTTTGAAAATCTTCTGGGTCAGTTTTATTGCTCGAAGTTTCACAGATACTGAAAGTGAAACTGGGAGACCAGTTGTTTAGGATCACACAGATATTGTGGTAAACTTAATTCCCGTTCACTAATATCCACTGCCCCTTCCATTTCCTATTGAACTTAAGGTGTGACTATGTGATTTGTTTTAATCAATGAAATATGTCATCTCTAAGCTGAGTTTTTCAGAGCTATTGCTTGCTTTGCCATATTCTTTTTTTCCTGCCACAATGACTGGCAATATTCCCAATAAAGAATGCTTTATTAGCCTGGGTCCCAACATGAAATGAACCTGGACACTTGTATATAAATAAACCTATGCTGTTGTAAGCCACTAAGATTTGGGGGTCATTTGTTACTCCTGTACAACCTAACTTATTCTTCCAAAGCAGTTATTAAGTGTCAAGGCCAGAAATTGAACTCGGGTCTGTCTGATTTCAAAGCTTGTCATTATGATTTGAATGTTTGTAAGTCCTTCAAAATTCACACGGAAACTTTATCTTTAATGTAACAGTTTTAAGAGGTGAGGGTTTTTGGGGGTGATTAGGCCATGAAAACTTGTCCCACATGGATGGGCTTAGTGCCTCGTAAAAGGACTTGAGAGGGTGAGTTCACCCTATCCATTTATTCCACCTCTTCCGCCATGGGAGGACAGAGTATTCAGTGCTTTTCCTGTCTGCCTTCTCCCGTGTGAGGATGCAGCCACAAGATGCCATCTTGTAAGCAGAGACTGAACCTTCAGCAGACTCAAATTTCCCAGCGCCTTGATTTTGAACTTCTCAGCCACGAGAACTGTGAGAAATACATTTCTATTATTTATAAATAACCTAGTCTGTGCTAGTTTGTCATAGCAGCAAGAACAAACTGAGACACCTTTGTTCTAGACTCCAGGCAACTGATTCTTATTTGTTTATTTCACTTCTCCACACTATGAGATACCCATGAATGGAACATATGGGAAAACTATTATACACTATGGATTGATTATCCAAACTTTATCTTAAACAAGTTTGTAAAGTAGGTGGATATTAACATTTACAAAGGAATACGTCACTACTCTCTTAACATTTTTTAACCACCTATTAGAGCACACTTTACGTCAAGGAAACTGAGCGGTGATAATGAGCTTAGCAAACAGATAAATGACAATAACCAATGTTGTACTAACTATGTAGCACATGGTCTTCTAATTGTCTTGTGTATCTTAACTCACCTAATCCTCATAAAACCCCTGTCAAGTATTACTATTCTCATCCAGTGTTTTAGATAAGAAGACAGAGGCTCAAGCATTAAATGGTAGCGCTTCCATTAAAACCCCACTGTGCTCCTAAACCTGAATAAAGCCCATTTTAAGTCAATTTGTTAATTTATTCCAGATATTCACAATCAAAACCAACACATTTAATATATAGGTTTTTAGAACATTGAAATATAAACTAAAATTATATCTCAAATTTTGTATTGCAGTTTCTGTTTTATTTGGAGCTCCCCACATAAGTATTTTCCCTATAACAAGATACTATTCAATACTAAGTACAAATCAACCAGATTGGTGATTTCAAAGAAGTGTCTGCCTGGCTCAATTAATACAGTAGCCATAATTAGACATACAGTTTTCTGTACAGCTTTTGCGTAACTACCAGAGTTATTTATAATAATTACTCCCATTGTGACCACTTTAAAAAGTCTATATCTATTGCTTTAACTAAAATATAAATAATTCCATCCCACTATTCTCACCCTTTCTCCCATTTGTGCCCCTGTGATAGCAGACTGACTTGTCATCTCCTCAGCTTTTGTAAGGAGATAATAATTTTTTAAATGTATTAGATCTGAAATTCTAGCACTGTGCAAGTCAAGGCCCTGTCCTGAGAAATGATTTATGTACTGTTCTAGTTTTGCCAAATCAATGCTGAAGGAGCTGCTGGAACACCTGCCTGAAAGTGTGGAACTTACAAGATAGTTTTTCTGAAGCTGATCAACCTAATTGTGTAGCATCATAAAATATTTAAAATGTTTTCTCTTCATTGATCCCATAAACATAACACATTGCTTTGAAAACATGTCCTCTTTTTTAGCTGTTGACTATTATTAGTAATGAACAGCTGCATTTCTATTTCCTGTGTCTTATGGATATCATCTAATGGAGAGCTTGCATGATTATGTAAGTTATCAATAATATGAAAGTCACTATTTTATGATATGAATATGGTCTCCCCTTAAATCATTTATTAGTTCTTTTACTGTTAATGCTAAAAACCTTTAGCATTCTAGTTTCTACATAATATTTTGACATACCTATTTCTGCCACGTATTAAAGCTATGTTAAAGTACAATTCTAAGTGTTCACAATGTACAATCTGGAGCATTTATCAGAGGAGTGGTTTATTGCAAAATCATTAAAACATTTAGGGATTAATCTTTTCAATAATCTCCCTGCACTTCCCACTCCCCTACCTAAGACCTTATTGAACCTCAAGTATTAGAAAGAAATAAGTAAGTACACGATATTTGATAAAAATGGGAAGATAGAGAGTAAAGGCTAGAAATATAGCATTTTGAATTTCAAAAATAATTTGATATATACTTGGTCTAAAATTTAAGCTGAATTGCCCATGTAACAAACTTACAGAAGTATCCCTTGAACCTAAAGTAGAAGTTGAAAAGTTAAAAAAATCTATGGTTTAAATTTTTTAAAAAATTTTGTGGGTACATTGTGGGTGTATGTATTTATGGGAAACATGAGATGTCTTAATACAGGTATGCAGTGTGAAATAAGCACATCATGGGAAATAGGGCATCGATCTCCTCAAACATTTATCCTTTGATTTACAATCCAATTATGCTCTTTAAGTTATTTAAATTGTACAATTAAGTTATTATTGACTATAATCACCTTACTGTGCTATCAAATAGTAGGTCTTACTCATTTTTCCTATTTTCTTTTTGTACCCATTAACCATCCCCACTTTCCCCCAAGGCCCCAGCTACTGTTTTAATTAAGTCAGACAGACATTTCTTTGAAATCACACCCTGCCCAGTCTCTGGTAACATCCTTCTACTTTCTAGGTACATAAGTTCAATTGGTTTGATTTTTAGATCCCACAGATAAGTGAGAACATGTGATGTTTGTTTTTCTGTGCCTGGTTTATTTCACTTAACATAGAGATCTTCAGTTCTATCCATGTTGTTGCAAATGACATTTGCAAAAATTTTTCTTAATGTCTCATTTCTTCTTAATGTCTAAAGTACTCCATTGTGCATATATACCACATTCTCTGTATCCATTTATCTCTTAATGGATACTTAGGTTGCTTCCAATCTTAGCTATTATAAACCGTGCTGCAACAAACACAGGAGTGTGGATATCTGTTCAATATATTGATTTCCTTTCTTTTGGGTGTATACCCAGCAGTGGGATTGTGGGATCATATGGTAGCTCAATTCTTAGTTTCTTATAGAACCTCCAAACTTTTCTCCCTAGTGCTCATACTAATCTACATACCCACTAACAGTGTACAAGGGTTTTCCTTTCCCCACATCCTTGCCAACATTTGTTATTTCCTGTGTTTTTAATATAAGCTATTTTAACAGGGTTGAAATGATATCTCATTGTAGTTTTGGTTTACATTTCTCTGATGATCAGTGATGCTGAGCACCTTTTCATATGCCTGTTTGCTATTTGTATGTCTACTTTTAAGAAATGTCTATTCAAATCTTTTGCCCATTTTTTGATCAATTATTATACTTTTTTCTATAGAGTTGTTTGAGCTCCTTGTATATTCTGGTTATTAATCCCTCATCAGATGGGAAGTTTGCAGGAATTTACTCCCCTTCTGTAAGCTGTCACTTCACTTTATTCATTGTAAGCTTTGCTGTGCAGAAGCTTTTTAACTTGATGTGATACCATTTGTTCATTTTTGCTTTGGTTTCCTGTGCCTGTTACCTGTGCTCAAGAAATCTTTGCCCAGACCAATGTCCTAAAGATTTTCCCCAATGTTTTCTTGTAGTAATTTTATAGTACAAGATCTTAGATAGATATAAGTCTTTAATCCATTTTGACTTTAGTTTTGTACACGGTAATAGAAGTAATAGATAGGGGTCTACTTTCATTCTTCTGCACGTGGATACCCAGTTTTCCCAGAAGCATTTATTGAAGTGATTGTCTTTCCCCCAGTGTACGTTCTCGGTACCTTTGTCAAAAATGAGTTCACTGTAGGTTTGTAGATTTGTCCCTGGGTTCTCTATTCTGTTCCGTTGGTCTATGTGTCTCTTTTTATGCAAGAACCATCCTGTTATGGTTATTATAGCTTTCTAGTATAATTTGAAGTTAGGTAATGTTATTTCTCCGTTTTGTTCTTTTTGCTCAGGATAGCTGTGGCTATTCTGGATCTTTTGCGGTTCTATATAAATTTTAGAATTGTTATTTTCTACTTTTGCAAAGAATGTCATTGGTGGCTGGGCACGGTGGCTCATGCCTGTAATCTCGGCACTTTGGGAGGACAAGGCGATCATGAGGTCAGGAGATTAAGACCATCTTGGCTAACATGATGAAACCCTGTCTCTACTAAAAGTACAGAAAATTAGCTGGGCGTGGTGGTGGGCGCCTGTAGTCCCAGCTACTTGGGAGGCTGAGGCAGGAGAATGACTTGAACCTGGGAGACAGAGTTTGCAGTGAGCTAAGATCGCGCCACTGCACTCCAGGCTGGGCAACAGAGTGAGACTCTATCTCAAAAAAAAAAAAAAAAAAAAAAAAAAGAAAGAAAGAAAGAAAAAGAAAAAGAAAAGAAAAGAAAAGATAAAGAATATCATTAGTATTTTGACAGAGATTGCATTGAATCTGTAGATCGCTTTGGGTAGTATGGACATTTTAACAATATTGATTCTTCTAATTCATGAACATGGAATATTTTTCCATGTTTTGATGTCTGCTTCAATTTCTTTCATCAGTGTTTTATGGTTTTCATTGTAGAGATCTTTCACTTCTTTGGTTAAGTTAATTCCTAGGAATTTAATCTGATGTGTGGCTACTCTAAATGAGATTACTTTTTAAATTTCTTTTTGACATCATTCACTGTTGGCATATAGATATGCTATTAATTTTCGTATGTTGATTTTGTATCCTGGAACTTTACTAAATTTATCAGTTTGAATAGTTTTCCTGTAGAGTCTTTTAGGTTTTCTCCAAATATAAGACCATGTCATCTGCAAACAAGGATAACTTGACTTTTTTCTTTCCAATTTGGATGCACTTTATTTCCTTCTTTTATCTGATCACTCTAGCTGGAACTTCCAGCACTATGTTAAATAACAGTGGTGGCAGTGGGCATCCATGTCAAGATCCACATCAATAGGAAAGGCTTTTAGTTTTTCCCTAATCAGGATGAAACTTGCTTTGGGTCTGTCATATGTGTCTTTTATTATGTTAAGTTATGTTCCTTCTATCCTCAGTTTTTTTTTTTTTTGAAAGTTTTTAGCATGAAGGGATGTTGAGTTGTATCAAATGATTTTTTAACATCAATTAAAATGATTATATCATTATTATCCCTCATTCTGTTAATATGATGTGTTACAATGATTGACTTACATATGCTGAGCTATCCCTCCATCCCACAGATAAATCCCATTTGGTCATGATGAATAATCTTTCTGATATATTGGTGAATTCAGTATGCCAGTATTTTGTTGAGGATTTCTGCATCTATATTCATCAGAGATAGTAGCCTTAGGTTTTTCTTTTAATATGCCTTTGTCTGATTTTGGTACAAGGGTAATACTGACCTTATAGAATCAGTTTGGAAGTATTCCCACATCTATTTTTTGGAATAGTCTGAGTAAGATTGGTATCCTTATTCCAACAAGAATAAGAATTGCAATTTCTCATTTTTGTAAGAAAGAATACAAATATTTGGTAGACTTATTTAAATTCTTTAACTATTTGGTAGAATTCAGAAGTGAAGCCATCAGATCCTGGGCTTTTCTTTAATGAGAGGCTTTTTATTATGGCTTTAGTCTTGTTACTTGTTATAAGGCTGCTCAGGTATTGGCTTTCTTCTTGGTTCACTCTTAGTAGGCTGTATGTGTCTAGGAATTTGCCCCTTTCTTCTAGATTTTTCAATTTGTCACATGCTCCTTTGAATTTGCATTATCAATTGTAATGTCTCCTTTTTCATTTCTAATTTTATTTATTTGGATAGTCTCCTGTTTTCTTAGTGTGACTAAAGGTTTGTCAATTTTGTTTAACTTTTTAAAAAAACAACTTTTTGTTGCATTAATCTTTTGTATTTGTTTAATTTCCATTTCATTTATGCTCTGATCTTTATTATTTCTTTTCTTCCACTAATTTTGGGTTTGGTTTGCTCTTGCTTTTCTAGTTGTTTAAAATGCATCATTAAATTGTTCATTTGAAGTTTTTCTTGTATTTTGATGTTGGCACTTTATAGCTATAAACTTTCCCCTTAGTACTGCTTTTGCTAAATCCCATAGGTTTTATATGTTGTGTTTCTATTATCATTTGTTTCAAAAATGTTTTCAATTTCCTTCTTAATTTTTTTATTGACCCAATTCAGGAACATATTGCTGAATTTCCATATATTTGTATAGTTTCAAAAATTCCTTTTGTTATTAATTTCTAGTTTTATTCTATTGTAGTCAAAGAAGATACTTGATATTATTTCAATTTTTTAAAATGTTTCAAGACTTGTTTTGTGACCTAACAAATGGTCTATCCTTGAGAATGATCCATGTGCTGAGGAAAAGAATGTGTATTCTGCCACTTGTGGATGAAATGTTTTGTAATTATTAGATCCATTTGGTCCATTATGCAGATTAAGTCTGATGTTTCTGCACTGATTTTTTTGTCTAGAAGATTTGTCCAATGCTGAAAGTGGGATATTGAAGTCTCCAGCTATTATTGTATTGGGGTCTATCTCTCTCTTTAGCTCTAATAATATTTGCTTTATGTATCTTGGTGCTCCAGTGTTGCGTGCATATATGTTTAAAATTGTTATACCCTCATGTTGAATTGACCTTTTTATCTTTATATAGTGACCTTCTTTGTCTCTTCTTATAGTTTTTGTGTGTTGAAATCTATTTTGTCTGATATAAGTACAGTGCTTCCTACTCCATTATTTATTTATTTATTTATGTATTTATGTATTTATTTATTTATTTATTTATTTAGAGATGGAGTCTCAATCTGTCACCCAGGCTGGAGTGCAGTGGTACGATCTTGGCTTATTGCAAGCTTGGCCTCCCATTCTTCTACCTCAGCCTCCCAAGTAGCTGGGAATACAGGCGTGCCTGCTCTTTTATTAAAAATTTCCATTAGCAGATGGGCGGATCACGAGGTCAGGAGATCGAGACCATCCTGGCTAACACGGTGAAACCCCATCTCTACTAAAAAATACAAAAAACTAGCCAGGCGAGGTGGCGGGCGCCTGTAGTCCCAGCTACTCGGGAGGCTGAGGCAGGAGAATGGCGTGAACCTGGGAGGCGGAGCTTGCCATGAGCTGAGATCCGGCCATGCACTCCAGCCTGGGCGACAGAGCGAGACTCCGTCTCAAAAAAAAAAAAAAAAAAAAAAAATTCCCATTAGCATGGAATATCTTTTCCATCGTTTTAGTTTTAATCCAGGTGTGTTTCTTGTAGGCAAAAGATCAATGAGTCTTTTTTATTCATTCATTCAGCCAGACTATGTCTTTTCATTGGAGAGTTTAGTCCATATACATTCAATTTTATTATTGATAAGTAAGGACTTACTCCTTCCATTTTGTTATTTGTTTTCTAGTTGTTTCATGGCCTTCTCTTTCTTCTTCCTTTCCTTCCTATCTTTCTTTAGTGAAGGTGATTTTCTCTAGTGATATAATTTAGTTTATTGCTTTTTATCTTTTGTGTATCCATTGTATGTTTTTTGTATATCCATTTGCGTATCTTTTTATTTTTTATGTATCCATTGTATGGTTTGAGGTTACCATGAGGCAACTAAAAATACAAAAATCAGCCCAGTGTGGTGGTGGCACCTGTGATCCCAGCTACTTGGGAGGCTGAGGCAGGGAGTTGCTTGAACCTGGGAGGCAGAGGTTGCAGTGAGTCAAGATCATGCCACTGCGCTCCAGCCTGGGTGACAAAGTGAGACTCCATCTCAAAAAAAAAACAAAAAACAAAAAACAAAACAAAAAAAATGCTCTAATGCAGTCTTCAGTATGCCAGTTGCAATTTTCAACTCCAGAATTTCTGCTTAATTCCTTTTAATTATGTCAATGTCTTTGTTAAATTTATCTGGATAGAATTCTGTATTCCTTCTCTGTGTTATTTTGAATCTCTTTGAGTTTCCTCAGCACAGCTGTTTGGAATTCTTTGTCTGAACAGTTACATGTTTCTGTTTTTCCAGGATTGGTCCTTGGTACTGTATTTAGTTCATTTGGCAAGGTCATGTTTTTCTAGATGGTGTTGATGCTAGTAGATGTTTCTTGGTGTTTGGGCATTGATCTGTTAAGTATTTATTGTCGTCTTTACTGTCTGAGCTTTTTGGGAAGGCTTTCCAAGATATTTGAAAGGACTTGGGTGTTGTGATCTAAGCTGTATCTGCTCTAGGTGGCACCCCAAGTCCAGTAATGCTGTAGTTCTTGCAGACTCACAGAGTGACTGCCTTGACGGTTTTGGACAAGATTTGGAAGAATTCTCTAGATTACCAGGGAGAGACTCTAGTTCTCTTCCCTTACTTTCTCCCTAATATGCAGAGTCTCTGTCTCTGTTCTGAGCCACCGAAAGCTTGGGGTGGAGTGACAGAAGCACCCCTGTAGCCACCACTACAATGATTGCACTGGGTCAGACCTAAAATCAGCACTGCACTGGGTCTTGTCCAAGGGCTGCTGTAACCACTCCCTAGTTATTGCCTATGTTCACTCAAGGCCCTGGGGTTCTATAATCATCAGATGGCAAAGCCAGCCAACTTATGTCCTTCCTTTCAGGGTGGTGAGGTCTTCCAAACCCCAGCTGTGTCCAGAAGTGCCATCCAGGATCAGGAACCAGAGTGAAAATCCTTAGAAATCTGCCTAGTGTTCTATTGTATTGTGACTGAGCTGGCACCCAAACCACAAGAAGGATCCTCCCCAGTCTTTGCTCCCCCAGGTGGAGGAGCCTTACCCCTAGCCACCACCAACACAGGCCACAAGTAGTACTGCCAGACTATGACAGATTCCCTGAAGGTTCAAGATCTCTTTAGTCAGCTTGTCATGAATACTGCCTGGCCTAGGACTCACTCTTCAGGGCAGTGGACTCCCTTCTGGCCCAAGGCAGGTCCAGAAATGCCATCCAAGAGCCAACTCCTAGAATTGGATACTCTAAGAGCTTGGTTGGCTCTTTACCCCACTGTGCCTGTGTTGGTACCTAAGGTACAAGACAAAGTTTTCTTTACTTTTCTCCTCTGCTTTTCTCAAGTAAGAGTTTTACCCCGTAGCCACCATAACTGGTAATATGCTGAGTCTCACCTGAAGCCTAGCAAATCTCAGAGGCACACCTAAGGCCCTTGATGTAGTACCTGTGTATTGCTGCTTGTTATTCAGGGATCAAGGGCTCTTCAGTTAGCAGACAATGGATGCTGGAAAAACTGAGTCTTTTCAAGGCAGTGGGTTCCCAGGCCATTCCTACAAACGTCATCTGGGAGTGAGGGCCTGCAACAAGGGCCTCAGGAATCTGACCGGTGCCCTCTCCAGCTGTGGCTGAGTTAATATCCAAGATGTAAAACATAGTTCTGCCCACTCTTCTTTCTCCTCTCCTCAAGTGGAAGGAAGGGGTCTCTTTTAGAATCATGAGCTGTGCAGTCTGGGCCAAGGGAGGAGTGATGCCAGCACTCCCCTGGCTGCCCTAGCTGGTGTCTCAGTATGTTATATGCTCCCTCAGTCCACTGTCTCTGGGTCTAGTTCAGTGCTGGGATTTGCCTAAGACTTGCAGTGTTTATGGCCTAAGACTTGCAGTCTTTACGGCCTAGGCTGCCTTTCAAACTTACTTGGAGACACAGAGTCCTGTAACCCTTGATGATGAGGTTTGCAGGACTCAAGTTCAGACCACTTGGATCCATGATTCCCTTCCGGCTATGGTTGGTTTACTTTATGGACAACAATATATTTTCACAGTGTAATAAAACTTACCAAGTCTATCATGTTATATGTTATTCAAATCATGGCTGTAGAAAATATCCACTTATTGATACATCTGGAACTTTTGTACTCAGTAATAGTGAAGGATACTTTTATACTCTATAATATTTCTATATAGAGTATAAATTCCTTTTAATATATTCCTGACACTAGAAACGTTTCCACCATGTATAATTTGATAAAACCACCATTTGTTGTTTATTGGGACCCTCAGAGTGAGTTCCAAATATGTAACAGATAAGTTATATCTTTACTAACAATCAGATGCATACAAAATATATGTTTCTATCTTTCTTTAAGAAGAAATTATGTTCTTTTAGTTGTAATTTTTTAAACATGCAGACATGTTATCTGATATTCATTTTGACTTACAAACTGTTCTGATCTTATCACTAAAAACCACCCACAAATCCTACAAGTGATTACATATCTTATGAGAAAAATAATACAATGCAATTCCTGCTAATATTACATAGAAGAAAGCTGTGAACCTTAACTTTGCATTATTAAGAGATTACAATGCTTTTTAATTAATGTTTGCTGTTAAAAACAGGTTATACTGAAAATTAATTTTAAAAATTAAAAGAGTCTATCAAAAATCTTTTGAATATACAACCATTCTATTCATCTATTACGTGTTTGGGAAACAGTATTATTTATGGGTATGTGTATGTATACACAAACAAACACAAATGTGTGCACACACTTCTATTCATCCAAATATATATCTTTTATAAAACAAGGTGAGATATAAATAAATACATAAAAATCATCTGAATTAGCACATATACTCAGTACAGATATCACCTAATTTTTTAGTGGTATGTATGACCATATATTTGATGATCCATTGTAGTCTGAGAAAGAGGAGAACAATATGTTTTTATATGACATAGAACAGGGAAATGATTGAGGTAAGAGTGGAACAAGTAGAGAACACAAAAGAAAGATGGATTGTTTCCTGTGCAAGTGTTTCAGGTAAGGAGCAAATTGATGTCTTTAGCCCGGTCCTGGACTGGCTTCCAGATTTGAAACTGTCAAAGAGAAAGCTCTTTGAACAGAATGGTCTCAATAAGCACTTGTGACTATGACTTATCCTCTGAGCTAGGCCACATGTGCTTGGATGATTTCTAGTATTATTATGAAAGAAAAAACTATGGTTAAGATGGTAGCACTAAATTCAAACAGTTTCTGAAATAGATTGCTAATCTGGTAAATTGGCATAAGGGTTAGGAATGTTTGGCTTTCCTACCCACATACTTTAACTTAATACAGTAGTTGGGACTGTAAATGTTCAATGTCTTTTATTACTATCTTATAAAATGAAATTAAGCTTCTTTTGGTCATTGGGGACTTGGAAGCATTTCTTCAAATATGATGTCATTGAAGATAGTCAAGTACAAGTGAAGATCTATTTAAAACTACCCACTTTTAAAATTAACCTTCTCTTAATTTATTTACTAGATTAACCAATGCTCTCCCATTCCTTTGTAAAGAACAATGACTGAGAGGCACTGCACATATTCTGCTCCTGTGAGGTGAGCAATGTATCCCTAAATGCTTTTTTAAAATCAAATATCCATAATTTAAATAAATCTCAACTAAACCAATAAAAATTGAATGAATAAAAATGTTTGTTTCTATGAGAATCAAGCTGAATACCATTTATTAAATAGGTATAATTGAACACATTTTTATCTATACTCTTTCCTAAACTCCACGACAGTAAAGGATTAAAAGTTATAAGCTCATAAAGGTAAAGAAACAAGAAAGGGGATACCAGCAGGTAAGTATTAACATAGAAACACATGTGGTAACTAATTTACAACGTTTAAATTCAAGGACATCATAACAGAAGACCAATAAGAAGCAACTCAATTTATATCACAGAAATGTGCAAAGTTTCAAGAATTTTAAATACCAGACAATTCTGTGAACAGAGGTGAGCAGGTAGAGCTGAAAACAGAAGGACTTATTGGAAGTCTATAAAAGGAAGGCTACAAATGTAGTTCCCCTTCTTTATCCATGCATTCAGAAAACTACCTTCTTCCCAAATAGGAAGAAGAATGGAGTTTCCAATATAGAGGTACTGAGTCAGACCACTTCTGTGCTCAGGGACGGTAAACACTGCTGTGGACAAACTGAAAGGAATGTTTAAATACACCCACATTACAGTGGCACCCCAGGTCCCATGGCACTTCTGGGCTGACAGATGTTTGTTTATACCCTCCAGAAAGGAAATGGGAACACAACTTTGTACAGAAACCTGAAAAGAAAAGACACACAGATGCAGACATTCAGGATGCTGCTAGGAAATGTGCAGATGCTCAGCTCACCTGATCCCCTTACAGTGAAGTGCACGATTTCACATGCTTGTTCTTATTTACAAAGCTGCCACATTTGTGTGTGTGTTTTGTTCTTAAACAGGACTTGCTATGTAGAGATCACAAATATTTAAAGAAAACGTCTCATGTAAAAGTAGGAGAACAAATAAGTGAAAAAAATTAAAAGAATATTAGAGGAAACAGAGACAATTCAAAATTTCAAGGAGAGTTAAAAAGAAGAAAAAGAAATTCATCCTCTCCCTGAAGTCAGTAACTACAAAGCTGTGAGAAGACACACAATCTATAAAACTAGAATAGACTACTATTGAAAAAGTGACTATATTGGAACAACAAAAAATCTTGAATTTAAGCTGTCAAAATAACTGTTGGCAGAGAAATAGCATTGAAGGAATCTCAATGAAAAAAGAACAGAAAGACCAAAGTTTGGAATATTGTAGAAAAAGGTATAGGAAATTAGAGATTTAATCTGCAAGTTTCTATATCTGACTAACAGAATTCTGGCAAAAATGAAATAGGGAGAACAGAAGAGAGAAAACAATGAAAGAAAGAGCATAAAATTAAGCGCCAGAATTAATAAGAGGCTTATATCAAGGCACACCTTCAGGGAATTTTAGAACTATCACTTAAAGAGAAGATTCTAGAAGCTTCTAGAGAAAGTGAAAGAAAAAAGCCATGTACAAAGGTTTGAAAATAAAAATGTCATTAGATTTCACAATTGCAATTCTGTAAGGTGAAAGATCATGCCTTCAAAAATTTGAGTGCAGATGATTTCAATATTAGATTTTTTATCCAACCAAATTATAAATTTAGGTATGGAAAATACAAAAAAGAAAGAGATACATTTTTCAACTTGCAGAATTTCAGAATGATTTCCTTTCACATTTCTTTTCAAAAACAATTAATAAAAGATATATTTCATTAAACAAGGGAATAAATAAAAAATGGGAGAAAAATGGAATACACGAAAGAAAACGTCTAGCATAAGGGAAGTATGAAGAAATTTCAGAGTCAATAACTGTGTGTGAGCCTGCAGCATCAGGAGGATAGAGAGCTTCAGGAGGCACAGTGCTAAGAAGACATCAGAACTCAGTCAGATGTGTTTAACTGCAGTAAGAAGTGTTTTATAACTCAGTGGGAGAGATTGGAATAGATTACTGATGGATATATAGAAAACTAAGTCAAAACAAACAATAAAAGCCTAGACTAAGGTAAACTCCAAGAAAAGCAAAAAGATATCTGAGAAAGGGCAAATAATTATTTCATATTCTAAAACTCTTCTATAAATGAATAAAAATCTATGTGCAGGATATTCACTTAACGGAAAAGTGTCTATATTGGGCGAACTGGAAATCTGATGGGTATGTGTGATTGTGTGTAGAATTGAGAGGCTGGCGGTAGAAGAAACCTGAAATGTAGCTTAATCTTTCATATTAAAAAGTTTCATAGATAATATATATTTTTAAAGAGTGGTGAAAGTAGTTGCCTTTGTGAAGTGGAAATCAGGGATTGGAAGGAATAAAACATGTCAGCTGATTTTACTCACAAGCAGACGATTTACATTCTTAAACTTCTTAAGCTATGCACATATGTGTTTTTGATAAAAATTTAAAAATTCAAAGCAATATTCAAATTATCTGTGTAATCTACCTAGTCATAGTTTAATTGTGAACTCATCAAGGGTATAGGACAGCTTCTCTGATTTGTAAAATGCCTGGTATGTGCACCAGTCATACATAACAAAAGGAAGTTCACACATGGTGTGTGTGCATGCACACACATGTGTACACATGCCCCAAAACCAAGTTGAAAGCTTTGAACACACTTAATACATGTAATCACATTAAAAACTTACTATGCAATGAGATATTAGCAAAACAACTAAAAATTATGAGGGGGCATGTGAAGTCCCAGTTGGATTCTGCATTTGGGTTGCTTAGTAAGTATATTTGTGTTTATGCTCTAGGTCAAAGAATCAAAACTGGAAATGGTTATGTATTTATGATGGGTGTGGTTTATGCTGGACAAATAATACAAATCTCCAATCAATGGATCTATTCAGGAAAAGACACATGGACCAACATGAAGGGAAGCCATGTATAGCTGAGTGCTTTACATTAAAAGAACAAGTTTAAAGTCTGTAATTTCTTTTTCAAAAAAAATTATTTTCCTCTGTCACAACCTTTTTGTGATTAACTGACCAACAACTGGCCTTGACTGAGTTGGATAAGAGGGTGTCTGCAGTAATCATAAAGAGCCAGGAGAGCTCTTGAGAGAGAAGCAACATGATAACAGCTCTTCTTATAAGTTTTGGAGAGCAGTTTTCCTGTCTTTCATCCCACTTTTCAGTACAGATTGGAAAAACAAAAGAAAACGCCTATTTCCAGTTGCAAGCTCCTTCTTAATTTAGTGTCTGAGGATAGGATAAGTCTGTCTTTCCTTCTCTTAGGGGAAGAATCTTCCTTCAAACAATCAGTCTGGCCATGCACCTAGCACTTTTCTATCTCAGCTTCACTTGATAACAAGAATGTTGAATCCCTCTCCTAAATGCAGCTCAGCTCTATGTACAAAGGATGAGGACAGCTAAACACTCACCTACTTTGTTCCCTAAAGCAGCCTCTCCCCATTTTTTGAGGGAGATTTCTTATAACATTTGTTTTCCTGTCTAAATCACAGATTCTTCAAACACAACGACATTGTTTAATATCATATATATTTTTTTATCTTTCTTTCCTATTTCTTTTTCTTCTGTGTTTTGGCAAACATGCTACCTACTTACTAATTGCTTAATAGATTTTGGCAAAAAGAGGGACGTGCTCATAACTTTGCCTTGAAATTGGCAATGAGATTGTGTTCTTCCAATTCCTTTGAACTTTCTCTTTCTGAAGTTTTGCTCTTGTAAGACTCACTGGAACTTTTTGTCATAAAGTTAGGAGAGTTTGGCATAATTTGGAAATGTTTCAATAACTGAAAATGGCATTTGAGTAAAGAACCAAGAAGTGAAGCACAGGATTGTTGCTGTTCATGTAAGGTAGATGTTTCTCCCAAAATTTTAATGTTCTGTTCTTTGCAGACATTTGTAGTACATATACATTATAATAAAATAGTTATTTTATCAATAAAAATTATTTAAAATTATCAATTATTTAATTAATGAATTAAACCATTACCTTTTAAATCAATTTAGAAATAAGAAAAATAAAATATTTTATTTTGCTTTCATTTATTCATTCTCTAATGCTTTTCTGTATGTACACCCATTTATGACTTATATCTTTGCTTTTATACATTAAGAGATTTTTAACTTTTTTTTTTATTTTGCAAAGCAGGTCTGCTGGTAATACATTTCTTTGGTTCTTATTTGTGTGAGAAATTGTTTATTTCTCATTTACTTTTGAAGATGCTTTGGATATAGAATTCAAGATTGGTGGTGTTTATCTTTCAGTACTTTAAATATTTAATTCCACTATCTTCTTTCTTGTATGGTTTTAAATGAGAAATTCCCTGTTATTTTTGTCTCTCTACAGGTAAGGTATCTTCTTTTCCTCCCCCTGCTTATTTCAAGATGTGCAAAACCTGCCTAGGTGCAGGTTTTTTGGTATTTTTTTTTTGTTGGATGCTATCTGAGTATGTATATTACATCTTTGAAATTGTCTCAATTAGATATTCTGTCGGCTTTTCTTTCCCATCCTTTTTTTCCCCTTGCATTTCAGTTTGGGAAGTTTCTATTGCTCTATCTTGAAGCTTACTTGTCCTGTCTGCTGATAAACCCATCAAAGGTGTTATTCATTTCTGTTTCATGCTTTCTATTTCTAGCATTTTCTTTTTTATACAAAACTTATCAAACATACACTTAATAATTTTAAAATGTAAAATTTAGTAACATTAAGTATATTTATAATGCACAACCACTACCTCTCTCTAGTTTCAAAACATTTTCATCACCACAGGAAAATGCTCCATAGCCATTAGATTATCACTCCTTGTTTCGCCTTACCCTCATTCCCTGATAAGCACTAATTTTTTGCTCTCTCTATAGATTTTCCTATGCTGGATGTATTATATAAAAGTGATGATGGAATATGTTATTATTAACATTGCTTCTTTCACTTAGTATAATATTTTTCGAGGTTCATCCAATTTATAGCATATATCTGTACTTCATTCCTTTTATGGCTGAATGATAATCCATTGTATGTATATAACACAATTTGTTTATCCATTCATCTTTTGATGGACATTTTGGTTTTTTCTGCCTTTTGGCTATTATGAATAATACTGCTATAAACATTCATTTACAAATATCTGTGTGGATATATGTTTTCATTTCTCTTCAGTACATACCTAAGAATGAAATTGCTGGATCATATGGTAAATTCTATGTCTAAATTTTTGAGGAAATACCAAACTTTCCACAGTGACTGCATCATTTTACATTCCTACCAACAATATACAAGTGTTCTTATTTCTCTACATTCTTGTCAACACTTGTTATTTTCCATGTTTTAAAATTAAAGCCATCCTAATGAATGTGAAATGACAGTTCATTGTGGTTTTAATTTGCATTTCTTTAATAGCCAGTGATGTTGAACATCTTTTCATGTGCTTTTTGGCCATCTGTACATCTTTTTTCAAGAAATTCTAATTCAAGTCCTTTTTCCGTTTCTAAATTGTGTTGTTGGTCTTATTGTTGTTTGGTAGTGAGAGTTCTTTATATGTTCTGGATATTAAATTCTTAACAAATTTATGACTTGAAAAATTTTCTTCCACTCTGTAGGTTCCTTTTCAGATTCTTGATAAACTTTTTTGATAAATAAAAGTTTTTAAATTTTAAAAAAGTCCAATTTATCTATTATTTTCTTGTTCAAATCTAAGAATCCATTGCTAGATCCTAAGTCATGAATATTTTTGCTTATAGTTTCCATAGTCTGCTTATATTAGCCATCTGTTCTTGCATGTTGTCAACTTTTTAGAGTTCTTAACATACTATCGTTGGTTGTTTTAAATTCTCTGTCTGATATAAATCCAAATCAGTGTTACACTTGATTCTGGCTCTGAAGTTTGCTTGATTTTTTCAGACTGTATTTGTAATTACTTTTTGGTATAGCTTATAGCTTTTTGATGAAAGTCAGATATATTTTATTGGGTGATAAGAACTGAGGAAAAAGTGTCACAGGATCCTTGAGGGTGTCACTTCACCAGGCGGAAACCTCTGTGGCCAGTGGCACCTTTGCCCTAGTTTTTATTCAGGCCCTCTGGTTTTGTTCTGCCTGCTCAGCCTGGCAGGCTGCACTCAGATTGCGCTAGCAGCCTGAATCTCATGCCCACCAAGGGCGAGCCAGGTGCAGAGCTGAGAGGGGTGTGTGAGCGAGCCAGTGTGGGGTCTGGCCACTGTGCACAGCCAGGCATGCTGGCTGCAGCAGGGTGGGCAGTTCCAGGTGCCAGCTCCCTGAAAGGCTGCAGCTGGACCAAGCATACTGCGAGCCGTGTTCACTACTGGCACTAGGAAACATGGTGGTGCTCAGAAGCTTGGAAATGCCTGGAAACCTCAGAGTTCCAAAGAGGCTGTTACAGCCCTGGCTCTGGAAGCTCCCTGAAGGGTGCCCTGAAGGGCTATGGTTCTTCTCTCCTTCTCTCTTTCTTGTTGCACACAATGTGTTGAGCAAGGGGAGTGTTTCAGCCTTGTTTGTGTTACAGCTCTTTCAGTCCCAACATTCAGCAGGTCCCAAGTTCTTGTCCTGCATCCTGGAAGAATGAGGTATGTGAACAAGTGGAGGGTGAGCAAGGTGAATGGGAGCTTTATTGAGCAACAGAACAGCTCAAAGGAGACCAGCAATGTGTCTCTCCACAGGTAGGGCATCCCAATGAGTGTTCAGCTCTCAGTAGAGAGGAGCAGTGGGTAGCTCCTCTCTATAGCTCGTGGTTCCGACAACTTCCCAGCTCCCAGCAGAGAGGAGACCCTGGAGTGGTAGCTCCTTTCTGCAGCTGGTAGTCTTGATGTCTGCTTGAGTCTGACTGAGTCTGGGATTTTTATGGGCTTCAGAGGGAAGGAAGTGCATGCTGATTGGTTCATGGATGGCCATGGGCAGGCCTGGAAAAAATACCATAAATTCAATTCTGGTCCATCAGCCTGGCCCGCAGGCTTCAGGCTGTCCTGGTTTGAAGGTGGGCCTTCATTGGGGACCTGCCCCTTTCTGCCCAGGAGCCAGTCTGCCTCCTGCTGTCACACACAGCATCCGGGCTGTTTGTGCCAAGGGGCGCCTGCAGGCCGAGCTGCCATCAGGACCCCCCTTGGCCTCCCTCCCATGCTTGTGGGTGCCCAAAGTCTGGAAGGGGCTGATGTGGCAAGGGGCTGGTGTGTCAACACTGCCCTGAGCATGTGCACACCTGGCCGGGTTGCGACAGCACCCAGGCTTGGCCTCAACTTTGCTCTGAGATCAGAACTTGTGCCAGCAACAGGGAGAGGCCAGGCAGAGGGAGCAGGCACTTCTGAACCTGTAGTGGCAGAAGGGGATTCCCAGGTCCCCAAGAGTGCAGAGACACCTGGCCAGAAGCCATAGCTGGGCAGCTGCAGCCATGCCTGGGAGGGAGGGGCTATCACCCTGAAAACTTGGAAAGAGGGCAGGGCTTCTGCCTGTTGCCTGTTGCCAGCTCCATGGAGTGTGCAGCCCTGGCTATGCCTCCCTGCTGCAGCCAGCATCATGGCAGTGGCGGCTCCAGAGGGACTGCCACTGCCATCAAGAGGA
The DNA here is from genome assembly GCF_037993035.2 of Macaca fascicularis. Lineage (NCBI taxonomy): Eukaryota > Metazoa > Chordata > Mammalia > Primates > Cercopithecidae > Macaca > Macaca fascicularis. The sequence continues at coordinate 116,725,052 of NC_088379.1, forward strand.
CTTTAGCATGAAGATTTATATTAATCTGGCTAGGAGTTTGGCTCTGTTTAGTGTTTGCTGTGTTTAATGTTTCTGTGCTAGAGGTTTCAAATTCCTCTAGTACACTTGTTCTTGTGTCGCCTGTTGTTGAGCTTATATAAGAACTCTTTTCTAGTCAGAGTCTTGTTCTTTTATGTCTTTCAGCAATAATTCACTGTAATATACTGAACTTTGTTGGTGTTGTTATAAGGTATGTTGGAGGGGAATACTATAATTTTAAAATGTTGTTTCAGTTTTTTAGTGGGCCTGTGTCCCTGGGTTGTGACATAAATAAGAGTTTCTTTACTTCCCTTCTCCTGTCCCCATTTGGTAAGACAAGAAGTTTAGAGCAAGGAGCAGAATGTCCAAGGATCTTCACCATGAAAATCTAGTGGGATTCCTAGAGGCAAATCCCAGCCAAGTATAGGAATCTGCAGAACAGTTCCCCGAGTGGCCTTGGATTGACCCAGTTTTCCTTCCCTTCCTTGCTTGTAGTTTTCAAGAATAACCATGGAATGTGCTGGTAATGCAATATCCTAAGACAGGAAGGGACTGCTTGAAACAGCCTGGGCTTTGTTCCTTTCCCTTCTAGGGAATGTAACATCTTGAGATAGAGTAGAACTTTGTTCCTCTCTTCCCCAGAAGCAGGATGTCCTCCAAAGCTTTTCCCAGTGAGTTGCATAGACCCTGAGGTATATAACTCAGGTGGACTGCCTTTTGGAGTCCCTCAGCTGTGATCCAAGTGGGGCGTGCTTAGCCAGGACAGCATCTGCCCTAAGCAGCTGTCTTGAGCCTTGGGCTTTCTTAAGCCCTGACTCGCGATGAATTAAAGGCTTCTTTCATTCCTTGCTGCCTATAAGTAATAAACTCACCTTATAAAACTTGGAGCATGTGTGTGTGTGTGTGTGTGTGTGTGTGTGTGTGTGTGTTCTATCTCACTGGACTCAGAGAACTGGGTAACCAGTACATGGTGAATCTGCTTCACAAGACTTCTTAATATTGCAACCTTCAGAAGGTTTTCTTTCATGCCAGTCCATACTCAGCCTCCAGCAATTCATCAAACTTACCATTTAAGTATTTCTACCTGCTCATGGTTCTACTGCTTGTCCTGTAGCTAAGTAGATCTCAGATGTAACTCTGTGGATTTACTTGTTTCTTTAGATTTCAGCTGGTAGTTTTTCCTATGATGTCATTTGTCTAATGGGACCGAGAAAACTCAATGATTTTCATTTTGTTCAGCATTTTCTTGCTTGTGCCCAGGAGTGATGACTATCAAGCTTTTTACATGTGGAGCTGAAATAGGAAGTCTCTCTAGCAGTATTTTTATTGTCAGATTGCCTGGATGGGCTAGCACTGTTCCATTGTGTTTTCTCTGTGTTCTCACAATCATTCTAGATCACTCCTTGGTTACAAACACTTATATCCATAGCCTAACTGTCATCAACCCTGATTCAATATACATCTGGAGTGGCTCTGTTCTTGATCTCCTCCCATTGGCATTTAGCCTCAAGTTTCCTGCATTGTTTTTAGCAAAACATAATCTCTTGCCCCATTATCTTACTTCATTCTTATAAGGATATCTTATAGAGTCCCTCTAACTCTATGTATTTCAGCACTGCATAATTTATAATTAGGATATTTTTCATTTCTGATTATTATGCTTATCTCCAAGTTGTTAGTGTTTCACTGCCCTCCTAACTGTATATCTTCCAGCATTGCATAATTTATGATTGAAATATTTCTCAATTTCTCATTATTATGCTTATCTCCAAGTTGTTAGTGTTTCACAGTCCTTAAGTTTAGGCTTTCCAAGTTCTGGTAAATAGCTTCAATGGTTTGTACCTACTGGAATCACAGTGGACACAAATCTCGTATCACAAACTCAGTCATGCAAAAACTTTAATATTCAGGAAAAAGAATAAAAGATGAAACATTTAAACAATAGTAATTACAATAATGTTTAAGAGATAGGTAATATAAAAATAAAAATTATGACATCAACAATTCAACACGTAGGGGAAAATAGATTTAAAGTGTATGGGGTATTTTTTGGTTGGTGTTTTTCATTTCTTTGTGATCAAAATTAAGTTGTTGTCAGTTTAAAATAACTTGTTATAACTATAGGGGTTTTTTGGTTAACCTCGTGGTAAACACAAAGAAAAAACTATTTAGATACACTGAAAGTAAAAAGCAATGAATAGACCATACTACTAAAGAAAATCACTTAACTACAAAGGAAGATTGTAAGAGAGGAACAAAGAATCTGCAAAACAACTAGAAAACAAGAAACAAAAAGGCAATAGTAAGTCCCTGCTTATCAATAATTACCTTGAATATAAGTGGATGAAATTCTCCAGTCAAAATACATAGAGAGAGAGAGAGTGACTGAATAGATTAAAAACCAAGGACTAACAAAATGCTGCCTATAAGAGACTCACTTCAGCTGTGAGAACAAACGCAGACTGAAAGTGGAAGATGAAAAAAGAAATTTCATGCAAATAGAAACAAGGAAAAAAAAAAAAAAAAACAAGAGTAACTAGACTTGTATCAGATGAAATAGACTTTAAGCCAAAAACTGAAAAGAGACAAAGAAGGCTATTATATAATGATAAATGATTCAAGAAAACAAGAGGATATAGCAATTATAAATATATATGTGCCTACTACTGGAACACTTAGATATATAAGGCTAATGTTAATCAAGCTAAGGGAAGAAATAGACTGTGATACAATAATAGTAGGAAACTTCAATTCCCTTGTTTCAGCAATGGCCATATCATCCAAACATAAAATCAACCAAAACATCAGAACTAAGCCACATTCTAGACCTAGACCAAATGAACCTAACTGATATTTGTAGAACATTCCATCCAACAGCCATGGAATACTGGTTCTTTTCAATAGCACATGGAAAATCCCCCAGGACAGATTGTGTATTAGGCCACAAAACAAGTCTTAAATTTAAAAAAGAATTTAAAAATCAAAATGTATCATTTCTGACCACAATGGAATAAAACTAGAAATCACTATCAGGAGGAACTTTGGAAACCATATAAATGTGTGAAAATTAAACATGAAAATGAAAACACAAGAGTTCTTTTGTATTTCTTAGGTATTGGTATGTTGTGTTTTCATTTTCATTTGTCTCAAGAGGTTTTTTAAATTTCCATTTTAATTTTTTCACTGACCTTTTTGTTTTTCCAAAGCATGTTGTTTAATTTCCAAGATACTCAGGAGGCTGAGGCAGGAGGGTCACTTGAGCTCAGGAATTAAAGGCTTCAGTGAGCTATGATCATACTACTGCACTCCAGCCTGGGCAACAGAGTGACACCCTGTCTCTGAAAACTAAATAATAAAAACAAATAATTTTTCATTTATTATTTGAAAAATCTATTGTTTATGAATTAAACTGTATGCTCCAAGTTTACTATTGATTCTGACCTGAGTTTCAATTGTCATTTTTAACTCAAATAAAAAGCTCCAGCTTCATAGTCTAGCTTTAGTGGGATTAAGACTATAGAATGAAAAAAAAAAAAAAACGGTGAAAAATAACAGCATATGGATCAATATTTTAAAATAGTTGTATAGAGGGGGCTGGCATGATGGCCAAATAGGAACAGCTCCAGTCTGCAGCTCCCAGCGAGACCAATGCAGAAGGTGGGTGATTTCTGCATTTCCAACTGAGATACCTGGTTCATCTCATTGGGACTGGTTAGACAGTGGGTGCAGCCCATGGCGGGAGAGCCGAAATAGGGTGGAGTGTCACCTCACCTGGGAAGCACAATGGGTCAGGGAACTCCCTCCCCTAGCTAGGGGAAGCCATGAGGGACTGTGCCATGAGGGATGGTCCATTCTGGCCCAGATACTATGCTTTTCCCACAGTCTTCACAACCCGTAGACCAGGAGATTCCCCTGGGTGCCTACACCACCAGCGCCCTGGCTTTCATGCACAAAACTGGGCAGCTATTTGGGCAGACACCGAGCTAGCTGCCGGAGTCTTTTTCATACCCCAGTGGTGCCTGGAACACCAGCAAGACAGAACCGTTCACTCCCCTGGAAAGGGGGCTGAAGCCAGGAAGCAGAGTGGTCTTGCTCAGCTGATCTCACCCCCATGGAGCCCAGCAAGCTAAGATCTACTGGCTTGAAATTCTTGCTGCCAGAACAGCAGTCTGAAGTCAACCTGGGATGCTCAAGCTTGGTGCAGGGAGGGGCATCAGCCATTATGGAGGCTTGAGTGGGTGATTTTTCCCCTCACAGTGTAAGCAAAGCCATTGGGAAGTTCAAAATGGGTGCTGAACCCGCTGCAGCATGGCAAAGCCACTGTAGCCAGACTGCCTCTCTAGATTCCTCCTCTCTGGGCAAGGCATCCCTGAAAGAAAGGCAGCAGCCCCAGTCAGGGGCTTATAGATAAAACTCCCATCTCCCTGGGACAGAGCACCTGGGGAAAGGGACAGCTGTGGGCGCAGCTTCAGCAGACTTAAATGCACTAAGTACCCACATGAGAAAGCTGGAAAGACTTAAAATCAACACACTAACATCACAATTAAAATAACTAGAGAAGCAATAGCAAACAAATTCAAAAGCTACCAGAAGACAAGAAATAACTAAGATCATAGCAGAACTAAAGGAGATACAGACACAAAAAACCCTTCAAAACATCAATGAATCCAGGAACTGGTTTATTGAAAAGATTAACAAATAGACCACTAACCAGACTAATAAAGAAGAAAAGAGAATAATTAAATAGATGCAATAAAAAATGATAAAGGGGATATCACCACTTATCCCACAGAAATAAACACTACCATGAGAGAACACTATTAACACCTCTACACAAATAAACTAGAAAATCTAGAAGAAATGGATAAATTCCTGGGCAAAAACACCATCCCAAGAGTAAACCAGGAAGAAACTGAATCCCTGAATAGACCAATAACAAGTTCTGAAATTGAGGCAGTAATTAATAGCCTATCAACAAGAAAAAGCCCAGGACCAGACATACTCACAGCCGAATTCTACCAGAGGTACAAAGAGGAACTGGTACCATTGTTATGAAACTATTCCAAACAACAGAAAAAAATGGGGCTCCTCCCTAACTCATTTATGAGTTTAGCATTATTCTTATACCAAAACCTGACAGAGACACAACAAAAAAAGAAAATTTCAGGCCAATATCCCTGATGAACATAGATACAAAAATCCTCAATAAAATACTGGTGAATCAAATCCAGCAGCATATTCAAAAGCTTATCCACCACAATCAAGTTGGCTTCATCCCTGGGATGCAAGGCTAGTTCAACATACACAAATCAATAAATGTAATCCATCACATAAACAGAACCAGTGACAAAAACCACATATTATCTCAATGGATGCAGAAAAGGTCTTCAATAAAATTCAACACCCCTTCATGCTAAAACTCTCAATAAACTAGATATTGACGTAACATATCTCAAAATAATAAGAACTATTTATGACAAACTCACAGCCAATATCAAACTGAATGGGCAAAAACTGGAATCATTCCCTTTGAAAACTGGCATAAGACAAGGTTGCCCTGTCTCATCACTCCTATTCAGCATAGTATTGGAAGTTCTGGTCAGGTCAATCAGGCAAGAGAAAGAAATAAAGAGTATTCAAATAGGAAGAGAGGAAGTCAAATTGTCTCTGTTTGTAGATAACATGGTTGTATATTTAGAAAACCCCATCGTCTCGGCCCAAAAACTCCTTAAAGTGATAAGCAACTTCAGCAATGTCTCAGGATACAAAAATCAATGTTCAAAAATCACAAGCATTCCCAGGCAACAATAATAGACAAACAGAATGCCAAATCATGAATGAACTCCCACTCACAATTGCTACAAAGAGAATAAAATGCCTAGGAATACAACTTACAAGGGATGTGAAGGACCTCTTCAAGGACAATTACAAACCACTGCCCAAGGAAATAAGAGAGGACACAAACAAATGGAAAAACATTCCATGCTCATGGATAGGAAGAAACAATATCATGAATATGGCCATATTATCCAAAGTAATTTATAGCTTCAATGCTATCCCCATCAAGCTACCATTGACTTTGTTCACAGAATTAGAAAAAAACTACTTTAAATTTTATATGGAACCAAAAAAGAGCCCATGTAGCCAAGAAAATCCTAAGCAAAAAGAACAAAGCTGGAGACATCACACTATCTGACTTCAAACTATACTAGAAGGCTGCAGTAACCAAAACAGTATGGTACTGGTACCAAAACAGATATATAGACAAATGGAACAAAACAGAGGTCTCATAAATAACACTACACATCTACAGCCATCTGATCTTTGACAAACCTGACGAAAACAAGAAATGGGGAAAGGATTCCCTGTTTAATAAATGATGTCGGGAAAACTGGCTAGCCATATGCAGAAAACTGAAACTGGACCCCTTCCTTATAACTTATACAAAGATTAACTCAAGATGAATAAGGACCTAAAAGTAAGACCTAAAACCATAAAAACTCTAGAAGAAAACCTGGGAAATACCATTCAGGACATAGACATGGGCAAAGACTTCAAGACTAAAACACCAAAAGCAATTGCAACAAAAGCCAAAATTGACAAATGGGATCTAATTAAACTAAAGAGCTTCTGCACAGCAAAAGAAACTATCTTCAGAGTGAACAGGCAACCTACAGAATGGGAGAAAATTTTTGCAGTCTATCCATTCAACAAAGGGCTAATATCCAGATTCTACAAAGAACTTAAACAAATTTACAAGAAAAATCAAACAACCCCATCAAAAAGTGGGTGGAGGATATGAACAGATACTTCTCAAAAGAAGACATTTATGTGGTCAGCAAACATGAAAAAAAGCTCATCATCACTGGTCATTAGAGAAATGCAAATCAAAACCACAGTGAGATACCATCTCACACCAGTTAGAATGGCAATCATTAAAATGTCAAGAAACAACAGATGCTGGAGAGGATGTGGAGAAATAGAAATGCTTTTACACTGTTTGTGGGAGTGTAAATTAGTTCAACCATTGTGGAAGACAATCCTTCCTGAAGGATCTAGAACCAGAAGTACCATTTGACCCAACAATCCCATTACTGGGTATATACCCAAAGGATTATAAATCATTCTACTATAAAGACACATGCACACGTACATTTATTGCAGCAGTATTTGCAAGAGCATAGACTTGGAACCAATCCAAATGCCCATCAATGATAAACTGGATAAAGAATACGTGGCACATACACACAATGGAATACCATGCAGCCATAAAAAGGATGAGTTCATGTCCTTTGCAGGGACATGGATGAAGCTGGAAACCATCATTCTCAGCAAACTAACACAGGAACAAAACCAAACACAGCATGTTCTCATTCATAAGTGGGAATTGAACAATAAGGACACATGGACACAGGGAGGGGAACATCACACATCAAGGCCTGTTGGGGGTTGGGGGCAAGGGGAGGGATAGCATTAGGAGAAATATCTAATGTAGATGATGAGTTGATGGGTGCAGCAAACCACCATGGCATGTGTATATCTATGTAACAAACCTGCACATTCTGCACATGTATCCCAGAACTTAAAGTATAAAAAAAAAGTTGTATCACACCCCAAGTTATTTGATTTTAAGAAATAGTCTTTCTTCTTTGGAGCAGTTTTAGGTTCACAGCAAAAGTGAGCGGTAAGTACAGAGATTTCCCATATCCTTCCTCCCACAACATGCACACTGCCTGATTGTCAACATCCTGCAACAGAGTGATTCATTTTTTACATCAATGAAACTACAGTGACACGTCTTTATCACCTAAAATCCATATTTTCTAATAAGGTTCACTTTGTGTATATTCTATGGCTTTTACAAATGTATAATGACATGTATCCATAATTATAATATACACAGTAATTTCACTGACCTAAATATGCTCTGTGGTCCACCTGTTGAATCTTCCCTTCCTCTAACCTCTGGCATCCACTGATCTTTTAATAATTTGAAAGATTTACCTTTTCTAGAATGTCACATAGTTGAAATCATACAGTACATAGTCTTCTGGATTGATTTTGTTTAGTTAGTGCTATGCATTTAATGTTCCTCCATGTCTTTTTATGGTTTGATAGCTCATTTATTTATAGCACTGGATAATATTTCATTGCCTAGATTTACCACAATCTATCCATTAAGCTACTAAAGGCTATCTTGGCTGCTTCTAAGTTTTGGCAATTATAAATAAATCTATCATAAACATCCATGGCTCTCCTGATTCTCAGTATTTTGGATTGAGACTGAAACTATATCATCAACTCTCTGGGGTATCCACCTTGCTAACTGTAGATCTTGTGACTTCTCAGACATCATAATCACATGGGTCAATTCCGTATAATGAATTTTATATGTAGCTATGTATCTGTTGTGAAAATTCCCTTCCAGCTCCAAGAACGACCCTCTTTAGGCAGAGGGCAATCTCAGACCAAAGCAAGAGGCAGACTACTCTAGGTTGGCAGGTAGTCAAAAATTTATTCAGGGGAAACTTACATATAAGACAGTCTTGGCCACAGCAAGATGAGGTAGATCACATTTGCAATGCATGCCCATCTAGTCTTTTATACCATGTGAAGAAAAAGGAAAGGAAAAGGAGGAAAAAAGTCACTGATGGCATGTGAAGCAGTCTGGTTCCTTTCTTAGTCTATTCACTCTCTGCTTAAAGAGGTTGTTGGGTTTCCCTACAACCTGGTCAGCATTCCTCAGTGTGTGTGTAAGGGTCTTCGGAGCAACAGCAGCTATCTTGTTTCTCTGGTCACAACTCACTTTAAGGTCAAATATACAGAATATATTTCATATTTTCGCAATACTATATATCTGTGTATTATCTGTTTATCTTTATCTCTATCTATCTATCTAATCTATCTATCTATCTATCTAATTTATCTCCTGTTGTTTCTGTGTCTCTGAAGAACCTTTACTAATATAGATTTTTAAAACCAAGTGTGGTTCTAAAGAAACAGAATGTTAAAGATGAGTTTTCAGAGTTGGTTCCAGGGCTTCTAGAATTGGCTTTCTAATCTGAATGGATTTAAAGTTGCTAATGACTCTATTTCCAGTAGTACAGAGGGAACTGATAGTCTGTGGTGTAATCTGTCAATAGAAATACACAAAACACCTCCATTAAATTCTCCTAATAAACCACTTATAAGAAGCAAGGAGCTGAGTGACTGAAGATAACACTTCTGAACATTTTTAGAAAACTAACAAATATAATGAGGTTGGCAAGCTGCTTTTAATGTCTCTGGAAAAAGTAGTGAAAGAAAAGAATGAGCTCAGGGATTTGAATTCCCAGCTTAAGCACTCCATGAAGGACTTGAAAGCTTCTACATGTTCCCTGAAGGAAACCCTTATCTTCTGTAGCCACAAGGATGAGATTGCAAGAAATCAAACGCAGAATCTCATCTTGGGACTGGCCGAATTATGACACAAGTTAACCCTCAGCCTCAAGGGCGTGTGTACTGTTAAAGTGAAGGCATTTATTGGGGAAAAATGAAATACTGTAAGATAGAATGGAGAGGTATGGGAATACCCTGATGAAGTTGAGGATATGGAGTCCCTAAATTATGGCAAGTTTTCTTTGTCAGTGGAAGCAGACTTCCCACCCCTGGTAGAAGTGGCCTCTCCATCCCTAGTGGTAGCAGCTTCCCCCACTAGTAGCAGCCTTCCTACCCTTCTGAAGGGATTAAGTCTGAGGTAACTGTAATGGCCTGCCCTGAGGCACTTTCCAGGAAAGATAATGCTTATTCTTCATAAGACCCATCCCTACCACCCCTTTTTACTTCCAGACCTATAACTAGATTCCAAGTCTCAGCATGCCCCTAAAGGTGTGGTCTAAAATGAGACCCATGAGCTTATATGCTGCATTCCTGAAGAACTACTTAAGTTTCCTAATTTATATAGAAATCTGGGGAATATGTGTAAAAATGAATGTTGAGGGTATGGAATAATGGTGAAAGAAACATAGAGTTAGATCAAGACAAATTTACTGATAAAGGCTCCCTAACCAGAGATTCTGCATTTAATGTTGTATCTGGGGAAGTTAATGAGGGCTCTAACAGTTTGCTTGGATGATTGACTGAAACATGGACCAACATGACATGAAACATGGACAATGAAATAATTAGAAACACTGGACCTGCACCTGCTTTAGTTTAATTTACTGGACGGGATTCAAAAGCTTAGGGAGATTGAAATATTAGAGTGAATTTGTCGTTTAAGACCTACTCACTTACACTGGGAGGGTCCCAAAGTCATACCTATTACCACTACTGTGAAAGGTAAATTTGTGAAGGGGAGCCCCAGCATCCTTGAAGAGTTCCGTGATTGTTACTTTTTGTAGGCCAGATGTTAGAGTGGGGACTGCAGTACTGACCTAAAGGCAGTAGGAGTAACTGGATCCCAGGGTAGAAGTGGCTGAGTAGCAGCACTTATCCTCCAAAAGCAATTTGGCTGTGGTCACTAGAGTGGATAGCAGAGTTAAAGCAGCAATCAGGATGTTCTGGCTCACACAGACCTATGGCATTGGCTAATTGATTCTGGTGTTTCTATAAGTGAAATCGATGGGAACTCTATTAAATTTTTGTTTAATTTGTATAAGCCAGGTCAAATGAATAAAAGTCTCACCTAAATTATAAAAACAGGATGTCACAGCCCCTCAATCAATTCCTAGATTTGAGCTATTTTACCCTTCAATGAAGAAAAGGCAAAGTCCCCTTATAAAAGGACCCCAGTACACTATCAAAAATTGATACTGTTAATTTTTCACCAAACCTTTTCTAAAGGGGCCTATGGGGACTTTTACCAAGGTAATGATATATTGGGGGAAAATAATCAGAACTTTCAGGGACTACTAGACACTAGCTCTGAACTGACACTAATTCCAAGAAACACAAAACATCACTTTAGTTCATTAGTTTTGAGTAGGGGCTTACGGAGATGAGATAATCAATGGAGTTTTGGCTCAGGTCCATCTCATAGCAGGCCTAGTGGGTCTCTGTGGCTATTTCCCTATTTTTGAAATGTGTAATTGCAGTAGACATATTCAGCTACTGGTAGACTCCCTAAGTTTGTTCCTTGATATCGAGTGAGGGCTATTATGGTGGGAAAGGCCAGGTGGAAGCCACTAGAACTGCCTCTACCTAGGAAACTAGTAAACCACAAGAAGTACCACATTCCTGTAAGGATTGCAGAGATCAGTGCCATCATCGAGGACTTGAAAGACTCAAAGGTGGTGATTCTCATTACATTCTATTAAACATGTCAGTTTGGCCTGAAAAGAGGAAAGAAGGATCTTGGAGAATGGCAGTGGATTATTGTAAGCATAGCCAGGTGTTGACTGCATTTGCAGTGGCTGTACCAGATGTGGTTTCATTGCTTGAACAAATTAACATATCCCCTGGTATCTTCTATGCAGCTATAGAGCTGACAAATGCTCTATTGTTGATACCTGTGAGTAGAAACCACCAGAAGCAGATCGCTTTTAACTGCCATGGCTAGTAATTCAAAGCTAGCAATTCACCTTCACTGTCTTACCCCAGGGCTATATCAACTCTATAGCTCTGTGTTATAATTCAGTTTGTAGTAATATTGGTCTTCTTTTCCTTCTACAAGACGTTGGCTCATTACATTGATGCCCATTATGTTAATTGGACCTAATGAACAAAAAGTGGCAACTAATCTCTACTTATTGGTAAGATATTTGTGTGTCAGAGGGTAGAAAATGAATCCAAAAACATTCAGGAGGCTTCGAATCCAGTGGAATTTCTAGGGTTCCAGTAGAGTGGGAAATGTTCAGATATTCCTTCTAGGTTGAGGGATGAATTGTTGCCAAATGAGTCACAACGCTTAGTGGGCTTCTTTGGATTTGGGAGACAACATATTCATCATTTTGGTGTGTAACTGCAATCTGTTTACCAAGTGACACGAAGAGCTGCTAGTTTTGACTGGGGCCCCAAACAGGAGAAGGCCGTGCAATAGCTCCAAGCTGCTGTGCAAGCTTCTCTGCCATTTGGGCCATTTGATCCAGCAGATCCAATCGTGCTTGAAATATCAGGCAGATAAGGATGCTGTTTGAAGCTTTTGTAGCCACTATAGATGAATAATGGCATAGGCCCTTAGGCATTTGGAATAAAGCCTTGCCACCCTCTTCAGATACCTACTCCTCTTTTGAGAACCTGCTACTGGGCCTTAGTAACAACTGAACACATAAGCATGGACCACCAAATAACCACACAATTGAAGCTGCCCCTCATGAACTGGGTGCTATCTCACTCCTAAGCTGTAAAGTTGGTGTGGCAGGAGAATTTCATCATCAAATGAAGGTGTGATCAGGTTTGAACAGGCCCTGAAGGCACAAGTGTTACATGAAGTGGCCCAAATGCTCATGGTTCCACTGTTGCTATACTGTTTTCTCTCTCCCAGTCTGTACCTGTGACTTCATGGGGAATTAGCTATGATCAGTTGACAAAGAGAAGACTAAGTCATGGTTATAATTCTGAATTTTAGGTTGACACCACCCAAAAGTGAACAGCTGCAGCACTATAGTCTCTTCCTGAGACATTCTTGAAAGGCAATGGTAAAGGTAAATTCCCCCAGTGGGTAGAATTTCAAGCACTGCACATGATTGTCAACTTTGGTTGAAAGGAGATATGACTAGACTTGTGATTATACTCTGATGCGTGGGCTGTGGCTAGTGGTTTGGCTGGACAGTCAGAGACTTGGAAGAAACATGCTTAAAAATTTGGTTCCAGGCCGGGCGCAGTGGCTCACACCTGTAATCCCAGCACTTTGGGAGGCCAAGGCGGGCAAATCACGAGGTCAGGAGATTGAGACCATCCTGGCTAACATGGTGAAACCACATCTCTAATAAAAAAAAAATTAAAAAAATTAGCCGGGCGCAGTGGCAGGCGCCTGTAGTCCCAGCTACTTGGGAGGCGGAGGCAGGAGAATGGCGTGAACCCGGGACGTAGAACTTGCAGTGAGCCGAAATCATGCCACTGCACTCCAGCCTAGGAGACAGCAAGACTCTGTCTCAAAAAAAAAAAAATTGGTTCCAAAGTATTTGGAGGAGACGTGTGTGGATAGACCTCTCTGGGCAAAGACAATGCAGATATTTGTATCCCATGTGGATGTTCACCAAAGAATGATCTCAGCAGAGAAGGATTTTAATAATCAAGTAGATAGGATGACCTTTTCTATGGATACCAGTCAGCCTCTTTCTCTAGCTACTTCAGTCTTTACCCAATGGGTTCATGAATAAAGCGACTGTGGTGGCAGCAGTGGAGGTTATGCATATGCCCAGCAACATGAACTTCCACTTACCAAGGCCAATCTAGACATTGCTATTACTCAGTGCCCAAATTGCCAGCAGCAGAGACGAATACTGAGTTCCTGATATGGCAGCATTCCCTAGGGTGATTAGCCAGATACCCAGTGGCAGGTTGATTACATTGGACATCTTCCATGATGGAAGTGGAATAATTTTGTCCTTTCTGAAATAGACAACAAACAGATGATTTGATTTATCTCCCCTGCATATAATGCTTATGCCAAAACTACCATCTGTGGGCTCACAAAGTGCCTGATCCACTCTTTTAGACCTTTTGTGCTGCTTTAACAAAACACCTCAGACAGATAATTTATGAAGAATAGAAATTTTTTTTTTTTTTTGCAGTTCTGGAGGCTGAGACATCCAAGAGTAAGGTACTGTCACTGGTGTCTGGTGAGGCTACTCTCTGCTTTCGAAAAGGTGCCATGTCACTGTGTCCTCATATGGCAAAAAGTGGAATGGCAAGAGAGTTCTCTCTTCAAATCTTTTATTTCATTTATGAGGGTGAAGCCCCCATGACTTAATCTTCCTTCAAGGGCAACACCTCTTAATACTGTTGCAGTGAGGATTAAATTTCAACATAAATTTTGCAGAGGACACTATCACTTAAACCATAGAATCCACAATCATGATATTCCACTCAACATTGCTTCTGACCAAATAAGTTCAGAAATCAGTCCATGCTTATGGAATTCAGTGGTCCTACCATGTTCTCCACCATCCTAAAGTTGCTGGCTTGGTAGAACGGTGGAATGGCTTTTGAAGACTCAGTTACAGTTCCAGCAAGGTGGTAATACCTTGCAGAGCTGGGACAGGATTCTTTATTACAGAAGGCTGTATATTATGTGGATTAGTGTCCAATATATGGTAATATTTCTCTGATAGGCAGGATTCATGACTCCAGGAACCAAGATATAAAAATGGGAGTGGTACCACTCACTCTCACCCCCAGTTTCCTGCTAGCAAAGTGTTTATTTTCTCTTCTCATGACCTTATGCTCTGCTGGCTCAGAGTTCTTTGTTCTAATGGAGTAATGCTTCCAACAAGAGATACAATAGGTGCATTGAAATGGAGGTTAAGACTGCTACCTGGTCACTTTGGGCTCTTGAATCAACAAAGAAGACACCGATTGTGCTGGCTGGAGGGATTGATCCTAACTACCCAGGAGAAATTGGACTACTTCCTTATTATGGAGATAAGCAAGAGGATGTCTGGGATACAGAAGGTCTCTGAATGTGTCTAACCCTGCTCTATGATTAGGATAAATGCAAAACAACAACAAGCCAATCCAGTCAAAACTCCTAATGGCTTAAACCCTTCAGGAATAAAGGTTTGAATGACCCCACCAGGTAAAACAACATGACTAGCTGAGGTTCTACTGAAGGCAAAGGGAATAGAGAATGAGTAGTGGAAGAAGATAGATATAAATGCTAGTTAGGGACACATGACCAGTTTCAGAAACAAGGACTATAATTGTCATGAGTATTTTTTCTCATTTTGTTATAAATATGTTTGTGTGGGTATATAAAAATATGTATATATAAATTTCAGTACATAAGCAAGTATATCTGTTTTCTTTCCTCTCTTATTCCCTTCTTATGTAACATAAAATGTGTTGACTTTATATCACAGGATTTAAGTATTGTTAATTTTTTTTTCTGTCTTTGTTTTTTTTTATTATTATACTTTAAGTTCTAGGGTACATGTGCACAACGTGCAGGTTTGTTACATATGTATACATATGATATGTTGGTGTGCTGCACCCGTTAATTCGTCATTTACATTAGGTATATCTCCTAATGCTATCCCTCCCCCCTCCTCCACCCCATGACGGCCCCAGTGTGTGATGTTCCCTTTCCTGTGTCCAGGTGTTCTCATTGTTCAATCCCCACCTATGAGTGAGAACATGCAGTGTTTGGTTTTCTGTTCTTGCGATAGTTTGCTGAAAATGATGGTTTCCAGCTTCGTCCATATACCTACAAAGGATATGAACTCATCCTTTTTTATGGCTGCATTGTATTCCATGGTGTATATATGCCACATTTTCTTAATCCAGTCTGTCGTTGATGGACATTTGGGTTGGTTCCAAGTCTTTGCTATTGTGAATAGTGCCACAATAAACATACGTGTGCATGTGTCTTTATAGCAGCATGATTTATAATCCTTTGGGTATATACACAGTAATGGTATGGCTGGGTCAAATGGTATTTCTAGTTCTAGATCCTTGAGGAATCATCACACTGTATTCCACAATGGTTGTACTAGTTTAGAGTCCCACCAACAGTGTAAAAGTGTTCCTATTTCTCCACATCCTCTCCAGCCAATCTGGTGTGAGATTGTATCTCATTGTGGTTTTGATTTGCATTTCTCTGATGGTGAGTGATGGTGAGCATATTTTCATGTGTCTGTTGGCTGCATAAACGTCTTCTTTTGAGAAGTGTCTGTTCAGATACTTCATCCACTTTTTGATGGTGTTGTTTGTTTTTTTCTTGTAAATTTGTTTGAGTTCTTTGTAGATTCTGGATATTAGCCCTTTGTCAGATGAGTAGATTGCAAAAATTTTCTCCCATTCTGTAGGTTGCCTGTTCACTCTGATGGTAGTGTCTTTTGCTGTGCAGAGCTCTTTAATTAATTAAATCCCATTTGTCAATTTTAGCTTTTGCTACCATTGCTTTTGGTGTTTTAGACGTGAATTCCTTCCCCATGCCTATGTCCTGAATGATATTGCCCAGGTTTTCTTCTAGGGTTTTTATGGTTTTAGGTCTAACATTTAAGTCTCTAATCCATCTTGAATTAATTTTTGTATAAGATGTAAGGAAGGGATCCACTTTCAGCTTTCTACATATGGCTAGCCAGTTTGCCCAACACCATTTATTAAATAGGGAATCCTTTCCCCATTTCTTGTTTCTGTGAGGGTTGTCACAGATGGTTATAGATGTGTGGTATTATTTCTGAGGGCTCTGTTCTGTTCCGTTGGTCTATATCACTGTTGTGGTACCATTACCATGCTGTTTTGGTTACTGTAGCCTTGTAGTATAGTTTGAAGTCAAGTAGCATGATGCCTCCAGCTTTGTTCTTTTGGCTTAGGATTGTCTTGGTAATGTGGGCTCTTTTTTGGTTCCATATGAACTTTAAAGTAGGTTTTTCCAATTCTGAGAAGAAAGTCATTGGTAGCTTAATGGGGATGGCATTGAATTTATAAATTACTTTGGGCAGTATGGCCATTTTCATGATATTGATTCTTCCTATTCATGAGCATGTAATGTTCTTCCATTTGTTTGTGTCCTATTTTATTTCCTTGAGCAGTGGTTTGTAGTTCTCCTTGAAGAAGTCCTTCACATCCCTTGTAAGTTGGATTCCTAGGTATTTTATTCTATTTGAAGCGTTTGTGAATGGGAGTTGACTCATGATTTGGCTCTCTGTTTGTCTGTTGTTGGTGTATAAGAATGCTTGTGATTTTTGCACGTATTTTGTATCCTGAGACTTTGCTGAAGTTGCTTATCAGCTTAAGGGGATTTTGGGCTGAGAAATGGGGTTTTCTAAATATACAATCATGTCATCTGCAAACAGGGACAAATTGACTTTTTCTTTTCCTAATTGAATACCCTTTTTTATTTCTCCTGTTTTGGTTACTGTAGCCTTGTAGTATAGTTTGAAGTCAGGTAGCGTGGTGACTCCAGCTTTGTTCTTTTGACTTAGGATTGTCTTGGAGATGTGGGCTCTTTTTTGGTTCCATATAAACTTTAAAGCAGTTTTTTCCAATTCTGTGAAGAAACTCATTGGTAGCTTGATGGGGATGGCATTGAATCTGTAAATTACCTTGGGCAGTATGGCCATTTTCACGATATTGATTCTTCCTATCCATGAGCATGGTATGTTCTTCCATTTGTTTATGTCCTCTTTTATTTCACTGAGCAGTGGTTTGTAGTTCTCCTTGAAGAGGTCCTTTATATCCCTTGTAAGTTGGATTCCTAGGTACTTTATTCTCTTTGAAGCAATTGTGAACGGAAGTTCATTCATGATTTGGCTCTCTCTTTGTCTGTTACTGGTGTATAAGAATGCTTGTGATTTTTACACATTAATTTTGTATCCTGAGACATTGCTGAAGTTTCTTATCAGCTTAAGGAGATTTTGGGCTGAGACAATGGGGTTTTCTAAATATACAATCATGTCATCTGCAAAGAGGGACAATTTGACTTCTTCTTTTCCTAACTGAATACCCTTGATTTCTTTCTCTTGCCTAATTGCCCTAGCCAGAACTTCCAACACTGTGTTGAATAGGAGTGGTGAGAGAGGGCATCCCTGTCTTGTGCCAGTTTTCAAAGGGAATGCTTGCAGTTTTTGCCCATTCAGTATGATATTGGCTGTGGGTTTGTCATAAATAGCTCTTATTATTTTCAGATATGTTCCATCAATACCAAATTTATTGAGAGTTTTTAGCATGAATGGCTGTTGAATTTTGTCAAAGGCCTTTTCTGCATCTATTGAGATAATCATGTGGTTTTTGTCTTTGGTTCTCTTTATATGCTGGATTATGTTTATTGATTTGCATATGTTGAACCAGCATTGCATCTCAGGGATGAAGCCCAGTTGATCATGGTGGATAAGCTTTATGATGTGCTGCTGGATTTGGTTTGCCAGTATTTTATTGAGGATTTTTGCATCGATGTTTATCAGGGATATTGGTCTAAACTACTCTTTTTTTGTTGTGTCTCTGCCAGGCTTTGGTATCAGGATGATGTTGGCCTCATAAAATGAGTTAGGGAAGACTCCCTCTTTTTCTATTGATTGGAATAGTTTCAGAAGGAATGGTACCAGCTCCTCCTTGTACCTCTGGTAGAGTTTGGCTGTGAATTCGTCTGGTCCTGTACTTTTTTTGGTTGGTAGGTTATTAATTATTGCCTCAATTTCAGAGCCTGTTATTGGTCTATTCAGGCATTCAACTTCTTCCTGGTTTAGTCTTGGGACAGTGTACGTATCCAGGAATTTATCCATTTCTTCTAGGTTTTCTAGTTTATTTGCATAGATGTGTTTATAGTATTCTCTGATGGTAGTTTGTATTTCTGTGGGGTCGGTGGTGATATCCCCGTTATCATTTTTTACTGTGTGTATTTGATTCTTCTCTCTTTTCTTCTTTATTAGTCTTGCTAGCAGTCTATCAATTTTTTTGATCTTTTAAAAAAAACAGCTCCTGGATTCATTGATTTTTTGGAGAGTTTTTTGTGTCTCTATCTCCTTCAGTTCTGCTCTGATCTTAGTTATTTCTTGCCTTCTGCTAGCTTTGGATGTGTTTGCTCTTGCTTCTCTAGTTCTTTTAATTGTGTTTTTAGGGTGTCAATTTTAGTTCTTTCCAGCTTTCTCTTGTGGGCATTTAGTGCTATAAGTTTCCCTCTACACACTGCTTTAAATGTGTCCCAGAGATTCTGGTATGTTGTATCTTTGTTCTCATTGGTTTCAAAGAACATCTTTATTTCTGCCTTCATTTCATTCTGTACCCAGTAGTCATTCAGGAGCAGGTTGTTCAGTTTCCATGTAGTTGAGTGGTTTTGAATGAGTTTCTTAATCCTGAGTTCTGGTTTAATTGCACTGTGGTCTGAGAGACAGTTTGTTATAATTTCTGTTCTTTTACATTTGCTGAGGAGTGCTTTACTTCCAACTATGTGGTCAATTTTGGAATAAGTGTGATGTGGTGCTGAGAAGAATGTATATTCTGTTGATTTGGGGTGGAGAGTTCTGTAGGTATCTATTAGGTCTGCTTGGTGCAGAGCTGAGTTCAATTATTGGATATCCTTGTTAACTTTCTGTCTTGTTGATCTGTCTAATGTTGACTATGAGGTGTTAAAGTCTCCCATTATTATTGTGTGGGAGTCTAAGTCTCTTTGTAAGTCTCTAATGACTTTCTTTATGAATCTGGGTGCTCCTGTTTGGGTGCATATATATTTAGGATAGTTAGCTCTTCTTGTTGAATTGATACCTTTACCATTATGTAATGGCCTTCTTTGTCTCTTTTGATCTTTGTTGGTTTAAAGTCTGTTTTATCAGAGACTAGGATTGCAACCCCTGCCTTATTTGTTTTCCATTTTCTTGGCAGATCTTCCTCCATCCCTTTATTTTGAGCTTATGTGTGTCTCTGCACATGAGATGGGTGTCCTGATTACAGCACACTGATGGGTCTTGACTCTTTATCCAATTTGCCAGTCTGTGTCTTTTAATTAGAATATTTAGCCCACTTACATTTAAGGTTAATATTATTATGTGTGAATTTGATCCTGTCATTATGATGTCAGCTGGTTATTTTGCTCGTTAGTTGATGCAGTTTCTTCCTAGCATTGATGGTCTCCAAAATTTGGCATGTTTTTGCAGTGGCTGGTACCTGTTTTTCCTTTCCATGTTTAGTGCTTCCTTCAGGAGCTCTTGTAGGGCAGGCCTAGTGGTGACAAAATATCTCAGCATTTGCTTGTCTGTAAAGGATTTTATTTCTCCTTCACTTATGAAACTAGGTTTGGCTGGATAGGAAATTCTGGGTTGAAAATTATTTTCTTTAAGAATATTGAATATTGGCCTCCACTCTCTTCTGGCTTGTAGAGTTTCTGCCGAGAGATCTGCTGTTAGTCTGATGGGCTTCTCTTTGTGGGTAACCCAACCTTTCTCTCTGGCTGCCCTTAACACTTTTTCCTTCATTTCAACCTTGGTGAATCTGACAATTATGTGTCTTGGGGTTACTCTTCTTGATAAGTATCTTTGCGGAGTTCTCTGTATTTCCTGAATTTGAATGTTGGCGTGCCTTGCTGGGTTGGGGAAGTTCTCCTGGATAATATCCTGCAGAGTGTTTTCCAACTTAGTTCCATTCTCCCCATCACTTACAAGTACACTAATCAGACGTAGATTTGGTCTTTTCACATATTTCTTGGAGGCTTTGTTCATTTTTTTTTACTCTTTTTTCTCTAAACTTCTCTTCTCACTTCATTTCATTCATTTGATCTTCAGTCACTGATACCCTTTCTTGCAGTTGATCAAATAGGTTAATGAAGCTTGTGCATTTGTCATGTAGTTCTCATGCCATGGTTTTCAGCTTTATCAGGTCATTTAAGGACTTCTCTACATTGGTCATTCTAGCTAGCCATTCGTCTTATCTTTTTTCAAGGTTTTTAGTTTCTTTGCGATGGGTTCAAACTTCCTCCTTTAGCTTGGAGAAGTTTGATTGTCTGAAGCCTTCTTCTCTCAACTTGTCATTCTCCATCCAGCTTTGTTCCATTGCTGGCAAGGAGCTGCTTTTCTTTGGAGGGGGAGAGGCACTCTGATTTTTAGAATTTTCAGCTTTTCTGCTCTGTTTTTTCCCCCATCTGTGTGGTTTTATCTACCTTTGGTCTTTGATGATGGTGACATACAGATGGGGTTTTGGTGTGGATGTCCTTTCTGTTTGCTAGTTTTCCTTCTACCAGTCAGGACCCTCAGCTGCAGTTCTGTTGGAGTGTTCTGGAGGTCCACTCCACACCCTGTTTGCCTGGGTATCAGCAGTGGAGGCTGCAGAAGAGTGAATATTGCTGAACAGCAAATGTTGCTGCCTGATCGTTCCTCTGGAAGCTTTGTCTCAAAGGGGTACCCAGCCATGTGAGGTGTCAGTCTGCCCCTACTGGGAGGTGCCTCCCAGTTAGGCTACTTGGGGGTCAGGGACCCACTTGAGGAGGCAGTCTGTCCATTCTCAGATCTCAAACCCTGTGCTGGGAGAACCACTATTCTCTTCAAAGCTGTCAGATGGGGACATTTAAATCTGCAGAGGTTTCTGCTGGCTTTTGTTTGGTTATGCCCTGTCCCCAGCAGTGGAGTCTACAGAAGCAGGCAGGCCTCCTTGAGCTGCAGTGGGCTCCACCCAGTTCGAGCTTCCTGGCCAGTTGGTTTACCTGCTCAAGCCTCAGCAATGGTGGGCTCCCCACCCCCAGCCTTGCTGCCACCTTGCAGTTAGATCTCAGACTGCTGTGCTAGCAATGAGGGAGGCCCCATGGGCATGGGACCCTCCAAGCCAGGCTCAAGATATAATCTCCTGGTGTGCCATTTGCTAAGACCCTTGGAAAAGCGCAGTATTAGGGTGGGGGTGACCCGATTTTCCAGGTGCTGTGTGTCATGGTTTCTTTTGGTTAGGAAAGGGAATTCCCTTACCCCTTGCACTTCCTGGGTGAGGCGATGCCTCGCCCTGCTTTGGCTCTCACTCGGTGGGCTGTACCCACTCTCCTGCACCCACTGTCTGACATGTCCCAGTGAGATGAACCCGGTACCTCAGTTGGAAACGCAGAAATCACCCATCTTCTGTGTTGTTCACACTGGGAGCTGTAGCCTGGAGCTGTTCCTATTTGGCCATCTTGGAACTGCACTGATCTGTAGTATTGTTAATTTTACATCATAGCACCTCAGCTGGTCATTCTTTACGTGGTGGCGTTATTCAAACTTTCATTCCATAAGGATTTGAGCTACTAATAGTAGTTAAATTACAAAATATCAAGGAGAAGAATAAACATTACTCAAGGCTTTACCTCCTCTCCTGTGGGAGGGGTTAGTGCATTTTTAATTGTAGGCAGGATAATTGTATAGTTGTATAAGTGGAATTATAATCTTGCTATTGTCTTTATTTGGAAAGTAAATATGGTTTAAGGAGACATGTATGAGTGTCAAATTGACAAGGAATGGACTTGTAATGTTTAATTTTATATGTCAACTTGACTGAGCCACAAGGTGTCCAGATAGTTGGTAAAATATTATTATCCATGTGTCTGTAAAATAGTTACTCTATTCTCTCCCCTCCTCTCCCCTCCCCTCCCTTTCTTTCTTCCTTTCTTTTTCCTTTTTTCAAACAGTGTCTTGCTCTATTGCCTAGGCTGGAATGCAATGGCATGGTCACAGCTCACTGCAGCCTTGACCTCCCAGACTCAAGTGATCCTCCCACTGCAGCCACTCAGGTAGCTGGGACAAAATGCCTAGCTAACTTATTTTTATTTTTATCTTTTGTAGAGACAAGATCTCACTATGTTGCTCAGACTGGTTTCCAACTCCTGAGCTCAAGTGATACTCCTTCTTCAGCCTCCCAAAGTGCTAGGATTATAGTCACGAGCCACTGTGCCCAGCTGTAAGAGAGTTTCTGAATGAAATGAATACTTACATAAGTAGACTGAGTAAAGCAGATTTCCCTTCCCAATGTGGGTGGGCTAGAATAAAATAAAAATGCTGAGTAAAAAAGAATTATCTCAGTCTGACTGTCTTCTTCTGCTTCTTTCTCCTTTTCTTGCCTTTAGACCTAAAGGCAGACTGAAACTCATACCATTGGATTTCCTGGTTCTCAGGCCTTTGGACTCAGACTGGAACTATACCATTGCCTCTCCTGGGTCTTTAGCCTCTTGACTGCAGATTTGGGATTTCCCAGCTTCCATAAATGTGTGAGCCAATTCCTTATAGCTAGGTAATTATTTCTTTCATGGATCAAGATTTTGAAACTATCTAAAAAACCGTTGCCACATCCACAAGATCATCTAGATTTTCTTCTGTGTTTTCTTCCAGGAGTTTTATAGCTTTGCATTTTGCATTTAGGCCTGTAAACAATTTAAAATTAATTTTTGTGAAGATTTAAAGGTCTGTGTCTGTTTTATTTTTATTTTTTTGCGTTTGGATATCCTATTTCTCCAGCATCATTTCTTGAAAAGATTATATTTTCTCCATTATATTGCCTTTACTTTTTTGTGAAAGATCTGTTGATATTTATGTAAGTATACTTCTGGGTTCTGTATTCTGTTCCATTGATCTAGTTGTCAATTTTTCCCCCAACAGCACATTGTCTTTGTTACTGTAGCTTTATAGTAAATCTTGAACTTGGGTAGTATCAATTCTCTAATTTCGTTCTTATGCTTTAATATTGTGTTGGCTACTCTGTACTTTTTTTTCTCTTTATAAACTTCAGATCAGTTTGCAATATCCACAAAATAAGTTGCTGGGATTCTGACTGAGATTGTGTTGAATCTAAAGATCAAGTTTGGAAGAAGTGATGTCTTGACAAAACTGTTTCTTATTCATGAACATGGAATACCTCTTCATTTATTTACTTTTCTTAGACTTCTTTCATCAGAATTTTGTAGTTTTCCTCATACCAATCTTGTACATATTTTGTTAGACTTATATCTACATATTTCATTTTTTGGATTGCTAATGTAAATTGTATTGTGTGTTTAATTTCAAATTCTACTTGTTCATTATTGATATTGAGAGAAGCATTGGCTTTTGTAAATTAAATTTGTTGCCTACAACTTCGTTATAATCACTTTATTAGTTCAATAGAATTGACTGTTTGTCAATTAAATTTTCTACATAGATAAGGTCATCTGCAAACAAAGAGTTTTTATTTCTTCCTTCACAATCTGTGTATCCTTTTTTTCCTTGTTTTATTATATTGGCAAGAACTTCAAGTATAAGGCTGAAAAGGAGTGGTCAGAGGTGATATCTTTGCCTCGTTCTTGTCTTAGCTGGAAAACTTTTAATTACATATCATTGAGTATGATGTTAACTGTAGGTTTTTTGTAGATGTTCATTTTCAAGTTGAAAAAGTTCACCTTCTATTCCTAATTTGCTGAGTTTTTATCATGAGTGGGTGTTGGATCTTTTCAAATGCTTTTTCTGTATGTATTAATACAATCATACGATTGTTCTTCTTTAGTCTCTTGATGTGATAGATTATATTGATTTTGAATTTAGAATCCGCCTTACATATCTGAGACAAATGTCACTTGGTCATAATGTGTAATTATTTTTATACATTGTTGAATCAGATTGCCTAATGTTTTGTTGAAAAGTTTTATGTCAATTATCATGAAAGATATTGATCTGTTGTTTTACTTTCTTATAATATAAGGTTTTGAATTAGGGTAATACTGAACTAATAGGATGAGATAGAAAGTAGTCCCTCTGCTTCTGTTTTCTAGAGGATATTGTAGAGAAAATTGTATATCTCTCTTAAAATTTCGATATATAATTGACCAGTGAACTCATCTGGTTCTGGTGTTTCTTGTTTGAAAAGTTATTAATTATTAATTCAAATTCTATAATCAATATAGGCCTATTAACCTCACTTATTTCTTTTTATGTGAGTTTTGGCAGATTGTGGCTTTCAATAAATTGGTCCACTCAATTTAGGTTATCAAATCTGTGAACATAATGTTTTTCATAATATTCTTTTATTATACTTTTAATGTCTATGGCATCTGTAGTGATGTCATATATTTCATTTCTGATATTAGTAATTTTTGTCCTTCATTGGTTTTCCTAGCCTTGATAGAGACTTATCAGTTTTATTGAGTTTCTCTAATAACTAGTTTTAGGTTTTATTTCTTTTGTCTATTGATTTTATGTCTTTGTTTCCACTAAATTTTACTTTGAGTTTTTTTTCTTTTCTTCTGCTTACTTTGGATTTAAATTGCTGTTCTTCTTTTAGTTCCTTAAGAAGGAAGCTTTGATTATTGATATTTGGTCTTCTTTTGTATTATATGCATGCAGTGCTGTAAATTTCCCTGTAAGCACTGCTTTCACTGTATTCCACAGATTTTTGTATATTTTTATTTTAATTTTGTTTAAAATATTTTTATATTTGTAAAAATATTTCTTCATTGATTCCTATGTCATTTAGAAGTATGTTGTTTAATCTCCAAAGTTTTTTTTTTTTTTTTTTTTTTTGGTATTTTTTAGTTTTCTTTCTCTTATTGGATTGTAGCTTAATTCCACTATGGTCTGAGAGCAGACATTGCAGAATTTATATTCTTTAAAATTGGTTAAGATGTATATTATGGCCCAGAATGTGGTCTATCTTGTGACGATTCCATATGAGTTTAAGAATAATATGTATTCTTCTGTTTTTGCTTGAAGTAGTCTACAAATGGCAATTATATCCAGGTGATGGATGATGTTGTTTAGTTCAACTATATCCTTAGCAATTGTCTGCCTGTTGGAACTGTCTATTTCAGATAGACGAGTACTGAAGTCTCTACCTGTATCGTGGATTTATTTTATTTTTACTTGCATTTCTATCAGTTTTTGCCTCATGTATTTTGATACTCTGTTTTTATGGACATACCCATTAAAAATTGTTACATCTTCTTAGGAAATCAACCTATCATTAAGTAATGCACCTCTTTATATCCAAAATCTTCTATTGCTCTAAAGTTTGCTCTATTTGAAATTAATATACTCACACCTGTTTTTAATTTTATTAGCATTAGCATGATATATCTTTCTCCATCTCTTTATCTTTAATCTATATGATATCTTTATATTTAATCTGGTTTTCTACTAAACAACATATAGTTGGGTCTATATGAATTTTGATACACTCTGAAAATCTTCATTTTTATTGGTGTATTTAGACCATTCATGTTTAAAGTGATTATTGATATAGATGGATGTATTAGTTTATTCTCACACAGCTATAAAGAACTTCCTGAAACTGGGTTATTTATAAAGGAAAGAGGTTTAATTGAGTCACAGTTAAGCATGGCTGGAGAAGCCTCAGGAAATTTACAATCATAGTGGAAGGCAAAGGAGAAACATAAACCTTCTTCACATGGCAGCAGGAGAGAGAAGAGTAAAGAATGAAGGGGGAAAGACCCTTTATAAAACCATAAGATCTTGTGAGAACTCACTCACTATCACAAGAACATCAGTGGGAAAACTGCCCCCATGATCCAATTACCTACATCTGGTCTCTCCATTGATGTGTACAGATTATGGGGATTATAATTCAATATGAGATTTGGGTGGGGACATAAAGCCTACCCAAATCATTCTGTCCCCAACTTATCCTAAATCACATGTCCCTTTCACATTTCAAAACCAATTATGCCTTCCCAACAGTCCCCCAAAGTCTTAATTCATTTCATCATCAACTCAAATTTAAGTCCAAAGTCTCATCTGAGATGAAGCAAGTCCCTTCTGCTTAGGAGCTTGTAAAATCAAAATCAAGCTAATTACTTCCAAGATACAATGGGTTACAGGCATTGGGTAAATGTTTCCATTCCAAAGGGGAGAAATTAGCAAAACAAAGGGGCCACAGGTCCCACGCAAGTCTGAAATCCAGCTGGGCAGTCATAAACCTTAAAGTTCCAAAATGATCTCCTTTGACTGACTTCATGTCTCACATCCAGGTCATGCTTCTGTAAGAGGTGGGCTCCCATGGCCTTGAGCAGCTCCACTCCTGTGACTTTGCAGAGTGTAGACACCCTCCTGGCTGCTTTCATGGGCTGGCATTGAGTGTCTGCAGCCAGCTTTTCCAGGTGCACAATGCAAGCTGTTGGTGGATCTACCATTCTGGGATCTGGAAAATGGTGGCAGTCCTCTTCTCACAGCTCCAGTAGGCAGTGCCCCAATGGGGACTCTGTGTAGGGGCTCCAAATCCACAATTTCCTTCTGTAGCATCCTAGCAGAGGTTTTCAATGAGGGCTGTACTCCTCCAGCAAACTTCTATCTGAACATCTAGGCATTTCCATACATCTGCTGAAATCTAGGTAGAGGTTTCCCAAACCTCAATTCTTGACTTCCATGCACATGCAGGCCCAACACCATGTGTAAGCCACCAAGGCTTTGGGCTCTCACCCTCTGAAGCAATGGCCTGAGCTGTAAATTAGCACCTTTTATCCTTGGCTGGGAGGCAGGGCACCAAGTCCCCAGACTTCACAAAGCAGCTGTGTCCTGGGCCCAGGACACAAAACCATTTTTCCTCCTAGGCCTCCAGGCCTGTGATGAGTAGGACTGCCATGAAGAAGACTTCTGACATGCCCTGGAGACATTTTTGCCATTGTCTTGGCATTTAACGTTGAGCTTCTCATTACTTATGCAAATTTCTGCAGCAGGCTTGAATTTATCCCCCGGAAATAGGTTTTTCTTTTCTATCAGGTTGTTAGGCTGCAAATTTTCCAAACTTTTATGCTCTGCTTCCCTTTTAAGCATAAGTTCCAATTTCAGATTATCTCCCTCCAGTTCAAAGTTCCACAGATCTCCAGGGAAGGGACAAAAGGCTGCCAATCTCTTTGGTAAAGCATAGCTACAGTGACTTTGCGCCAATTCTCAGTAAGTTCCTCATGCCTGTATGAGATCACCTCAGCCTGGACTTCATTGTCCACATCACTATCAGCATTTTGGTCAAAACCATTCAACATGTCTCTAGGAAGTTCCAAACTTTCCCACATCTTACTGTCTTCTTCTGAGCCCTTCAAACTGTTCCAATCTCTCCTGTTACCCAGTTCCAAAGTTGTTTCCACATTTTGGGGTATCTTTATAGCAGTACCCCACTCTCTGTGGTACCAATTTACTATATTATTCTGTTCTCACACTGCTCCAAAGAACTTCTCAAGACTGGGTAATTTATAAAGGAAAGAGGTTTAATTGACTCACAGTTCTGCATGGCTAGGTAGGTCTCAGGAAACTTACAATCATCGTGAAAGGCACCTCTTCATAGGGTGGCAGGAGAGAGAATGAATGCTGAGCAAAAGGGGAAGCCCCTTATTAAACCATCAGATCTTGTGAGAACTCAATCTCTATTATGAGAACAGCATGGGGGAAACTGTCCCTATGAACCAATTTCGTCCACCTGGTCTTTCCCTTGATATATGGGTATTATAGGGATTGTAATTCAAGATGAGCTTTGGATGGGAACATAGAACCTAACCTTATTAATGGACTAATATCTACCATATTTGTTACTGTTTTTTATTTGTTGTCCTTGTTCTTTGTTCTATTGTGTGTTGCACTCTTTTATTGCCTTTTGTTATTTTAGTGAGCATTTTATGTGATTCTACATTCTCCCCTTTTTAGCATATCAATTAAGCCTTATTTCTTACTTTTTAAAATGGTTGTCCTAGAGTTTCCAATATACCTTTCCAAATCATCCAAGTCTGCTTTCAAATAACTATATCTTTATGGATATGGCAAGTCCCTTATAAAAACAACAAAATCCTCATTCCCCTATCAGAGCTGTCATTTATTTCATTTATACATGAACATATATGTATATGTACTATATACCTAAGCATACATAGTCAACCATTGTTTCTATAACTATTTTGAATGATTATCTGTTACATAAATTAAGAAGGATAAAAATAAAAATTTTATTTTATTTTTTTTTACTTATTTTTCTTCAGTGATTTCCGTTTCTTTATGTAGTCTGAATTTCTGCACTGTGTAATTTTCCTTCTCTCTGACACTTTTAAAAAACATTTCTTGCAAGACAGGTCTACTAGTAACAATTTCTCTCTCTGTTTGTTTGCCTGAGAAACTATTTTTTTTCCTTCACTTTTGAAGGATAATTTCATAGGGTCCAAATTCTAGGTTGGTGGTTGTTTTTCTCTTAACACCTGAAATATTTTGCTTCCACTCTCTTCTTGCTAGCATTGTTTCTTATAAAAAGTCAGTTATATTTCTTATTTTTGTTTCTGTATAAGTAAGTTTTTTTCTTCTGGTTTCTTTCAATATTTTTTTCTGCATTTTCATTTATGTATATATTTTTTACTTTGTTTGTTTTTTTCATTTATGCTGCTCTGTGTTCTCTGAGCTTCCTGGACTGTAACATGGTGTGATATTGATTGCCTTTGGGAATTTGTCCATTACAGTTTTTCTATCTTAGCCTTGATTTTTATGAAGATTTCTGATCTGGTTCCTGTGAACATTTCTGCTCTTTTAAATTGTGATTCTCTTTATTTGCCTGTCTGTTTCTCCAGTTTAAGGGGGCAGTGGTTTACACTGTGACCTTATTTCTCTGACCAATCTAAGAATAGTTGTTGATTCTTTATTTTGTTTAGAATTTTACTTGTGTTAGGGCAGACTGATTACCTCTAAGCTCCTTATATGTCAGACTGGACACACGTTTTTTCGTAACTTTTTCCCAGTAGATTATTATTTATTTTGGCCCCATTTACTTCAAGACTTAGTCAACATAACACTTCCTGGTTTCAGATTATTTTCGATAACAGGTTTCTGATTAATTATAAATGTCTGAATCAGTTACTTTCTTCATCTTATTTGTTAATAGAAAAAAATCATATAAGTGATAATGTTGGGAATGGTAATGCAGTTGATATTATCAAGTTCCTACTCTTTCTATAAGATTCGATTTTTAGATATTTTGAAGTCCATAAATATATTTAATAATGTCTGATTATGTTTATAATTTACATTTAGTAATTGTTATAAGCAATGAAAACACACTAAAACTTGTCAGAACTGATAAAACAGAATGCTGAATGGCATCTAAATGGGACTTTGGTTGGGTAGTACTATCAATTATTGCTATAATTAGATAAATTTATGAAGCATAAATTTAAAGAATAGGACTTCCATTTAATATTCGAGTATACTGAAATACTTCAGATAAAAAGCACCTTAAAATGCTGGATAAAATACAACAATTAGTCTTTTAAAGTAATTTGTGCCTGTAAGAAAATAAATTTCCTTGTGCTCTAAATTAAAAAGACTGAAAACCAGGGAGTTTGGTGTATGCACTAAATGTTTCATAAACTAAGTGGAGTTTTTACATGAGGATTTCCAGAGATGAAACTTAACTATTTGAAGGTGAATTAACAATATAAAATTGCCAGTTGTACCTAGATTCAAGCTATTGTAAGTAAAAGTCAACAGAAACTACAAACAAAATACTTGAATATGTGAGTATTTTAAATATTAACATTAGCAAGCAGAGAGAGAAAATCTCTCTAAAATGTTTAAGGAAAGGTAAGATAAAATTCTTCCTTGTAATTAAGAAAGATTAGACCATCAAAAATTACTAAGCAGATTTGAGAAAATAAAAATATATAAGTTTCAGAAATTAAAAAATAGAAATTTGAGTTATGAACTTAATGGTCAGTATAAACCATGAATTATACATTGTGAAAAGTAATGTATACATTTAGTAACGTATACATGTGTACATTTAGTAATGTAAGCATTTTTAAGCACATTTGACAATTAATCAAAATAAATTATCTAGATCAAAAGATAAAAATGAAGCTGAAAATATGGATGAAAAGTTAAGAAATATGGAAGACAGAATGAGAACATGTTTAATTGGAATTTACAAGAAGTAAATAGAGGACATTTTTTAAGAAGGTAGTAAACTGATTATTTCTGAGCACTTCTAAGAATTGATAAAAAAAAAAAGAAGTCTTAACTACAGGTGATATGATACCTGTAATATTTGCCTATAAAATTCAAAGTTTAAACTGAATGTTCCTTTTAGCTACTGACAGCGTTATTCTGAAATGCTTTGTTTCTCGTGCAGTGGCCAATACCGGTGTGACATATAGTGGGTGCTTAGCAACTGTTTGTTAATTGAATGACTATAGGCTCTTCATCATATCTCTGTGCATCACAGCCATGAATGATATAGTAGGACTTTATGGAGAACAATTATTATGATGTATATAAACGTAATTTAAAATTGTAAAGTAGTATATACATATATTATTTGTAAATAGTAATAGTAGTACTTTAGGAATAGCAAAGGCAAGAGTGCTACCCTTGCTTTGAAATAATTTTAAATTGTACTTTAATCTGAACGTAAGGCTAGGCTTGTGTGAGATATAAAAGTCCCCACACCCACTTTATGCATGCCCAGTGGGATTATCTGATCTCATAGTGGTATCATGACATTTATAGATTATGTTTTAATAGTTTTATACATATTGAGCAAAGATGTCATGCACTATACTAGGCAATAGGGAGATTGCAAAAATCATCTAAGTATGGTTCTTGCCTTTGAGAACTTCCAGTCCAGTAAGAGAGATGGAGCTAATATGATGTAATTACTGAGATACCTGAAATACTTTAGTCCTGAGAGGTCTTATGCGACTCAGATTTTGTTCCTGCTACTTTTTCATAACTTAAATTATGGTACAACCCAACTTCTCATAGTTGTCACTGTCTTCTTTCCTGCCTTTTGCCTTACAATACTCATTTATGATTAATTTTAGGCATCACTTTGGCCAACAAGACTTCCCGATCATCCTACCCCCAACAATGGGTTAAATATTCTCCACTCACTTTTAGAACACCCAGTTCATACTTTTCTTGATGCTGATAATATTATGATTGTACATACATACCCATCACTAGACTGTGAGTTCTTTTAGAGTAGGGATGCTACCTTATACATCTATTGTCCCCATCATTTATTTAAACATCCAGCACTTAGTAATAACTCAGTAAATACCTACTGAAATGAAATTTTAAAACTTCAGCTTGGGAGAAAAGATGAATCATCTACAGCGGAATTACATTAGAATGAGGGGAATCATTAGAGCAACAATAGAAATCAAAACTATTTTGAGATAAAATACAGGTTAATCTAGCTAAATCATTAAAGAAAGAAGAAAAATATATAGATAAATTGAAAACGAAAAGTTTATCACCATCCAAATATTCTAAAAGGATGCTTGAAATGTATTATTTAGGGGAAAGAAAAATGACTTCAAAGGAAGTACTGAAATGCAAGGAAAAATAGCAAAGATGAAGTTAATAAACATATGGGTAAAATTCAGAAAAACATTGGCTATATAACACTATAATAATGAATAACATTGGGAGGCTAACAAAAGGTATTAAAACCATGTAACATAATATGTAAGAATAGAGAATACAATTGTTTTTATAATGTTTTAAGATCCTTGTATTTTGAGTATGTATAATAAAAAATTTAGGATAACTGTTAAGAATAAAAACAGTATATAATTTCCAAGTGAACTGATTGGAAAATGAAGCTAAAAATCAATTCACAAGAATGCAAAAACAAAAGCATAGAAAACATGATACTTAGCATAAGAGTACATAGTAGAAACAATTACATAAACACAAATTGACCAATTCATTAAGTTAGAGATTAAATAAAATTTAAGTAGCAGAATAATGCTTATAATATGAAGCTATTTATATACATTTTATAAACAAGCAAAGAAGGTACTGTTCTTTATGGATTATGCAGCTTTAATAAAAATAAATACATTTCTGAATAATCAATTTTTCACATAGGCCAGTGATTTTCTTAGGAGTACACTGAGTGTTTCACACATGATGCCCATTAGTTATTTCTTCATGCCTTTCATAGATGGGAAACATTTGCTAATATGTAGGTGACAACCCGGATTGGATTTTAATCTGCTATTGAATCAAGAGGTTGCTGCACTCAGTAATATTGCACAGGGTAATTTTAATTATCAAAACCATCTACATATTGTAGTATTTGTACTGTATGTATTTTAGTTTTTTAGCCACCTGCTGCTTTAATGTTTGATGGAGTATCTTCAAATTATGGCTTGAAACATGACAAGAGCAAAGAAACTAATTTTCATAAGCAACATCTCAGAAGTTGAGAGATATCTTAGATCTGAAAGATGAGAAATGGCCTCAGCTATGGGAAAACTGGAATGTAGAAAAACATTTAAGCTAGTGTCTGGTTACAAGGATTTTCTATCTTCCCATTGCTCATTTTTAAGAGGGTGCTTTTTAGGTAATGTGAAGAGTAGAATGAATTCCCCTATTTTCCCAGCTTCCAACACCACAATCTGCACCATCTGTATTAAATGACACTATTTGCCCAACGGAGCAATAGAGTTTGTTATATTAGCTTTTGCGAGATAAATGACTTGTTGCAATCCTCCAGTTTAACTAACATGAAATTCTCACCATCCTATCATTCCTTAAACTAGTTTGAGTGTTGACAGAATGCTCACCAAAATCACTTCAGAGCCTGACACGTAACACCCAATCAGTGGTCTTCCTTTCTGCTCAATTTTTCTTTCTTCTGAAATATATTATTTTACTTTTTGGATATCGATGAACAAATGCTTTATTTTATTTTTTACATTTTTTCCAGTAACTTTGGAAAATTAATGGAGATATTTACAGAAACTTTTTTATTATGATTATAGCTATGACATTTGGTTTACTTCATTACTCATCCTGTAGACACAGGGAATATGGCTGAGGATAATAAAAGAGTATTAACTGCTGCAATCTCATACATTTTAAAAATTACGTTTTCTTACCCAAAACTAGTACATGTTGCTTACAGAAAAATTAGAATATATAAAATCTAATCTCACCATCCAACAATAACCACTGATGATCCCAATAGTAGTTTTTAAATGAAATTCTTTGATTTGCAACCAGATATAATAGACAAATGGAAAAATATCTATATAAAGAAATATCTACATATATTATTTCTATAAATAGATTTATCTTTCTATTTATTGCTCTAAACTATAAATCAACAAAGAATACTTAATAATTCTCTTGCAATTAGAGGGTAAACTTGTTTTTTAGATAATTTTACAATTGTTTTGAAGTTATAAGTTGTATATAAATTTGAAAGTAAGAACTTTATGTTTCAACTTTGCCTTTATTGTAATAATCTGATCCACAGGTGAGTATCTGCTGGTGTTGATGGTAGCATAACTTGAATTCTGAAGTTGTTTCATTTGTGATTTTTAGTGACCTCTTTGTCTCTTAGATTTAGTATTTTTAGACCCACTTGCAATATTCCAAAAAATCCAATTTGATTAGTCATGTATACCCTATTCTAAAAATGTTCGCTTTTTTATTACTCAAGATAGTGTTAATGAAACTATTCTAGGATGTCTTAAAGTTTATGTACATCATAATGATTCACTGATAAAAGGTAGAAATGTTGCACATTTTTCAGGATACCGACTTTTAAAAAATTATGGAAAGAAAATAAGAGAAATAATATTACAAACCGATTTCCCTGAGTAAGTGCTACTGCATAGTTTGTCAAGTTGAATTCAACTTCATTTTAGGAGCTGTAGTCAATAGTCAAATAAAAGCTTACTGGGATTTGAGGAATTTCATATTCAAGTTTCCAACACTTCCTCTAACAAAATAAAGGTCTGAATAAATCAACTACAGAACAAAGAAATCCATCAAGACAGATATACACTATGAATTTTTTGGAGAGTATTAAAAAATACTTTTTTCTGTTGTTTTCCCTTCCATTTCCTGAAAATTTTAGAGGAACAAAATTTTCTTTGTTCTAATTTTCTATTTTTGAAGGTTATGAAGACACAAGTTTAAAATATGCTATTTTCAAGTATTTTTGGTAAAGTATGTTATTATTGCATGCTTTTCCAGGACTTCATAAAGTTAGAAACTGAATAAATCACAACATTTAAAAAAGGAAAAGATGTTAGTTGAGCAGGGCACTTTCTAAAAGTGAGTTTCTCAGGCAGTTGTCTGATTCACATGAATTTATGAAAAATCTCTCCTTCAATTTGGAAGGGAGAGCTGCACTAACAATAAATCCTTTCTTGGTTAAATAAAATCAATAATAGAGTTCTAAAACACAATCAATAACACAATGTTATACTAAATTAATCTAATTAATAAAAACTATTAGTTTTATACTAAACTAATCTAAAAATACTTTATAATTTATATTTTTAGAATATAGCAATTTAACCATTTGTGCCACTCAATTGTCCTGATACGATTATATTTAAAACATTCATTAGAACACATACCATTAGAAAGATGCCAATAAAACAAATCAAATGCAGGGTTTCCTTGCTCATTTTCAATATTAGCTTAAATTTTGCCTTATGTTTTTCATTGCATGAGACTGTGTCCTAGTGGAGAATGGAACTGATTTTGAGGCAAACACTCTTGAATTAAAATCACTGTTTACTTGATTAATAGTATATGACTTTGGGCAAAAAAACTCCTTCATTCTCAGTTTTCTCACATGTAAAATAACAAAGGTAGCAATAATGCTACCTTTCTCTTAAAGGATTAAATTATACAACCTATAAAAACACAATGGATAACCATAACACATACAAATTTGATACAGAGTCTTCCGTAGATGTTCCCATAGGTGTTATTGCTTCCACAGGTGTCTCAGACTTGCATTGCTCACATTGCTTGATTTTCTACTCCTCTAGCTGAGATAATAATTATTTGTCCTCATAATTTATTGAATCAGATCAGGCAAATGTTTTCTCAGAGTCTGAAAAGATTTTCCTTCCATGGTCTAGAATTTAGTTTTCTGTTTAACTATATTATGTTGGTCTGGTACCACTGTTTATTTTTATTTCTATTTTTTGAGACAGGGTCCTTCTCTGTCACTCAGGCTGGAAAGCAGTGGCATGAACATGGCTCATTGCAGCCTCTACCTCTGGGACCCAAGCAATCCTCCCATTTCAGCCTACCAAGTAGGTGGGACCACAGGCACATGCCACCGTACCCAGCTAATTAATTAATTTTTTTTTTTTTTTTTTTTTTTTGTAGAGAGGGGTCTTAGCATGTTGGTCAGGCTGGTCTCAAACTTCTGGACTCAAGGTATTCACCTGCCTTGCTCTCCCAAACTGTTGGGATATTTTATTTTGAAGGATATTTGGATCCTTATATGACCACACTGGAAAGAGAAATCACATCAATAGACTCTTGGTCAAAGCACTGAGGGTTCTAGCAAAGCTGTTCTTCTGAAGAACTTCAGGGTTTGTGGGTTGAAATGACAACCCTCCTAGGCAACTAATGTAACTGTTATCTTGCGACACAAGACTCTAAGTTCTGAACTACAGGAACTGGCCTGCTTTGTTCACCTCTGTATTTCCAGTGCATAGTGCAATACTGACTGCAACTGGTGCTCAATAAATAGTTGTTTAAATTGTAAAATAAATGAGACTGTTACAGCAGGGTGACTAGAGTTGATAATAATATATAAGAACTTAGAGTCTTGTGTCTCAAGGTAACAGTTACATTAGTTGCCTAGGAGGGTTGTCATTTCAACCCACAAACCCTGAAGTTCTTCAGGAAGAACAGATTTGCTAGAACCCTCAGTGCTTTGACCAAGAGTCTATTGATGTGATTTCTCTTTCCAGTGTGGTCACATAAGGATCTAAATATCCTTCAAAATAATACCAAATACAAAATAATTTGTATAGTGAACAAATTACAAAACAAAAACAAAAACAAAGCCAGAAAGCCCTAGAGAGTGAAGGAAAGCAGGCATCTTCTAGAATGGAGTTGAAATTTGAAAGAAGAGACCAGCATGGGGTAAATTTCTCAGTTTTCTTGATTTTTAGCTTAGGAGAGGGGTGAAATTAGCACCAATTAGGGTGACTAAAACTCCTAATGAAACCCCAATCTTTTTATGACCTAAAGAATATGAGGACAGTGTTTGGGGAATGAGAGTCACTAGAAAGTGAGAATGGACTTCCTCTCTTCCTATTTGAATACCCTATATTTTTTTTCTTCTGCTTGATTGCCCTGGCCAGAACTTCCAATATGATGTTGAATAGGAGTGGTGAGAGAGGGCATCCTTGTCTTGTGCTGATTTTCAAAGGGAATGCTTATAAATCATTCTGCTATAAAGACACATGCACATATATGTTTATTGCAGCACTATTCACAATAGCAAAGACTTGGAACCAACCCAAATGCCCATCAATGAGAGACTGAATAAAGAAAATGTGGCACATATATACCATGGAATACTATGCAGCCATAAAAAAGATGACTTCAGGTCCTTTGTAGGGACATGAATGAAGCTGGAAATTATCATTCTCAGCAAACTAACGCAGGAACAGAAAACCGAACACCACATGCTCTCACTCATAGGTGGGAGCTGAACAATGAGAACACATGGACACAAGGAGGGGAATATCACACACCAGGGCCTATTGGGAGGTGGGGGGTTAGGGGAGGGATAGCATTAGGAAAAATACCTAATGTAGATGATGGGTTGTTGGGTAGTGCAAGCCACCAAGGCCCGTGTATACCTATGTAACAAACCTGCACATTCTGCACATGTGTCCCAAAACTTAAAGTATAATTAAAAAGAAGAAAGAAGCCAGTATGAAAAGCTATCATATTTATCTTAGCTATATGACATTCTAGAAAAGGCAAGACAAAGAAAACAAAGAGATCAGTTGTTACCAATGATTCAGGGGAAGAGAAAGATTGATAGGAAGGGGAAGATTGATGAGTAGGTGAGGCGCAGGGGATTTTTAGGGCTATGCATTTGGCAAAACCCACATAACTGTATGATACAAAGAATGAACCCTAATATAAACTATGTACTTTAGTTATACTAAAGTATCACTATTGTTCATAGATTGTAACAAATGTTCCCCACAAATGCAAGATGTTAATAATAAGGGAACCTGTAGTATATGTTTCAGGACATGTGTTACAGTGTGGGGAAGTGGGGGAGAGGTATATGAATACTCTACTTCTTGTTCAGTTTTTCTGTAAAATTAAAACTGTTCTAAGAAAAAAAAGAAAGTGAGAGTGGAACCCTGGAAAGGAGAGATGTTCTATATACTGTATGTAAACTCTCCCTAAGTCTCTGGCTGACTCCTGAACCATGTATACTCAGAGCAGATTCCAAAGAGTCCAGCTAAAGTCTGAACTTAGTAATGGAAGGACCTAGCCAGAGCTGTCAAGCAAAAGAAAGAAATAAAACACATCCCAATTGGAAAAGGGTTAAGTCAAATTATCTGTGGGGGCTGAAAACATGACTGTTACACCTAGAAAACCCTAAAGACTCCTCTAGAAGACTCCCAGACTGATCAGTAAGTTCAGTAAAGTCTCAGGAGACAAAATCAGCACATGAAAATCAGTAGATCAGTAGCATTTCTATAATCCAATAGCTTTCAGGCTTAGAACCAAATTAAGAATTGTATCCCATTTACAATAGCCAAACAAACAAAGAAACCTAGGAATACTTTTAACCAAAAGGTGAAAGGGTTTTATAAGGAGAACTCTAAAACACTGCTGAAAAAAACTGTATCACAAATAAATGGAAAAACATCTGATAAGGTTTGGCTCTGTGTACCCACCCAAATCTCACCTTGAATTGTAATCTGAATAGTAATCCCCATGGTTGAGCACTGGACCAGGTGGGAGGTAATTATATCATGGAAGCGGTTTCTCCCAGGTTGCACTTGTGATAGTGAGTTCTCATGATATCTGATGATTTTAAAAGTGGTAGTTTTCCCTTCTTTCTCTCTCCACTGCCACCATGTAAGATGTGCCTTGCTTCCGCTCCACCTTCTACCATGCTTGTAAGTTTCCTGAGGCCTCCCAGCCGTGCAGAACTGTGAGTCAATTAAACCTCTTTCTTTATAAATTGCCCACTTAGGTATTCTTTATAGCAATGTAAAAATGGGCTAAATACAACATCCTATGCTCATAGATTGGAAAAATCAGTATTGTTAAAATGACCATATTACCCAAATCAATCTGTGGGTTCAATGCAATGCCTATCAAATTAACATCATTTCTTCACAGAATTAGAGAAAACAATCCTAAAGTCCATATGGAACCCCAAGAAAGCCCAAATAGGTAGAGGGCTCCTAAGCCAAAAGAATGAAGCTGGAAGCATCACATTGCCTGATTTCAAACTATACCGTAAGGCTAAAGTAACTAAAACAGCATGGTACTGGCTCAAAAATAGACCCATAAATCAATGGTATGGAACAGAGAACCCAGAAATAAAGCCACATACCTACGGTCAACAGATCTTCAACAAAGTGAACAAAAATACACAATGTGGTAAAGACACCTTATTTAATAAATAGTGCTGGGAAAATTGGCTAGCCATATGTGGAAGAATAATGCCTGGCCCCCAATCTCTCATCATATACAAAAATTAACTCAAGATGGACTAAAGACCTAAACATAAGACCTGAAATTATAAAAATCCTAGAAGAAAACCTAGAAAAACCTCTTCTGGACATCAGCCTAGGAAAAGAATTTGTGATGAAGACAGTGAAAGAAAATGCAACAAAACCCAAAATAGACAAATGAGACTTAACTAAACTAAAAAGTTTTTGCACAGCAAAAGAAATAATCAACAGGATAAACAGAAAACCTGCAGAAAGGGAAAAACTATTGACAAATTATACTTCTAACAATGGATTAATATCCAGAAGCTACAAGAAACTCAAATAACTCAACAGGAAAAATAATTAAAACTTTGACAAATGACATGAATAGATATTTCTCAAAAGAAAACATATAAGTGGCCAACAAACAAATGAAAAATGCTCAACTAATCATCAGAGAAATGCAAATTAAAACCACCTCACACCAGCCAGAGTGGCTTTTATTTAAAAAGTTATAAAACAACAGATGTTGTAGTAGTAGATGTAGAGAAAAGGGAATACTCATACACTGTTGGTGGGAATGTAAATTAGCTTAACATCTATGGAAAACAGTATGGAGATATCTCAAAGAACTAAAAATATAACTACCATCTGACCCAGCAGTTCCACTACAATTCCACTACTGACTACCCAATATGGTGGATATGACTATCCACCATATTTATATTTACAAAATACAAATACAAAAAAACTATATATATATGTGTGTGTGTGTGTGTATATATATATTACTATGGAGCTATACTATATATTATAATATAAAATACTATATATACTATACTATACTATACTATACTATACTATACTATACTATAAAAAGAATGAAATTCTGTCGTTTGCAGCAACATGGATGGAGATGGAGTCTATCTTAAGTTAACTAACACAGAAGCAGAAAATAAAATATCACATGTTCTCACTTATCAGTGGGAGTTAAACAAATAGTACACATGGACATAAAGATGGAGAGCATAGACTCTGGAGACTGCAAATGTGGTGGTTGGGGGCATTGAAAAATTACCTACTTTGTACAATGTTCAATATTTGAGTGATGGGTACACAACATGCTCAACCCCTACTATTATGCTTGTAATACTCATGTAAAAATCAGTACTCTTAAATTTAAAATGAAATTTTAAAAGTAAAGTCTGAACTTAAATGAGATTTGAGCTGCTGCCTGAGATGGAATTTGCAGTAGGAGTTCAATCAGATTAATTGCTTGCTAAAAGAAAAACATCAATGCTCTTTGGAGGAATACAATAAAATCTATAGATTTCATAACTTAACTTTTACAACATTTGAAATACAACCCGAATTGCCCAACCGATGAAGAAACAAAAAAAAGTGACCCAGTCTCTAACAACCAAGATCGCTAAGATTGCTGAGTTGTTAATATTAGAATATAGGTGGTAGGTAAATGGATATACACCTTCTTTCACCTTTGCCATATATTTGTGAATAATCACACAAAAGTATGAAAAAAAGAGTCAGTGATGTTAGATCATATTTCTTACCTTCCTCTCCTTTTCATTCTCCCATTCCACTTTCTTCATAAGTAATAGCTTCATTTCTTCATAGGTTCTACTTTAAATATCTTACTGGACATCACATTTTATAATCTTTAGCACCATATATAGAGCTTAGCATATAATAGACACTCAAAATATGTTTTTACTTAAATACTGAGTATTAAATTTAAGTTCCATTAGACTTTCCTATAGAACAACACAGTTATTTTCTGTCAGTGTCTTATGAATAAATATGGTTTAATGATTTTTTTTTTTTACCTCCATGAATGATTTGTAAACATGACTAGTGGCACCAAACACCCTGATTTTAACAAAAGCCTGTTTGTAGATGACCCATTCCTCTTTGGCTAAAACACTGCCT
Organism: Macaca fascicularis; assembly: GCF_037993035.2. Classification (NCBI taxonomy): domain Eukaryota; kingdom Metazoa; phylum Chordata; class Mammalia; order Primates; family Cercopithecidae; genus Macaca; species Macaca fascicularis. The sequence goes on from NC_088379.1 coordinate 116,766,027, forward strand.
CAGCTTTGAAAGCTAAGTCCCAACTTATGTACTTAAGTTCCTTTTATTAGCTCCACACACTACTACAGAAGCAAAGAGCACACGTGCTGTACATTTAATTTTGTGTCATTTAATGCACATTTTCTTACAAGTATAAGCTTGATCCTATGTCAAGAAAGGTACAACCTGAATTGATAACACTGATAAGATGCCACTACAGGTATTTGTTTTTATAAAATAGCCTTTTCTTTAATTAAATATTCAGCTAAATAATACATACGATGATTCTTTCATGTTGTAAGGTCTAGTTTATTCTTAACCCAAAATATTTTTAAATGGTGGCGTATTAGTCTGCTTTCATATTGCTGTGAATAACTGCCTGAGACTAGGTAATTTATAAAGGGAAGAGGTTTAATTGACTCACACAGTTCAGCATGGTTAGGGAGGCCTCAGGAAACTTACAATCGTGGCAGAACGCAAAGGGGAAGCAAGGTATCTTCATCATAAGACAGCAGGAAGAAGTGTTGAGTGAAGGGGGCAGAGTCCCTTATAAAAGCATTAGATCTCATGAGAACTCACTCACTATCCTGAGAACAGCAAATGGGAGATTGCCCCCATGATTCAGTTACCTCCACCTGGTCTCTCCCTTGACATGTGGGGATTATTGGGATTGTAACTAAAGATGAGATTTTGGTGGAGAGACAAAGCCTCACCATATCAGGTGGGGAGGAGCTTATGAAAAATTTAAAAAAATCATTCACACACTGAGACTAATAATAAAATTAAAATTAATTTTGTAATATTCTTAATGAACTAATTCAATGACTAATACTCCCAATAATATTAGATAGGGGTGATCTTTGTCATCAGACTTTCAAAAGAGCAAATTCATTAGGAATTAAACCATGGCACGAAATTAATTTTAAATATCCTACATCCTGTCTAGAAAATTCACCTCACCAGTAGTAATTTAAATAAAATCCTGTTGTTTATCATAATTCCTTTCAGCAGTAGAGCAACCTTGACATATCCAATTTTGTAACTGACAATTTACTCTGGTTAGTAATTAGGTGAGTGGTTAGAACATTGTTTCCATATAATAGGATATTTTTCTTTAAGTGACCCCAGTATTATTGTTTTGGCCTAGTTTATAAATTAGCCTTTGTAATGTCCATAGGCAGAACTTTTTAAGAGATTATCTAGACTCAGTAGATGTTTAATATGGTTTGAACGTTTGTTCTCTTCAAATCTCATGTTGAGACATAATCCTCAGTTTTGGAGGTGGGACTGGGTGAGAGGTGTTTGGATCATGGTGGGGATTGTTCATTAATGGCTTAGCACCATCCCCTTGGTGATGAGTGAATTCACATGAGATTTGGTTAAAAAGAGTGGCACCTGCCTCACTCTCTCTGGCTCCCTTTCATGCCATATGATTTGCCGGCTTCCCCTTTGTCTTCCGCCATGAATGTAAGCTTCCTGAGGCCCTTGTTGGAAGCAGATATTGGCACTATACTTTGTGTATAGGCTGCAGAACCATGAGCCAATTAAACCTCTTTTCTTTATAAGTTACCCAGCCTCAGGTATTTCTTTATTGTAACACAAACACAAACCCATACAATATTCTAAGATTTTACAAAATAGCATTTTAAATTTCACTTTAATATGCACATCATTCATTACTCACCTGAAAGCAGGGTAGAGTGTTAATGGAGATTTGTATCACAGCTCCACTGTGGACCAGCTGACCAAGACCTTCAGCAATCACTTAACCTCTCGGCTTCTCTCTCTCCAGAGATATAAAATGGCAATAACTACCACATTGTGTCATTAATGATGAAATGACTGATGTAAAGCACTTAGAATGAAATCTGGCTTCTGATAAGTATTACATGTTAGTTAATGTAACTCTTGTTCATATACTCATAGCCTGGTATTTAACTTCTTCTTTCCTCTGCCAACCCCCATCCCCACACCCACTACCTGCAAAAAAAATCACCTTAGTCAACTTATTGAGTGGTAGACCTTATTAATAAACTAAAACTTTCAGTAAGGAATATATTAACATCTTTTTTTTCTGTAAAATTATAGTGGAATATAAGTTTTCCCATAGGATAAGATTTAGACACATATAATAACTTATGAGATATTCAGCAAATAAATTTAATTTTTTTCTCATGCCTTTACATTATATATAAAATAATTTACTTAGGACATATTTCAGACAGTATTTCAAATATTTACCTTGATTCAATATGTAAGATGGTAGAGGTATTTCTGAAAGGCAGTAGAAAATTGAAAAGCATTTAAACGCTCAGTTTTAGAGAGGAATTGCTAAAAATGTAAATGCAAGTTTCTTTCTGTATCTCCTAATCAGCGAATAAACTTAGCTAGAGGTTCAGTATGGTTTTACTTAGATCAAATCTATAACATCTATGTAGATTGAAATGTAGAATGCCAAACTTCTGGAAATAAGAGACATATTAGTTAAAAGTCCTGAACTTCAATTCAGCAGTCAACAAACACTTTTAGGACTTTTCACAGAGTATTGGTTTTCCCTACTGTGCTTACAGCTTCTGCGTTCACTGTGGTACTAAGCCCTGAGTAAAGATGACAGTCAACTAATGTAAGCTGTATTTTCTTTGCTTCTAATTTTCCTCGATATCTGCCTAAGAGTTAATGTTACATGGCACACAGACTGCTGATATATTTTACAGGCAAACATGAGTTCCAGTCAAATTTAGGTAACTTTCTAGTTTGGGGTAAGTCATCATTTTCAAGTCTCAGTTTTCTCATTGGTGAAATAGAGATGCCTGTTTATGATTTTTTTCCTCCTAGGACATTTGGGATAATGAAATTATGTGGTATATGTGAATGTTCTTGGTGAGCAGTGTTGTTATTTGAACTATCTTGACAATGACAGAATCATCAAAACGAAGACAATGAAGGATTCATAGAGATAGTACTCAATCTTTTCTCCAATTGATCACTTTGCCGCTGCCTCATTACAGATACAATTATTTCTAGAGAAATAACATATAGTAGTTAAGTAATGATAAATATACAGGATGTTCAACGGGGTGACAAAACGACTATGAGTTCAGACCTTTCTCACATCTAAGCAAAATTGCTAAGGGAAGTCAAAATGATCTTTGGAAAACTGCGCTGTCTAAGCTTTTGGATCCATCTCTTGCTGCCCTCCCACAAGTGCTCTGCCTCATGTTTATACCCAAATGAGCTGTGCTCTTTTTTACCTCCTATGCTTACACATACTGTTTGCTCTGCCCAAAACATTATTATTTTTTCTCTCATGTACCTGCTGATCTTCTACTCATCCTTCAAAACTGTGCATATTTACTTCATCCATCAAGCCATTCTGAACTTCTCCAGGTAGTTTTACACTTTTTATGTGTGTATCATAAGCCTATCATAGCTGGTACTTTTCACTCAGTTAGAATTGTAGCTTTGCATTCTTGTCCTTTACACTGGATTGTGAAGCTCTAGATGGCAGGGACAACATAGAAGTTAAAGTACAGGTTCTAACATCACAGTGCATGAGTTAAAATTGTAGCCCTGCACCTACTAGCCTTATGAGCATGGGCAAGCAAAGAAATCACTCATATGTAAATTAGGGTAACAATAATATGTACTTAGATAACCAGTGTATTCAGTAGACTAGATGAGTAAAACTCTTAGAACAATGTCTGGCACACATCTCAAACTCAATTAATGTTAGATATTAAAATGATTCCATCTTTTTACTGAGACATAGAGCATTTCTAATAACAACTTGAGTGAATAAATACGTGTTTTATTCTTATGAGAGAATAAGAATATATCTCATAAGATATGTATCTTATGAGAGAAAATTCAGTTACTTTAAAAATATGACATCTTATTGTCATACTTGAAAAAATATTAAAATATATATTAAAATATAAAATTCAATGCATACAAAACAATGTGATTTTTGTGAAAAAGGCATATATTAGGAGAAATAAGTTCTGCCTAGATGCATAAATTCTTTGATTTGAGCAATAAACAAATAAAGTGGTACAGAAAATATAATTTATTTAGCTTTTCAACAGATTTAAAGATTCACACCAAAACCATAAAAAATAAACAAGGAAAAATAACTGAGTTCTGAGTTGCCATGTCATCAAGGTCAACATTTGGTCATGGGAATGATACTGTTCTTGGAATTAATTCATAAACCTAATGTAAATTTCTTTCCAAATCTCCAGTGTTTTTCTAACATTTTACAAATATTTATGAAGTTTATATAGAAAAATAGGTGCATTATAGGCAAAGCATTTTAAAAATAGATGAATGGATGACTTTCTCTGTTGTATTTTATCAATTAATTAAAAAGTGATGCCAAAACATGTAAAGTCACTAATATTGATAAATCGTCATTCCCAAGCACCAATGAAAAAGATGGATTTTTAGATAAATGATCCTAGATTAATTGGTTAAAAGCATAGTGAGAAAAAGAAACATGTCTTATAACATACCATAAAATAAATTGCAAGTTGATATAGAAGAAAATGTGAAGAAGAAATTTTTTTTAAGTAGGAGAATAATGGACATGACTTTGTTTTGGATCACAGGGTGAGGAAGGTCTTTCTAGGCATAAAAGTGAAAGGAAAAAAACAATCTATAGGATTGATAGATTAAATACATGAAAATTAAAAACACCTGTAATGATAATATACCCAGTGGCCAAGAGCACTGATTTTGAGATAGGCACATCCGGGTTTAAAAAACCACTCTGCCATTTATTAGGTGTGACCTTGGACAAGGTACTTAACCCAAAATGCTCAATTTTCTTATTTGTAAAATAGTCATAGTAATCATAGTAACAACTATTATCATTGTTATTATAATAATACAGCAACTATCACATAAGGCTTTTTGTGAATAATAAATAAAATAATGTTCATTAAGCACTTAGCGTAAACAGTGATAATACAAATGGAAAAACTATTTATAATATATAATATACAAAGATTTAACATCATTAATATAAAAAGATTTCTTACACATTTACATTCAAAAGATGCATCAATAGAGGAAAGATGTGAACATGTAATTCACACAATAAACAATAGATGCCAGAACTAGAGCTAGAGATCAAGGTTGTCTTTAACTCTTAGGATCAAGAGGGATTCCTGGGTTTTGTATTTTTCAAATTGTCTACAATAAACAATTTACTTTTATATTGAAACAAAAAACCTACAGAATTATGTATTTTTTTTTTTGTAATTTACAGCACAAGAAAAGTCTAAATGAGTATGTTGACAAGTTTTTTTTTTAGTTTTGAGGATCTACTTTTTCTTTACGATGTATATTCCAGGGCTTGATCCCGGGTCTTGCATGCCTTCAGGAAATTAAGATGCCTTCAGAGAATTTCTACAGATTCCTAGAATGTTCTTACATGTCCTGGTTTTTGCTTATTACCTTTTGTCCCGAGACATTGCCTTTCTTGCAATATCTCTCACTACCTTGTAACTGCTCATCCTTGTCCTGCTTCAACCAACCCTGAGAACATTAAGAGAGAAAGAAATAGAAGGAAGGGTAGAGGGGGTGTTAAAATAATTAGGTGTCTAGTTTTTGATGAAGATATCAGCATACTATTCTCATTAGAGTATTAAAACAGACTCCTGCATGAAATACACATTATATTACAATGTACGAGTTTCATGTCCTAAAGCTCTATAGTAGGATGTTTGTCATCGATGTAGTTTACTGACGTGAATCTGAGGAAGATTTTGCAGACATATTTTAAAGGCAGACAGAATCAGATTAGGATATGATAATTGAAACTACTATTTGAAATAGATTGCTATCCCTTATTTGTCTGTGCCTCTGCCTTTTTTATTGCTGTCTTCCTATGACCTTTAACTGGGAGACATATATAAAGATTGCACGCTAATGTCTCAACTGATTTCTTTCATTGTTATTGGTAACTTTTATACATAAGGTTCTTATTGTCCTTGTTGAAGGGAGAGGTAAAATCAATTTCCTCTTCAACATATTGATAAACAACTCCAGATATAAGAGGTAGGGAGGAGAAACTAGATTTACCTTTGTGTGACCTACAAAGGAATGCTGGAAAAAATTAATTCCAGAATATTATGTCAACATTCCTTGAAGTTGTGGATATGATTTACATAGTAGGTCTTCTCCATCTACCCAGCTACTTTCATCTCGATACTGTAAATTGCTTTCATTTTCCCCCTCCGATCTGTGTGCTTGAGGTATTGTTGTGATAAATTATGGAGGTACAGAACTGAAAACGGTGTGTAGATTGTCTAAGAAATTGAGTGCAGTCAGCCTTAAAAGTGGTGGATGATGTGCTAAAGCAGCTACCTCACCCTGACCATGTCCCATATGTCGTCAATGAACAGCTGCTTTTAACTTTGCCTTTTGCCCAGAGCACAAGAGCTGCTGGATTTATTGAATTAATAACCACTCCATTATGTGTGTTTTGTTTTCCTGTGACCGTGAAATCTGGCTATAATATGAGGAAAGTGTAAGACAGGTCTCCTTAACAAACAAGGCAGTATCTATTTTGGGGGTCATTATTTAATACTTAATCTTTTGGGTAGAAAATAATAGGGAAATCCTTTCAAATCTGGAATAGAATGCTGCTAACAATATTGAGTTAAAAAGGCATTTTATGGGTTACACAGATAGATAGAAGCTGGCTTTCACTATGATTTGTAGTCTGAAGCACAGCTACTGACTGCAATGTGTTTGTGATTGAATAGGGTTTTTTTTTTTTTTTTAAACCTGTATTTTCTTTTTTAAAGTAGAATGTTATATATCTATATATTTACTGTAACAAACATCTAAATACTTTCTGCAGGAAATGAGGGCAAAATCGAAGACTGTCTTCCTTTTACACCCTGGATCATTTCCTGAAGAGTTTTGAATTCAACACGAAACGCAGGATTTTAGCAGGGGCGAAATGCAGCACATGTGGAAAAGGTTGTACCAACGACCCTTAAATTTTTTGAGCAAGAAGGTGAGAGATAAGTCTTCTATCAAGAAGTTTTAGTCTGGGCCATTTTGACTAACCTGGTTTCTTTTCTTCCTTTCTTTTCTCTCTCTCCTTTTGTTTCTTTCTTTCTTCCTCTTTCTCTCTCTCTTTCTCTTTCTTTCTTTCTTTCTTTCTTTCTTTCTTTCTTTCTTTCTTTCTTTCTTTCTTTCTTTCTTTCTTTCTTTCTTTCTTTCTTTCTCTTTCTCCTTTTCTCTCTCCCTTTCTCTTTCTTTCTCTTTTTTCTTTCTTGCCAACTCACTATTCATTGCTCATGTTTCTGCCCTAAATTCTAACCCTCCCATCATGATTTCCTAGAAAAAAAAGCAGAAGGTAAATGAATACCCTTTTATCAGTTGTGTTTCAAGCTGTTGGTTATTCCCCTGTTGCTCCCAGCAAGTGGCAGAAATAGTTGTCTTTCTGAAGACTTAGAAAATAATAGTTTTGAAATTTATTCTTGTTTCTTGAAAATAAAAGTAATAAAAACAATCAAGTTTATTGATAAAAAGGGCCTAAAAGATTGACTATTTAAAGCCTTCATTTTATATATGGGGCAAATAAGACTCAGAAAAGATTTTTAATTTGCCCAAGGTTATACAAATGATTGTAACCAATTTCTACGGATTCCCAGTTCAGTTTTATCTACCATGAAACTAAGGAGAAAGGCCTGGATTTTTTAATGAAACTCACTCTTCCCTTTGTTATTTATTCTCAATACAGAATTATCCATAACTGTTAAACAATGAAATAAGACCTTTCTAGCATTCTCTTTTCAAGTCATATTTTCAAGCTGGAACTAAAAACGATAGTGTATTAAAAGTGAATGGTTATAACAATAGTTTTCAAAATATTATAAGACTCTGAAATGTTTCTGAATCGTTTGAGTAAAGCTAAATTTTGTTTAGCATGGTATATTTTATTTTATTACGTTTCAAAAATTGGGTAACACAACGTAATTACTTAATAAATGCCTACTGTGAGTCAGGCACTGGCTCAGTGTCACCAGTCTTCAAAACAACCCTCCATAACAGGAATCATAGGCCTCACTTTACAAACTAGAAAAGTGAGAATTAAAGTTTTAGCAATTTTAAGTCATAAAAATAAGTGATTGTGCTGGGATTCCAATTCAGTTCTAGCTTAGTTCAAAACCCAAGCTCCTTCTGTTATATCAGGTTATTTACATATATGTAAATTGTGTAATAAATAAATTAGTACCCATACCCCAAATAAACAACAAAGCAGATAATCTACTGCATTTGCCTTTGAAATATGCTCAAAGAACATCTGAGTGAATAGCCTCCCTTCCCTTGCATGTCCCCACCCTCCACAAATACAGACAACACACAGGCACACACATATTATCTCAAGTTATTAGGTGCAACAAGTCTTGAATGACTTGAAAATGGCCTTTATTACTGGTTAAAATTAGGAATATTGCTTTATTTCATAATTTTATTTATAATTTCTGAAATAATTTGAACCAATGATACTGTTTCTTAATTATACTTTAAATTGAAAAATATGTATTCTAAACTATAAAAATTGGGTTCAACTAAAAAAATATTTACTGGCTTCCTGAATCAATATATTTATTAGTGATGACTTACAAAAAATATTAGAAAACAATTTTGGGAATTTGTAGGACAGACGTTGTGGTTCACGCCTGTAATCCTAGCACTTTGGAAGGCCAGGGCAGGAGGATTGCTTGAGCCCAGGAGTTTGAAACCAACCTGGGCAACATAGAGAGACTCTGTCTCTAAAAAATAAATTAAAAAAAAAAATCTGGGAATTTGTTTTGTTTATATGAAGATTGTTAGTTGGATTAGAGTGACATATTGGGTCATCATTTCTAAGTTTAATATAAAAATGAAATAAATTATTTACTATGGGAAAGAGATATTTTTGGAGGAGTCTAGTTATTTGTAGATAGACTGATTATTTGTTTGCCTGGGGCAATGCTAGCTTAACTTGTTCAGGAATTCATAGCTCTTTGTCTCCCTCTCAAGTGGTTCTAGTTTGAGTGATATTATATGCCCACCCAATTGAGAGAGCACTGTAGCACCACATGTTTTAAAAAAGATTAACTAATTATGTTATAGGATGTTTTAACATCTCCAAGTGAAGGAAAAGGGCATAGTTTGTTTTCTGTGTATATTAATATTTTCATGTATCAATAACCTTGAAATTCCTTATATAATTATTTCCTTAAATTCCAAAGAATAGTGTTAATGTACTGTTTCTACAAACAATTTTACTCTAATTGTGTATAAGTTGCCTGGTGAAAATAGAACAGTAATAACCCTTCTATTGCCATCAATAAAATTAACTCTATCTGGTTTTGTTTTCAACTTTTTGTCTATGAGAACAAAACTCATTGTTGAGTTTGAGATGGGACTCATAGGCCCATTTGTCAAAGAGACTTATTTTCTCACCAGCCTCTTACTTAAATAAGACAAATCTTTTTTTCCAACACTTCACAGCAACCCTCCAAAACAGAACACCCATCTCTAGACCATTACACACATTTTACACTAAAAATATCTCAGAGGACTATGATTCATTTTGAAAACTAGGTGGATTAACTTTACAAAAATGAAATATATTGTTTTTCTACCACATGAATAAGACGAAGCCTCTACTTCTAAATTCATTTTCAGCTAAATCTATCCCCATATAAATGAGAAATGCTGACCTTGGGTGTCCTTTCTGTTGGAGCTGGAACAATAATTGCACATGCATATTGATACCTTACATTGAAGGACGGATTCTGAAGATCCATTTATTGTAGACACATCACTGGGATCTTTATTGAGCATGTGGTGGTGGTGAGGCAATCTTAAATTGATATAACAAATTAAAAGTGACCAGATTTCTGTTTCCCAGTTCAGAAACTAGTCCCTAACTACTATTGCACAGAGGAGGTAATGTGTCAGAGAGGAGAACGAAGATCAGTACACTAAAAACTTACAATCTGTTTAGTAGAGAAATGTAAGTAAAAGTTTACTTTCTATTCAAACCCTCTGACCTTTGTCCTTAGCTAAGCTACACATAAAACATCCATATGGCCCTTAGAAACTCCTATCATACATCCTAGTAAGCTTGAAATATTTATTTATTTAAACTTACAAATAAATAAATTGAATGTGCTTATGTAGACAATTGTGGTTATGTTTAACGACAGGGGTTTTATTTTTATTTAAGTGTGGCTTTAAATTAAATGAGCCCCTTGTTGAAGCTCTTGAGCTGCTATGTAAATGTACAGGACAGCAGAACAAGTCCTGCTTTACAATCTACACGGTGGCATGAAGGAGAGGATGTGAAAGTGTTTCTCTTGAGCTACATTCTAGAGAAGACAACTATTTAAATTTCATCTTTAAGATTTGTCATTGTATTCTAAATAAACAAATTGCCCTTACAGTGTAGACACAATGGCCATGTTCCCCATTCTTAAGTCAACAGACTGTGGCTGCATTCTGCAGTGGCTGAGTTTCCTGGGTGGTCTTTAAGAATTGCCCCAGGAGGTAGGCACTGTCATAGTCTAATCCGGATGTTACAAAGGTATGTAAAATGGCATGTCTTGCAAGTTTAGTTTATGTGTTGTCTGGTCCTTCAGGTGGAAACAGACATTCTTTAAAGCTTTTTTGGAACTTCTGTGGAATGAATGGGCTTGAAAACTATTAACATTGATTTTCTTAATAAAAATGTTGAAATGAAAACCTGGAACTGATGTTGAAATATGAAAATATGTACAAGGAAATTAACAAACTTTTAGAATTAAAGTTCAGGTTTGAAATATGTATGTTGAATCTGTATGTGACTTTAATGTAAATTTAAAAAATCGTTTCTGCCTCATATAACAATAGTTAATAAAATTAATTTAAATGTTTATTTTTTAAAATGTGGGGGACAATGAAAGAATATTTTCTGTATACCATGACATCACCAATTATCTTGTGCTATCAATTCAGCAATATGTGAAATGGCGAGCTGATACTAATCTTTCTATGGAGAAGGGAAGAAATGTTGTGCAGAGATGCATCTAAGACAGGGTGCTTTGGGTCAAAATAGAACTTCCAGATGGAACTCCCTAAAGGGAACTGACAGCACCTAGAAATGTATATACTGATGTGACAATCCAGCACCTGTCCTGCTAACAGCCCTGAAGGAGCCAGTTTCAGTTATTCTACTAAATCAAAGTGGCATCTCTCCTAAGAGGTAACTGAAAAGGAAGCAGTCCAAACTATGCATTCCAATCCTTACGGGCCACCTAGAATTTAAAGCTAAAGCACTGACTTTTACTTAGAATGCATAAGGAAACTACCTCCCCAGCATGACCTTTTACTCATTTTAGAGAATTAAATAGAGATTACCAAAGGGTAACCTTCTCTCTTTTTCATGCACCTGCACACATCCCAAATCAAGAGTGCTGAAACTAAATGATCTTTGAAAGCAGAGAAACAGCGATGACCTTTTGTGAATAAGTCTTCCTGGAAAACATCTGGGAGGAAAGGTCTCGATGATGTTAGAATCAATGTCAAAAGGACTGATAATTTGAGAAAACATTTAAAGATTCAAAATTTATTTCAAATGGAGTCCCAAACTCCCATAGAAAAAAAATATTGAAATTAAATGAAAAATAAAAAGTATTCTTGCCTTATCTATATGGATTGAGTGAAAAACCCATGCAGAGTAATTATTTGAGAGTTACTAAGATGAATATTCTAATAATTTCATTATAATGAGTTATCTTCAGTGAGAAATCCTGAGGAAGTGTGCTGCTTAGAATTATTCAAGTAAGAAATCCAGTGTAAATTGTTTTAATCCTTTCTAGTCAAATTAATATGGTGTGGATGTCTTGTGGATACAAACCCAGTTATCTTTCTTGTTGACACATATAAGAAAATTCTGGCTGGGCACACATGATTTATTCTTTATATCTGGAGCTGCGCTGTCATCATTCACCCTTTTTCAAGTCTAGTTTGGCAACTTTATCTCTCTTGCAGTTTGCATTTTTTGAAAGTGAAAATATATTCTGCAGCTTTTGATGTGTTGATTGGTAGGAAGGTAAAGACAGCTGCACACAGTCCCTGGAGACAGGGCTCAGTGGCTAAATGAAGACCTCTAGTGCTTTCTTGTTAGCCAAGATAGATCTACATCCCGATGAACCACAACTAGTCAATAGCAGAGGCTCTCAGTGCATGTGATCAGAAGCCACAAATCAGTTTTCCCTGGGACTTAGTTATCGGCATATTGTGCCGTAGGCCATGCCCTGGTGCTGCTCATCTGACGGTAATTTTCCCCCCAGTGAAGTTTTTAAAGTCACAGGCTGAGACTGTAACTGTGCTCTCTTGGCAACAAGGCTGTCACTAGCCTGCCAGATATCAATTGCCCATCAAATAAATTGCTACTTTAATGTACTCAGTCACTCATTGTTAAGGAGGTTTAATGCTACCAGGATTTTTCATTATGTTTTCCTCTCCAAAATGTATTTCTAAATGTCTCCTTCCTTAAGACCAACACATTTATACTATACTGATGTATGTGCATGAGTTGACCAGTTGCATTTCTAAGCCTCCATCACTTTTATCTAAAGTGTTGCAATAGCCTCCTCACTGGTCTCAATATAACTGACTGCTTGCTGTCTAATCCACCCTACACCCTTCTTCCAGAAGCATCTTTCTAAAAGACAAATCTAGTTATACTATTTCTCTTTTTAAAATTTCCCAATATCTTCTCTTATATCTTATCTATCTATCTATCTATCTATCTATCTATCTATCTATCTATCTATTATATATGTATCTATTATCCATCTATCTATTATCTATGTCTATTATCTCTCTATTATCTATTATCTATCTATCATCTGTCTATTATCTATCTATTATCCATCTATTTATCTATTATCTATCTATTATCTATCTATTATCTGTCTATGTATCTATTATCTATCTGTCTATCTACGTATCTGTCTATTATCTACCTCTCTATCATCTATCTATCTATTATCTATCTATCTATCTATTATCTATCTGTCTGTCATCTATCCATCTATCTATCTATCTGTCTATCTATCTATCATCTATCTATATCTTTCTTTCTTTCTTCAGTGGGGCCCCTTAAAAATCCCCTTGTGTTGGGGTCTAGGGTACCCTAAAAATACTTTATTAGGGAGAGTTGCTTTATTCAGTCATTAGCTTGTCCCCTGAAAGTAGTCAAGTCCCTCTTCTTTGTAAAATTAAAGTTTAAACTTAGGCACCAAAGCTATGTTTGAAATACCCATATTGTTGGCTTGCTGCTGTGTTTAAAAGGATTAGTGGGCTATTTTTGTGAGGGAATCCTCATCCCTGGCCAGTGGGTCACTCGTGGTGTGCTCTGGGCAGACCGATCCCTAAACATAAGTTCTCCCTCTCAGTGAGTAGACCCTGCTGGGAGGGCCTCTTCTCTTCATAAGATTCTGATTATATACGATGCCCTCTAAGAAGAGGCTGCTGTTATTGCACATCCTAGGCCCAGATGCGATCAGTTCTCATCCTCTGCTGCTCTGATGAGAAGTAAGGTTCTCAGGACAGCGGCCTTCTCCTTCTCTATCACTCTGAGTTATTCCCTGGCACCCTATACTATAGTGCTTCCCAAACTCTTGAAACAGCATTTATGAATGGCACATGGTGGTCTGGTCTCAAACTGCCCACTTCTCCTGTCCCTCTCCAGGGTACTACAGCAGTACCAAACCGAAACCACTCACAGTTCTCTCAATGTCTGCCTCCTCAAGCCTGGGTCACTTTACGTACTATACCCTGTGGTTGCCTTCAGATAGATTCCTCCTCTTCTTTATCTGCCTGCTAAACTCATGTTCATTCTCTAAGTCTCAATTTAAATATCCCCTCTTCTCTGATATTTACAGTAGCTGAGGGAAAATTATTCTTTTTTAAATAAGAGAGTCTTGAGCCTGTTTGAAAAAGGAGGTAGTAGAATGGGAGAGATTGATAATCTGGGATAATTGATGGATCCCAGTCCAGAAAGATATGATACAGAGTAAGATCAAAAGCACAGAAGAAAAGCGTGTATGCCTGCTCTTACACAGCCTCTGCAGATTGTAACCAATTGTTTGTGTATAGCTCTCCCATTCCAATGGTGCAGTGGCCCAAGCCACCATTGTCTCTTGCTGTGAGCACTGTAATAACCTCCCAAGTGATATCCTTATTTCCATCCTTGCTCCACTGTAGAATAATCTCAACACAGCAGCTAGAGGGAATCTTAAAATGCAGGCTGGATCCTGTTGGTTTTCTGTTCCAAATCTCCCATTCTCCTTCAGATGAACACCAGTGGGCCATCTGATGCCCCCACGTGATGTGCCTTGCTCTATTTCCTCCGCTGAACATATCACCTTCTAACACGATATTTAAGTTAGTTGTTTACATTGTTTATTAATCCCTCCAACCCAATTGACGTATGAGCTCCACTAATGAAGTTTTGTCTGTATCTGCAATAATGGGGATACTTGTTAAGTCCCCAATAAATATTTATTGAATGACTGAGAAAATTTTCCCATGGAGGCTCATCCATAAAAGCAGTGTTGAAATTCACAAGCTCATAAAATTTATACCATTCATGACTTTGGCAAAAATCTTGGGTATTTCTATTAAAAGTCCTTTTTAATAAAAAATTTTGACTACTTAACTAATCTTAGTAAATTTGGGTAGTTCTTTAAGTTGATACTACAGTTTCTATTAGAATAATACCTTCAGATGATTATCCTCATATATCTCAGTTGATTGTTTCTAAGGGATTTTTTCTTTTTCTACAAATGACCCTTACATTTGCTGTTATCCTGAATATACTAGAATGATTTTAAAGTGATGACTTTCTTATAAAACTTCACAAAAAAAGAAAAAAATTCACTAAGAGAAAATAAGTAAAATTAAAAAAAATTATAATTTATCTTTGGATAACTAAAATCAACGGAAACAACTTCCTATTTATTTACATATTAATATTTGTGTTTTGATTAGCTACCATATATACAAACTACCATTGTAATTTTTGTTCAGAAAGTTGTCACCATTGATAATCAAAATTTTCTCTTTATGAACTGTATTTTATAAAAACATGTACTCCTAACTGAAGTTCTCATTTTTATTTTTAACTCTAGAAAGCTTATTTCTTCATTGAGCCCATACCAGTATTAGATTTTTATTGCTATTAACACATATGAGCCAAGAGAACATTTTCATGCCAAAGACAGTTATACTGTCTGTGCCCTGAAGAGCACAGCAGTGGCTGTTTGGACTTCGAACAACATATTAGTGAAGTCAAGTCACACATTTCTCGATGCCATTACGCAAACAGAGGAAGAATGAAAGCCAGAGCCTGTAAAAGTAATTCTTGGAAGGCTTCAGGAGTGTATAAAATGTGCTCTATAATTTTCAGCCTCCTGCAGTGCAAGTGATTAGCTAAAGAAACACTTTGAACCTGTTAGTTGTACATCTTTTAAACCATTTTAAATTATGGAAAAGATAGTCCTCAAGAAATTAATTAAAGTTTTGGACAATAATGCAATCAGGGATATCTATGTTTGCAGTCTTTTCTCTCTGCTTGCATATATCTTTCTCTGTCAAGTACATCAAACAGCTAATTAGCCTCATTTTAAGAGCTTCTCTGCTCACATCACTTAAAAGAATCTCCAGGCTGCCTTCTTAGAGAGTTCACACTTTCTGTGCATTGGCTTTCTGAATGTTTCTTAGTCGTTGAAGGAATCTATTCCCTACATATTGGAAGAACTTTAAAAGTAGATGGACTTTCTTTCCCACAAATCAGTTTTCTTTGTTTTCTCACTTATGATCAACATTTACAAATAATCTTGTAAAGGTTGATAAATCTATTTTACCTGGTATTTGCTTACTTTAGTTAAATACTCTTGGGCTTGCTGAAGACATCTGAAAAACATTAGAATGACTGCTTTTTATTAAGACATGTGGTGCCAAGAGAAAAAAAAAATTATGAGAGACTAAAGTGTTGCTTTCATTTAGCGTAAAGTGTTACTACCCTGACAAAAGTTTGATGTTTCAAATACCCATTTCAGAAGTAACTACAGGTCACGTGATCTACAAATATCACATGTTAGCACATGTTAGAAGTTATAACCATAACTAGAGACAGAATTTCTGACTCACAGCTTCCATGAATCTGAACTATCACATATCATCTCAAGTGGACTATAAAAATAACTCAAGACACCAGAGTGCTTCAATTAACAGCTGAAATATTGTGATATTTTAACACAGGTGATATAAAGAATCAGAGCCACAAATAGATACATAGTTGTGAGTTATAGCTACTTCCTTGCAAGTTTATTGTTCAGGGCAGATGTAGAGAATGTTTTCTCCCCTTATAATCCTGTAGGGCTGGGTGTGGGGGGGATGGAGCGGTGGGGGTATTACACTTGCTTGGTGTCTTGATAATCTCAAGCTATGTACGAATATGACCTGTGGCAAGAGAGGTGGGATTGACCTTTCCACCAATAAGTCAAAAACACCCAAGTGTGTTTGAGATAGAGTGGGGAGTCTATGGTATCTTGTGGAGAACAAGGTGCTCAGAGAAGCCAAGGATCTTTGTGAAATAACAATAATAACATTAATACACCCATTGTAAACTTGGTATGCTTTAGACATAATTTTAAATGTTTTTAATATTTTTACTCATTAAAAATTCGAAACAACCTTTTAAGGTATTATCATCAACTTACCAATATAGACACTGAGGGTGGAGAGACTTTAAGTAACTTCCTCAAGGTCACACACCCACCACATGGTGGATTTAGGATTTCACCCATGAAGTCAGGCTCCAGAACTCTGCAGTCTTAAAATCCTTAAGAACAAAAGGAAGCAATAATGGAGATAAAATTGTGGAGATGGGGATGGAATAGGAAGTGAGGGAAGAAGTAAGAGAAGAAAAGAGGACTAAGTAGAGGTTAGACAAAAGTTATTTGTTTAGGTAACATCTAATAGCACAATTTTAATGGAAGGTCAAGATGTTTAAGGAGTAAAGGAAGGTATGGTGGGAAAAATATTTCCTTGAGTAGTGTGATATTTGACCTATGCTTCTGAAGTGAATCTGTGGATTGAAGATTTTTTTTTGCCTTAAGATTTCATTAAAACTGAACCCATAGCTTGTGTTAATACTTACTCAAGTATATTTTTATACCAAGCAAAAAAATTATTTCAACAAAAATAAATATTATGGTTTTAAAGGAGAGGGAATGAAAGCCAGGTTGATACATGAACTATCCAAATAAATTTCAAGAAAAACAAAAACACATGAACACTTACGTTTTTGCTTATATTTTACTGGAAGCATGTTCATTAAGTCTCTGTACATCAAAATTATGCACTATGACTGGCCTCATGCAGGTATTCCTGAGAAGACCAGTAAGTAACAAGCAGTCTTCAATCTTTAGCAATAACACAAAACCAAAAATGTCTCCAAGTTCACCATTAAAATATGAGTGCAATAAGTTGAAGGCAAGTTTTAAAATTATTTTATAATTAGAATGTTGTAACAAAGATTGCATCATATCATGCTTGGGCAACTTATTTTTTAAAGGTAGGAAACACCTTTACAAACTAAACACTTTTTTTTTAATCTCACCTTTTCAGTGTTTAATAATATCTTTTCGTCTGATTAAGTGCATTGATCTTGTTGGTGAGGATCTTTTTGGATCTGATGCTGCTGTACAGATATTTCTCTGTCTTCATGTCATTGACAAATTTGAACATATTTGTTTACATTACTAATATTGTCTAAATACTGATAACAATGTTGAATGGCACTGTGCCACAGGGCACTGTCACAAATCATATTTAACTCCTGGACATGGGAATATCTATTTATTTGCCAGCATATTTTTGGTAAATATATTCTGCCAGGTATTCTTTTCTTGAGCCAGCTATCTTTTTCCCCCCTTTGCAAAACAATATCATAAGATTTTGAGTCTTAGTTGCCTCTAACAGGAGGAATTGTACATGGCTCCATTTTAGCTTCTGGAAATGAAGAGTAGGAAGTCAACCATGTTACTTATTCATCCTTATTCTTCATTTTAGTAACTGTGTTTCTTTCTCATTCCTGTAACCAGACCTCATCTTAAATCCATTTGTTTCACTTGGCTTGCTATCTTTTCCTTCCATGTTTTACTGGCTGTCTTGAACCTGGCTGATTATATAGTTCTTTTGAGATAGTTCCCTGTCCTCACAGCTCCTCTCTGGAGCTGGAAAACTCTCTAACCAGAAACAGTGGGTGCATATATTCCCATAACTCTCTAATATTAACCTTCTGTTTGCCTTCTTTAGCTCCGTTCCTGGACAGTCTGTATAGTATCATCATTGTGGTTTTACTCATAGAATTTTCTAGCAACAACCTCACCCTCCAAAGATTAGGGATAGTTTATGTTCTATATTTCTTATGATATAGTGGCTGCTTAGATAATGTTTATTGAATGGATCAAATAAAATGTAATTTCTTCAAGTTTTCTATTTCTAGGTCTTCTTTGCCACCATGTTACTGTAGCACCTGTTACCATGTCAGGACACTCCTGGTCCCTGCCAGCTGTCACTTAACATCATATCTTCAGTTTCTGACTTTCACTCCTTACAAGTTGCTGAGTTTTTCTCAAACACATAATTCCCAATAGTGAGTGCATCTACTTCCCAGCTTCTTAGTTCCAGCCCCTCTTGACTTGGTTCCTTCATTGTATTGCCTACTGAACTAAAAAATCCTATTTTGACATAATAGTATTACTATTAGTTAACATTTTTTTACTACAAATTCTGAACCAGGCACTATTCCAAATAAAAACTGCTCACTGAACTATTAAAAAAACTGGGGTCATATAAATTGTAATGAGCCTGATGAAAGTAATTTTGCTATAAAATATTACTAGATCTGAATAATCATAAAGCCACATTATTTCACCAGGTAACCCCGTACATAGTGGGATATTTAGGAACTGTCATGTTTATCATAGACCTTATTATAGCTCTTAAATTTCCTGTACAAAGACTCTGACACAAAGGATTAACTCTAAATGATGCAAAAGAAGACAAAAATGAATATGGTAGACTGCTCGTGTTTTTACAGACTTCTTTTGACTTCATGTCTAAGTTTAAACTTGTAAAGGAGTCCTCACATTTTATCTGCACATAAGAAAACTTTCTGAATGTATCCAGAAAATATTTCTGAAGACAATGATATTCATTATCATTGCTTCATAATTACATTTTGTAAGTTCCTAATTGGAATTTGACATTACTTATAATCAATATGTAAGTATAATGCTTTAATATAAAATTGTAAAATGTCAGGTATAGTATTAATAGTATACTCAATGAAGGACACTGTCCTATTAAACTGATTTCACGAATCACTAATGGCTTATAATCTGCAGTTTAAAAAATATTGCCCCAAAGTATATATTCTAGAGAATGTTAAAAATAAGTTCTTCGCTAAACTAAATTTGAAAAATATTGGCTTTAATGAAATTAAATACATTGCCCTAGTGAAATATTTCTCAGTGTTTACTGTCGAAGTTATGAATTTCCAAAAAGAGGATAGACATAAAATACAACATTTTCTAATCGCATGAGACGGTGCAACTAAACCCTCTTTGCTTGTCTTTCCTTCTTTTCCTCTTTCCTTTCTTCCTTCTTCTCTTCCTCCCTTTATTTCGAGGAAACACCTTCAGGAGTAGTTCTTAAGAAATGGACTGCATATATTTTCACATTTCAAAAAAGTACTTACCATAGGTTATTTTGGTTATAACAGATCTCATCTTTTTTATTTTTTAATTGGCTCAATTCACATATTTTTATACATAAACTTTGAACTTGTCAAAAAAATTGCTGTAACTCTAAAAGCTTCAACTGTTTTATACTATTGCTTTTGTTTTAACTAGGTCTCTTTTATTATAAATTGTATGTTACACACGTTCACATTATAAAATCACATTTACATCATAAATAGAGGCTTACTGTTAAAACCCTTTATTTAGATGCCAGCTATATTTACTGAGTCCTCTTGATGGAATTCTACACATTGAAGAAACATTTATGTTGCTTTAAATCAATAAGTAGTAACCACTTATTATTCAGCAACACCATTTTTTTTAAAAGATCAGAACTAATATATATTGAATTGCTAGTATACACCAAAGTCCTCTTATTTACAAATATTTCATTGGTTAATTTTTGTTGCATAACAAACCACTGTAAAAACTAGTGATTTAAAATAACAATGATTTATTATTTCCCATAATTCTATGGGTTAGTAGGGCTCAGCCAGACAGTTCTTCTGTTGATCTTGCCTGCAATCATGTGGCAGCAATCATTTGATAGCTCAACTGTGGCCGAAGTATCTAAAATGACCTTGCTACATATCTGAGACCTTGACACTTCCTTTTAGCTGGATTTCTTTTTTTCATGTGGTCTCAAAATTCAAGACATCTGAGGTCAAGGCCTTAGAGACTTCTCAGTTGTGCCACATTGTATTGACCAGGACAAGTCAGACAGTCAGCCAGATCAAAGGACTGGGGAAATAGATTCTACCTCTTGATAAAAAGGGCTGAAAATATCATGGCTTTGTTTTTCAATATAGCACAGATGAATTTTTTTTTTTTTTATAAGGAGTCTCACTCTGTCACCCAAGCTGGAGTACAGTGGAATGATCACTGCAATCTCTGCCTCCCAGGTTCAAGCGATTCTCCTGCCTCAGCCTTGGATTACAGGTGCATGCCACCATGTCCAGCTCATTTTTGTATTTTTAGTTTTTAGTATAGACGGGGGTTTCACCAGATTGACCAGGCTGGTTTCAAACTCTTGACCTCAAGTGATCCGCCAGCCTTGGCCTCCCAATGTGCTGGGATTACAGGTGTGAACCGCTGTGCCCGGACTTCAATATGGCACAGATGATTTATATTAAAATCCTTACAAGAATACTATAAATTATGTTAGAAGATAACTGTTTTAGAGCAGAAACTTCAAAAGGAGTTGAAGTAAAAGTCATCTATTCTGGATGAGAAGGAAATGGTAGCTTATACAATACATAATATGGAGTAAACAATTGATGATAGTCTATGCTAGGCTTTACTCCAGTAATTTGTTCCATTTAAAAAATTGTTTAAGCAGAGTTTTGACTCATTCTTGTGGGAGTAAATGCAGTGTAGTAGAAAAAGCAGATGTTATACAATTGTAGAACCTGGGTGTGAATTCTGGCTCTCCCAATTATTGGTTATGTGACCCATGGCTAGCATAACACAATCAAACTTTCTTTAAAAGTATTTATGTTACTGGTGGTAGTTTTCCATATGGGTCTGCAGCAACCTCAATTCTTGCCTCCTCTAAAGCAAGAATTCAACTGAGGGGCATAAGGCAGAAGGAGAGAGTGAGGTAAGTTTTATAGCAGGAGTGAAAGTTTATTAAAAAGCTTTAGAGCAGTAATCAAAGGAAGGAAAGTACACTTGGGAGAGGGCCAAGCAGGTGACTTGAGAGACCAATTTCACAGCTTGACCTCTTGATTTGGGGTTTTATATGTTGGCATACTTCCGGGGTCTTGTGTTCCTTCTCCCTACTCCTGAGAACTTAATGGGAAGCTGCTGATCAGTTTCAGGTGTTTTCTATCTATTAGGAGTGTGTCTTTCTCTGGCACTGGCTGTGATAAATTATTACTTCAGAGAGACAGTTAACAATCGCCTGACCATCACCTGATCATCCAACACTCCTGGTGTGTGTGTAGTGGGAGCCCTTTCCTGCCCTGCTTATGCCTGACCAGCTACATACTGTAACTTTCAGGTAATGATAAATGAAATAATTTTGGAATTGTTTGGGCATTCAATAATAATAATAATAATAATTTGATAAATAATAATCTCCTTGGCCTTTTTCTCTACCTCTTTGGAATTTATTAGTATCTATTTAAACAAAACAAAGTAAAAACAAAATTCTAAACTGCATTTTACTTTCTCCCTAGCCTTTTCCACTTACTAACTAAAAGTACAATATAAGAAAAGATGACTATATGATACATTTTACTTTCTTTCGTTGATTTAAAGTGTCATCATAGAAGGAAAAGCGATAAATGTTTAATTTTCAAGATTAGAATAAAAGCATGATTTAAAAAACAATGACTCGGCCGGGCGTGGTGGCTCACGCCTGTAATCCCAGCACTTTGGGAGGCTGAGGTGGGCGGATCACAAGGTCAGCAGATCCAGACCATGGTGAAACCCCGTCTCTACTAAAAATAGAAAAAATTAGCCGGGCGCAGGGGCGGGCGCCTGTAGTCCCAGCTACTCGGGAGGCTGAGGCAGGAGAATGGCGTGAACCCGGGAGGCGGAGCTTGCAGTGAGCCGAGATTGCGCCACTGCACTCCAGCCTGGGCGACAGAGCGAGACTCCGTCTCAAAAACAAACAAACAAACAAACAAACAAAAAAAAAAAAACAATGACTCATAAATGATTTAAAGTGTGTGTGTGTATATGTGTTGGAGAATGGGAATTATATAATTGCATTATAAGTGCTTTGTACAATAGAAATACTAAATAGTAAAAAGAAAAAAAGCCTCATCGTTTGAAAGCCAACTTGTATTTGTAGCAAACCTCTAGAGGAAGCCTAAGAGATATGTCAACATTTGAAACCATTGGTCACAACGACGCAACACCAGCACTCCAATTGGATGATATGGAGAGGACCACATTGGGACTTATGTTTTGATATTACCTAATCAGAAAACAAAATAAAGCACCCAAATTTGGGGTAAACAAATAAGAAGGCTTTAGGGAGATGTCAGGGTGCCTCTAAGGTAGAAGACAGATGCCTCTTTTGAGGTACTGATTCAATATTTTTGTAAAGGAAAGCTTTAACGTATGATAGTCTTGTCTTTCCAAGCATTTTCTTCAATCTTCTGCTAGACCTCAGATCTGTAAAACCCAGAGGTTTTTGTGGAGTTTTTTCTGTGTGTATGTGTGGTCGGGGGTGGGAGGGGGGGAAGGGGTCCTACAAACAAAAATAAAGCAGTGAGTTTGTGTTGAGGGAGTCTAATAAATATTTTAATCAATATCAAAGAAACCATCTTCTTCCAGAACAGTGAGACAGAGAGGCAGAAACAGTGGGGAGTGCAGAGGCAGTAACAGGTCCCTCTTCCAGATGGTGATGGGCAGCATCCCTCCGGTGATTGCTAGATGTGGTAACTGGGACAGTGCCAGGCCACTAGGAGGCAGAGAGGGAATAATAATGAGAAGGACACTGCCCAGGAGACTGTCAGAAGTTAAATGAGCCTAGAAAGCAAAAACACTGCTCTGGTTACCTTAATTTATTATTTCACCTACCCTCCACGTCCAAGGTCAATATGGACAAGGCGACACCAATATTACCCTTTTTATGTCGCAAAACACCTCTCAGAACATATTTTCATGTTTCCTAAACTCAAAGATGTAGAAGTGTGTTAAACAATTACTAGGGATCTCAAAGGGACACCTCATTGCAGGTAGGCAATGAAGGTAATTTGATTTTTAAAAACACGAATAAGAGCTATAGTATCTGTTACATAGTTGCTTCCTTTTATTCTGGAAATAGCCACAGATGTGAAATTCTCATAGCCTTTTCTTCCATTTTCACTCTTAGCTGTTACAAAAACATGCTTTGCATTGTATTTAGATAAATAATATTGATACCCTGTTATTAAATTTGTCTTATTCTTTTTGCTTTTTTGGACCTCTTTTGAAATACGTCTGTATGCATTGTGTCCAGTAATATTGAGAGTTGTACCTTCCATGATCCTTTGCCATTGCATGATGAAACGCTCTATTTATATTAAAATGAAGGTAGTCCTAGGGGAGACATAGAGCAGAATGAAACAACAAACAGAGCTTTAGAGACTGAATATGTGAAGTGACAGTGATGGTAGAATGGTAGCTCTAGTTACTGAGTGGCCCAGAGGACTTCAGAAAGACTTATAGCTCTAGACACAGTGCCTTGAACTTGGCAGATCCCATAGGTTTAAGTACTCATAGTACAGCAGCTAATCAAATAATTTCTCCTCTTGCACATCTTGACTTGGTATGTCATTGTAATAATATGTAGCTGGCTGAGGGTCAGGGGATTTTTCTTTCCTCTTCTGTTAACCAAATGAAGCATTTTATCAAATGATCAAATTTCTTCATAGCAGTATTGAGATTACAGTGATCTGTTTACTCCAGGTAATGAGAGGATAAGCCACGAAAATCACATTAACTTTAATGTGATATTACACCAGCCTTGAAAAGAAAGAAAAGACGAGCAAATAAACTGAGATACTAAAGTTCTTTCCTTTAAGCCTAATTTTTATGGTAATGGAATGGAGGAGACTAAGAGGAAGTGAACACAGGGTTTCCTTGGGATCCTTGAGGCCATTCAACCATTTGTCCAAACTGAGGAACAGTAAATGAATAATGTGGGAGAAAGGCCTGTGTTTTCCCTGTAGCTTTGTTACTCTTTGGATACATAGTTGCATGAAAGTGATTTTACATCTTTTGGATGCAAATTCATTATCTAAATACCATATTGGATTAAGTGATCTTTTAAGTTTCCTTGCAAAACTAAAACCTATTATCCTTACTGGAATTTGCATTGAGCAAAAATTTTAAAAAAATATTTATTGCAAGAGCTCAAAATTAATCATTCCCAAACTGATTGTTTTATTAAGATTGTTTTACCTTCAAGTGAAGCATCATTACATGAGCTAGAACATATTTCCAGACTAGAAGTTCATGGCCTCAGTTGTCTATGTATTGGACAGACTTTCTGAGAATTTTGGACCAGGACATGAGCTCTCCAACAGTTAATCTTTTATTCAGGTATAGTTTCTTCTCTGGCTCCTCATTTATTTTTTGTAAGAGATGGAAAATCCTCTACCAGATCAATTGTCAGTTAAAATGTGTAAGTCCGTATTTAACTAAAAGTATAGATAATCTACATTCTGAGTGTTTGCCAAAGAGTGTAATTTCAAACTCTTTGTGTTCCAATATCTATCAAAAGATCTGCAGACAGAAACAATATATAGAAAAGATTGCTTGAAAGATGAAATCCATCCATTATTCCAGACACTTTAAAATCTACCCCTGGATTTGGTCAAATCAGAAGACAGCTGCATACCTGGATGGTATTGTATTGACCCCTATGGGACTGCCTTTACTAAAATGTTGTTTTAGAGTGATGCCAACAATATTATGAAACTTGTCATGTGTCTACTCTAAAAGTGTGGTTGAAGATGTAAGCCAGTATATTACATGGTACTGGTTTTACGAGGACCATGGGGAGATATTTCTGTCGGATATTAGTAACAGCAATAATTTTGTTGTCCTAACAACTGTTCTGATTTTATCTTATATACCTTGTAAATTGTGTAACTGACCAGGATTCTATTTTCCCACCGACTGTTAAAAAAATCTTAGGGACAGATTTCCAGCCTACCAGTAGCAAGTTTTTATGATATGAAATTTTTTTAGAGGTCTCATTTCTGGCTGCTCTATCTTATGACCCTACCAATATTTTCTTTTCACTTTATTTCCCCTGCTTTTAATTCAAGTTGTCTCTTCATTTTATTTTTTTCTTTTAATCTGACAAATTATTTCTGTACCTAGGTGAGGTATGTATTTGCTTATTTATATATTATTTTTTCTCTGCCTTGTTTCAAAAAGATTTAAAAGAGTTTAACAAAATTTATGCAATTATACTTAAAATATATAAACCAGTAAATGGAATACAAGGTGAAAATTAAGGTGCATCTACTTGATTTCTATCTTAGTCTCTTTGGGTTGCTATAACAAAATACCTTAAACTGGGTAATTTATAAACAGCAGGAATTTAGTGATCACACTTCTGGAGGCTGGAAAGTCCCAGATCAAGGTATAAGAAGATTCCCTCTCTGATGAGGAACCATTTATCATAGATGGCACCGTGTATCCTCACATGGTGCAAAAAAAGGGCAACAGCCTCCCTCAAGCCTCTTTTATAAGGGCACAAATCCCATTGGAATAGCTGTATTCATCAACCATGTGCCTCCATTTGGAGACCTCTTTATTAGGGGCCTTCAGCTAAGGTCTTCCTCAGGCATCTCTACTGAGACCTACTTTTAGAAGGAGGGTGGTACCTTGAAGACAATTTTCCCCACTCTCACTCAGTACTTTTCTACCCCTAGTTTTTCCTCTGCTTTACTCCCCTACCCAACCCAGGCCCGTAAAATGCAGGTGCCTTTTGGGGGGACTCTCTCTACAGGTATTTTACATTAAATGCAACACTGGAGAAGCCAGTACATTTACCTATTTATTTAGCCTCTTATTACTATCACAGAAAGTAATTAAAGGTTTGACTATTACTTTAATTTTAGCTTGTTGTCTTAATTGGCTACCCTGAGCTCAGCTCTATCCAGCTGAACTCAGCTCTCAACAAACTCTTGATTTCATGTTTGGTCCCAAGAATTATTTCACTTTGAGAATTTTTGCTAACTGGAGAGACTGGGACTGAGAGTCTGTTTTATATTCTAGCTCAGGAAACCCTGGCCTTGTATATCTTTCTCTAATTATTCTTGCAGACTATACAACTCTTTCTTCAGCTCATCTCTCTTTTCTTGTACCTTATCGTATTCAACTAAGACAGGCCCCTTGGCACTTTCAAAATTCTGTGTAAAGATGTCCTAACTGTAAAATGAAAAATAAGCCACGAGTTTATTACATACATTACCCATCTTTCAAATTACTGCATGTGACAGTTTTGCAATTGTTCTTTGCTATATACCACATGTCACTCATTCTCCAGCCTCTGAAATTCCCCTTCCATCTTTCTACCTAACACCAGCTGCTCAGTTTCAAAGCCAGTGCTACATATTTAAAGTTCTGTAAGACAGTCTCCTACTTCCA
Organism: Macaca fascicularis; assembly: GCF_037993035.2. Taxonomy (NCBI): domain Eukaryota; kingdom Metazoa; phylum Chordata; class Mammalia; order Primates; family Cercopithecidae; genus Macaca; species Macaca fascicularis. Next base: position 116,792,981 of record NC_088379.1, read on the forward strand.
GTACAAATTTAGCTCTCAGTTAAATATGGCTGCCTAATACACTGTACCAAAACTTAGCGTAAGTAATTAGAGTTTATTATTTCTTTGGATTCTGTGGGTTGCTGAGTAGTTTCTTTTGTGCTCGCTCATGTGACTGCATTTAGCTACAGGTTGATTTCATGGGAAGGTTCAAGATGGCCTCGCTCATTGTATTAGTCTGTTCTCATGCTGCTGATAAAGACATATCAGAGACTGGTAATTTATAGTGGAAAGACGTTTAATTGACTCACAGTTCCACATGGCTAGGGAGGACTCACAATTATGGCAGAAGGCAAGGAAGAGCAAAGTCACTTCTTACATGGTATTGGGCAAGAGAGCTTATTCAGGGGAGCTCCCATTTATAAAACAATCAGATCTCATGAGATTTATTCACTACCACAAGAACAGTATGGGGTAAACAACCCCCATGATTCAATTATTTCCACCTGGCCCCACCCTTGACATATGGGGATTATTACAATTCAAGGTGAGATTTGGGTGGGGACACAGCCAGACTATATCACTCATGTTCAGCAGTTGGGGCTATAAATCTGGGATGCCCCAGTTCTTCTTCATATGGCCTTTTGTCTTCCAGTAGGCTAACCTGACCTCCTTCGTGGAAGTTTCAGGGCAATTCCCAAGAAAAAGAAAGTAAAAACTTCAAGAACTCTTGAGGTTGAGCCTTTGGAATTCATACAATGTCTTCATTGTTGTGACTTACTAGGATGCAGTTCACAAGACCAACCCAGATTCAAGTGGCAGGGAAATGAAGCCCACCTCATTAAGATGAGCTGCAGAATATTTGTGACCACATTTAACATGCCATATTCATGACCATATTTAACACACAATATTTCTCACAAAAGTAGGGGGATTTTTATCCTGACCAGGTATGTGCCCCGAAGAACTTGCTTCCTATGTGGCAATAGCTACGCTATCAAAAGTTGCTAGTCTGCTTCTCCTGGTTCAGTTCTTGAAATCCTGCTTTCATCACTGTGTTTTGAACCTCAGCTCTGGTCTTTTTTTGCACAGGATTCCTACTATCTTTTTATTTTGCCTCTCTATGTAGTACCTTCTTGTTGATGGCTTATTATTTTGTCTGTCTCATTGACAGTTTTCTTATGGAATGCTGAATCTTCAACTGCATGCATTGATGTCCACAGACCAGTGAGTTTCTATGCTAGTCTAATGTCTTGAAAATCCTGTCTATACATTACAACCCATTCCCAGATTTGTCAGAGTTGAGTCACTCACTGCCTGGTCTTTCAAGAATGTGCCCTGATAACTCATGATTTACAATGTTTTTAGTTCTCAGTTCTGACAACAGAGAAGAAAACAAAGCCTTAATTTTAACAGAGCATAACTTACATTATATTGTAAATGATAACCATTTTTCTTGGCAATAACTTGAAGAAAGATCTATTAAAATATGTATATTTTAATACATTGTGAAAAGAAGATTTCATGTAAAGGGGTGGCATAGACTTTAAAGAAAAACACCAAAATCTAGGAAAATCAGAAAACAAATTTGGCATGAATAGAAACTAATGTTATAAAAGACAATAAATAATACAGTGTGAAGGACACTCATTTTGTAGTTTTCTTTATACAGTACTTAAATTTTGAAACATAATCTTTCCAAATTCATGCTATCAAAAGGAAACAAACTATCGATATTAATTCATCAATATTTTATGCCTCTACAAAAATTATAATGAATAAACTGAGAGGATTCATGGAGGTGAGAGAACCTAGGTAAAATTAATTGCTTCCATCATAGTATAAATAGAAAAGGGCTCCATATCAGCAGTGAGACTTCTGAGTGAGGAAAAAGTCATTTTATTAGAGCTGAAAATATCTGAAGAAAGAGTTAGCATGGCTTATCCTGTCCTAGATTAAGCCCAAAGCAAATCTTCCAACTGTTGTTGAATTACAAGTTTAAAAATCTTCAGAAAGTTTCCCTTAAGTACATATCTTAAAAAATTTTGAGTTTTTATGAAAAAGTTAGAAGTTAAGAAACTACTTTCCCATAATATAAGGACAAATACTAAATTTAATATTTAAATAAACATTGTAGTGTTTTGATGGAGACATACTGATGAATTAAGCCTACTTACTCACATTTTTAGTTATTCAGCATGAATGTAAGATTCTAAGTATTAATATACAGTAGTGTCTATGATGATTATGTTCCTTTCAAAATGCTCTCATAATATTATACTAATTACACAAATCCATTTACAGAAAAACTTAGCAAATAAATTATTGATGTGTTATTTGCTTGATATTATATATTTTAGAGCTAATAAAATTCACTTTAATTTTGTTTATTTAAGATATATACTGTCCCCTTGCTTCACATGTGATATTAACTTGAAAATTATTTACACAAGTTTTACTTTCAGATACATATCAATGTCTTCTTCATTTCCCTATCACATACACATTTATTTTATTTTACTTTACATAGAAACATAATCAACCTACCATTATACATTTGGGTTTTTTAGAGGTTTTTCAGCAGATTATGACAGTATTACCTCACACTCAACACATTTGGAGGATTGAATATCAGGCTGGGACTTTTAAATGCTTATTATTACTGTGGTTATTTGATACAACAGTGAATAAGAGTGTCGGATTACTTTTTGCTCCATGTTTATGATCTTCCATTGAACCTGCAATGCTTAGAATTACCACATTCAGCCGAGCATCTCTAAATAGACATATAACTAAATGAAACATAACTATTTGTTAAGCAAAAAAGAAAAAAGAAAAGTCCCACTAACAAGCAATATCCAACTTGAGCATTGTCGTATGGTAATCCCATTCCTTATAATGCAGGTCTCCTCTATGACCTTGAATTGGGGTGTAAAAAGTGGTTAGAGATTCCTTTTGAAATTGCTACCTCCAGAAGGATGGGAAAAACTGAATTTTTTTTTTTCCATTATCTCTCCCTCTCCTTTATATGCATATCAGTAAAAACTTATAGTAGATCAGGACTACTAGTTTTCATTATTTATGCTACAACTTTATATCTGGAAAGCATTTTTCTATAAACTGTTTTCAGGAATTTGTTGATTATGTTGACAAAATATCATGTAATTTAAAAGTAATTGAAATCTATACATGAGAGAGAGAATGGGGGAGGGTGGGAGGGAGGTAGATCAATTCATAACAAATAGGTAGATCGACAGGTATTTTTCAGGATAGTAGAACATTATAAAGATAAGACTTAGAAATTCAATACTGGAAGTGTCATAAGAAAAAATGTTCAGGAAAAGTTTCACATTCAGTCAGTTTTACCCTTAGTCATTTTTTTTTTCCTTCACAGAGCAGGAAATTATGTTCTTTCTGTAGTCCTAGAAACTATGCATAAAATTGCAGGTCCAAGAAAGTGTCAATTGCTAGCTCCCGTCCCACTAACTCACCTATAAACTCTGAGAACCCTCTTAACCTCATCTGTAAAATGGGGCGAATAACCTTGACCTGTTTTATTAGCTGTTGGGTGGTTTGGCAGTAAATGTTTGAAAAGCACTTCAAAAACACAAATGAAAAATGAAAAAAAAAAAAAAGAAGAAGATCATTTAGGTGGCAGCAGAAATGCACACAGTTTTTGAAGTGAACCAAGTTAAACAAGTGTGCAGCTGAGACTCCTGAGTAAGAGACATGTGGTGGGTGATTCATGTTCTGTCTGTCTTCAGTGGTAACTGCTTGTTGTTGAAGCACTAGATAAGACAACATCAACAGAAAAAGGCTCTTTGAATATTACCAGAGAACTGTAATTTCATTATTAGCAGATCAAAGAAAAAATTTAGCACTGTAAACATTATTGAAAAATATAAATGCAAAGAGAGCTAAGGTGGAAAGGGAGAGATCTCAGAGACAAAAACCCTGTATTTTTCCATGTAAATCAGAGGGTTTGAGAGTTGCTTAAATGTCAGAATGATGAGTATGAGCATGGTTCATTAAGAAGGAAACAATGCAAGAAAAAATACACCTGGCATGGTGCCCTTTACTCAAATGAAGAATGGCTAATTGAAGTAAGTGTATTCACTGAGGGTAGAGATAGGCAGATGCCCTTTAGCATGCCTTGTAATTTTCTGTTGAAAGTTGGGCATGGTGTAACAGGAAAAAGGAACGGAGGTAGACAGACCTTTAGTGTAAGGCTGATGGTTATCTGGTTAAAATTTAGGCTGTGTTTACTATTTGCTGTCATCATGGTGTCATAGGCTAAAATTTCCTCTGATGTCCTTGTTTTGTCTCTTTTGTTGTCCTTGGGTTTCCCTAGAGACTCCTTAACTAGAGACTGAGGCTGATAGTTCCTTTAACTTTAATCATTTATAATTCTACAGGAGTTCTATTGACATGGTGGTAAGGTGTAGGGGAGGGGAAACAGTCTATCATTCTCTGATTAGATATCAGTCTTCGTTTTCACCCAGTACCTAAGATGGGTATTTCATTTACTTCACATTGAAGGCTAGAAGGAGCTGCAATTGGGTATTTCCTTTTCCTCCAGGGTGCTAGTTATTTTTTGGTATCAGCTTGACTAGATTGAGGGATTCATAGACAGTGAGTAAAACGTTATTTCTGGGTGTGTCTGTGAGGGTGTTTCTGGAAGAGATTAGCATTTGATTCAGTAGATGAGTAGAGAAGATCCACTCTCACCAATGTGAATGGCCATACAATCCTTTGAGAGCTCAAATAGAACAAAAAGGCAGAGGAAGGGCAAATTTTCTCTCTCCTAGAGCTGGGACATCCACCTTCTCCTGCTCTTGGACATCAGAACCCAGACTGGCAGGCCTTTGGACTTCAGAACTTATACCAGTAGCCCATCTTCCCCAGGTTGTCAGAGTTACAAGTCTGCTTCTCAGGCCTTTGGACTCAAACTGAATTATACAACCAGTTTCCTTGATGGTGCGGCTTGCAGACAGCATATTGTGGGACTTCTTGACCTCCATAATTGTGTGAACCAATTCTTATAATAAATCCCTTGGAGAACCCTGACTAATACATCAGATCATCTAGTCTTTGGTAAAAAGACTCCAGTTAGTTAGGCTCTGGTAAAATAGTTTCTCTTGAGTGTCAACTTTCTTAAGAAGAACAGGAAGTTCTGAACGTATTTCAAAATGGTTACTTTTCCCCTCTCCCTGCTATAATTAGGAGGGGAATTGTCTCTGATATTTAGACTGTAAGGTCTTGTATTAACTTTCCTCAATTTGTAAACTTACAGTTTGGTAAAGCAGAAATAATTCTATAAACATTTATGATATTTTTAAAGTTTCTTTTTGATAATAATTCTCTTAACTATTAGATGGAAAGTCCAATCCGTGACCCTCTTGAAAGAGAGAGGGTCATATGAGTCGCAAATTATACTTTAATGAGAGAGGTGAGGATACTCTAAATAGCTTAGCCATTCTATTCTATAAAAATGCTCCGTGATTTAGGAGAGGGTTACACTCCAATAAATGCATTGCAAGGTAAAAATATTATAAGTTGAAATGGGCATTTTGTAGACATGATGAGATGCAAAATCACAAAAAACAGTAACCCAAGAATGTGGCACACAATGGGTGTAGACTATTGCTTGTTTACTCTCATGATGATGTGGCTGGCTGGGAGCTTCACCTTTCTACCACTGCCCAGCATCTTCAGAGAGTGTTGTATTGCATATTGCTATCCCAGGAAAAGATGAAAATTCAAAGTAGGGATCCTACTGAATGCATATCATTTTTGCACCATCATAAAGTCAAAAAATCCTAAATCAAACCATCATTAAGTTCGGGACTGTCTGTAGATCATCTAAATGGTATTCATGATTTAGTTTTGGATAACAAAGGACAATTTTAAATAGTCTTTCTTCAATTAAAAAGTAGAACCATTTCAAGATATTAGAGATTGATATTTTAGTTTTAGAAATTTGAAGAATTATTCTTCCAAGTCTCTATCTGTAAAAATATAAAATAGAGAGAGATCAACTTTAATTAAGCTCTTGTCTATATAATTCCCTTACAGATAAAAAAAAATCACAGGAGTTTTTAGTTGTTGGTTGTTGAATACATTATGTAAAGTAGAATCCTTTGCTTTTTTAATTAGATTATTTTATGATGTTACACAATTTGGAATTAGTGAAGACCAAGAGTTATTTAAATTATAACTTAGGGAAATCGGTTCTCTGTGTAAGCATTAAAAAAAAGAACTAATAATAAGGTAGAAATCTTGTTTAAAGATAAATGTTAAAGGAAACACATTTGCTTTAAGGCAATAGTGAATCCAATTATAATCTGACAGTTCTTTCATAGTAAGAACAATGTATTAAAATATTTGGACCTCCAAACATCATGTATAATACATTTAAATTAGTTTTTAGTAGGTAATGAAAATATGCAGCTGTTTAAATTATAGAATTTTTCAGGGTCCAGACTATGTGTTTAGCATTTCTTTCTTATTACTGTCTTTTCAGTAGATTATTAGCGCAAATAGTTATTACTAAATTTATTCTTCTTTTTCTAACAAAATAAGTAAGTCTCAAATCATCAGATACATACAATATTGCATTATGTAAATTATAACAAGAGGGTAAGTGTTAATTTTTTCCAAATTAGGCATCAATAAGGCATGCAATATGTGCTCAGCAGTCTGCAAATAAAAGTATACAACCATGGCAAATTAGAAGGCTGTGGCAGCAACGTGGGGGCTAGGGGAAGGGTGAGAGATGTGTTCCTAGTGAGGGCGTTTACTCCAGTTTAATTCATTTCAATTGTGAATGGCGTATGCAGAAGCAGAGTAGTATCTGACTTCCAAAAATTATAAGCTGCATGTTGACAGCTGCCTGCTTTGCATTTGTCACTCGAGCTCTTTTTTCTACCGCTATGAATTAGACATTATAGAGCTATACAAAAAGAGAGCTGATTCTTTAAAAGCACCACAGTTAAGAAAATATCTACATCTTGCTTTGGTAAACATGCATTTTGCCTTTGTTTTTTGCACCATATTTAACAAAGGTCTATGATGTCTCAAAATTTTTTCTCTTAATATTGAAAAGTTAATTAGAAGTGGAGAAATGGGATGAAGCATTTCTAATAACAAGTCAAATTCATTTGAACAGTAAAAATAATTGCTGTAAGAAATTAAGGTGCAAGCACATGCCTGCTGTAATTGGTGCGTACTTATTAGGAGCTCTTCTTTTGCAACTTCTCTCGGTATTTGGGGACCATGATAATGTGAATACTTAAGGGAAAAGTGTGATTAGGGATGGTGTCGTTCATTCAGTAAACATTTCTTAGTGTTTGATGTGACTGAACTGAGCGTCACATATGATTTTACACTGTTATCCTTTCAGGCAACTGACAGGTCTCTAATCTCCATCTCCGAACCTTCACTCAGCTTGAACTTTGGCTCATAAAGGTCATTTTTGAACCACTTGGGACAAAGAGCCACGTCCATGAAATCCCACAGAGTCGATAGATGCAATAATAGCTTTAGGCACATTTTCTTAAGACCCAAGAGGAAAGACAATTTCAATAAATGTAAAACTATGCCATCTTCAATCCACACGCTATCTTAGAAAATCTCTTAGGAATAAATCTTCTCTTTTCCTCCAGGCAAGAACCTCCTTAACAATAATGATGCAAGATCTTATTAAGAGTATAAGATACTAACCATGCCAAAACAAAATGCAACAAATACACACACACACACACACACACAATTAGCCTCAAACACAAAAAGAACATTCATAATTTGATATATTGTACTTATCTTGCAATAGCTTGTAAATCATGTTCTGAATATTTAGACCTTAAATTGTGAAAAGGGCTACAAATGTATGAAAATGGAGCAAGTTAATAATTGGAAAATGACTTATTATAAGGTAGAAATCCTTATATTATAAGGTATATCATCCAATTATGGAATGATTTAAATGTAGTTTCTTTTTTTCTTTCAAATCTTAGTCTCCAGCTTGTCTTAAAAAAGACGAAAAGCAAAAAGCTCACAGGTTAGATATGTCAGGATAATTAACAGAAAGACCCTCAACAGCAGATGTCTGAGATAAGTAGTAAAGGGCATTCTCTTCCCTTGACAGGCCATCAAAGGGAAAAACAACGACTATTTAAATAAAAGAAGTGAAAACTACATGGGTTTATGCTGCAATTTAAATAACAAATATATTTTAAAATCATGCTTTTATCTAGAGGACAATTAAAAGACTTCATGACAATTTTAATATTAATTTTCTTTGCTTGCCACAAATTTTAGCATTGTCTTTGATTTTTTCTTTCCTTGATAAATTTCATGATGTAAAGGAATGCTTCTTGAAAGTAATGTATCCCCTCCAGCAAAATATTTTACTCAATTTGCCTCAGAGAATTCTGCTGGCAAAAAAATAAGAAAAAAAAAATGCTCCAGAGAAACGTCAAATTCAACAGCTTAAAAATATTTCTAAAAATAATCTTTTCAAATAAAATTGTTCAATAGGTCAAAATGAATCTGAAACTCAAATTTTTATTTTAATGTTATTTAAATCTTACCTTAATATTTTAATTGTGTGCCTTTCCCCTCTTTTTCATTTATTTCAAATAGCGTGAATGCAACCAATAATAAATCCATCCTTCAAAACAGATCATGTTAGGAAAGCTTTCCTTATTTCCTTATAAAAGGTCTCCTGAATTGTAACTGGTGCCAACAGAGAAATTCTTCTAAAGGTAGTTTACCCTTAACCAGAAAGTGATGGAGGCCAGTGCAAATAACATTCACCTGATTCTGTAAAACTCATAATAAGAAATAATGAAGCATCTGGCAGACAGGGAAAGGTCAAAGAAGAAACATTTTGAAATGGAAAGTGTATCAGTCCCTTTGGCAAAGACTTACAGGTTGGCAAAGGCTGTTGTTGCTTGAGGAAACCCTTGTCTCTCATTTTCAGAGTAAGAATATATATTCTTCCATGCATTCAGTGTTGCCTTCCGAGTGGAATTAGTTCTTAGGACCAATAGTAAAGCATGTTCTTGGTTCCTTTTCCCTCAGAAGTAGTTTAGAGTAGTGGTTCTCAAACTTTGATGTTTATTAGACCCAGCAAGTACCTTAGACCATTTGTGCTGCTATAACAAAATATGTAAGAGTGGGTAGTTTATAAAGAACATAAATTTATTTTCTCATATTTCTGGAGGCTGAGAAGTCCAAGATCAAGGCATTGGCAAGTTTGGTTCTCTGGGGAAAACTACTCTCTGCTTCCAAGATGGCCTCTTCAGGAATTCTATATCCTCACATGCCTGAAGGTAGGTGGAAAAGGTCACAAAACATGGAATGAAGCCTCTTTTATAAGGACTTTAATCTCATTCACAAGGGGGAGAAGCCCTGATAGCCTAATCACCTCTTAAAATGCCAACTCTTAATACTGTAAAATTGGCCATTAAGTTTCAACACCTGAATTTTCGAGGGGACACATTCAAACCATTGCACCAGAACAGCTATTAAAACATCCCCATGCCAAATAAATCAGAATCTCTGGAGCTGAGACCCAGGCACCAATAGCATCCAGAGCACCCCAGATGATTCCACTGTGTAGCCAAATATTAGAACCAATGATTTAGGGCATTTATAAAACACAAGTGAATACAAATCTGTATAGACCTGCAAAAATAAGGCATCCATATTCCTGTACTCGTTTTAATACAAGCATAGGGAATAATGTAAGGAGAATACAAAATCCTTCTCTGAAAGAATAGAGTGACATGGATTTTATGAGGGTAAACATTGGAATTAGAGATGCAAATGCATTTTTTTATTCAGAGCATGTGACTTTATTTCTTATAGCAGGGATTTGGATAGAAATGAAGTTCACATAGTTGTAGTTTCTTGAATATTCACTTTTTGGGAGATTGTCTCCATTCTGGCAAGTTAGAATGTTGGATGCTGGGAAGAGCAAACTTAAATGACGTAGAATCTAATCCCTCAATTGGCTGCTACTGACTCTGGGTTTGTAGCTTTAGGAAGAATACAACCAGATCTCTGATACATCTAGCATTTTAAAATTAACCTGTGCATTTGTGGGTTTTAGTGTACAAACTTATTTATTTATTTATTTATTTTTGCTTTTCTGGAAGTTTTCAACTCCTAGTACCTAATACATTGAGCATGTAAGTACTTTTACACCCTCATCAGATATAAGACTCTAAACTTCAAATGAGTGATTCTGATTGGCTTTTACCCACAGTATTAATCTCTAAAGAAAGACAATTTTAGAATTTATTAGTAACATGAAATTTACATAAAAGAATGGTAAGATGAAAATTCTGATAGTAGCAGGCATACTGTCTTTTCATGGTTAGTACTTAAATGCTTTAAATTCAAACTACTCACCTCAGTGGTTTTCTTAAAAAGCAGAATAGTTACTATTAACTTACTCTGCATCTATATTCCAACATTGTTTTATGCATTCAGAAATGCATTAATTTTATGGGGGATTTCTTTGAAATTTTTATTCTATGTTTTATTACTATACTTTAAAATATTCAAAGGACAACTTCAAACTGTTCTAAAATTACATTGTGATAATTATACTCTATCTCTATATAAATATACTAAGAATAATTGAATTGCACAGTTGAAAGAGGTGAATTTTATCAATTATATCTCAATAAAACTTAATAAAAGCAAAGAGAAAAAAAGACAGATTAGATAATATAGTGAGAAACCATTTAAATATTAAATGATTCCTTTTGTAATCTATATTCTAGCCAAGCCATTTGATAAACACAACTAGTTCTTTACATCTTTGGTCCTTGATCCCATTATAATGAATGCTGTCTACCTCCATTGTACCCTTTGAATTCCTATCCATTCTTGAAGGCCCACCTAATGTCCCACTGTTTAAACAAATAGAGTCTGGAAAGTTTCATAAAAGAGATGAGGCTTTTTTATAAATGTTCAAGGATTTTTCAAGAAACTGGGGTTGAGGGAGAGGGATAGAGAGAGTGAATATACAAGTTTATATTTGGAATATGTTTGCCAATATTGTAGCAAATAAAATACAAAATTCAATACAGAATTTTTATGCTGCCAAAAAGGGTAATGAATTTGTTTATAAAACCTGGTCCAATACACGTTTGTTGTATGACTATAATGTTGACTGATATCATTGGGGAATGAATTTTTCAGATACTTGGAATTTGCCTCTAACTAGAGTGTCATTTAAAAATTATTATTAATAGGAAACATGAAGAATATGATTATTTAGTTTCCCCTGGAAACCTTCAGTTTTATTCTTCAGCACTTGAGAGGCAAAAAGCCAATGTTGACAGATTATGACAAAAGTGGAGGGATGTAAAAGTAGAAACAGAAGAAATGGAATCAACGATTGATAAAATAAACAAGAAATAAGGGCATGACCACAAGTTTGGAAATTCTGTATATGTCACTCCAGACATAGATTTTCTTCTCAATGTTATTCAAGACCAGTGGGTTACAAATAGAATTTGTATAATAGTCTCAAAGTCTATAATGATCCAGGTCTATATCTTGTCAGGGGTAAATCTTCTACACATATTAATGTCATCTTAGAGCATCACTGAACTACAATGTAGTGCAAAGTACTAAAAAGAGCATTGAAAACTGCAAAATGCTGTGCAAATTATGCCATGTGATTTCCATAATAACAATTACCAAGGTTTCATTCTACTCTGAAGAATAAAGTTTATTAAAACCTAAAATGTATAGTATATTTTAGGAACATTGTTATCAAAAATAGTTAAAATTTTAACAAAATATCTATGCTCAAGAGACATGAATCAATGAATTTGTACCAGTTTTTCTTGCATATTTTTTTTCTCTAAGAAATCAGAGAAACGAGATTTGGTATAGGCAAGCAATCATCAGTCTTTCTGAAATCACACACTAGATGCTACTAGATATACTAAGTACCACTAGAATTAGAAGGAATAGGACCAGACATAAAGACTGGACATACTTCTTATCAGGCCACAGATAGTATCTTGCCAAATCTTTTCAGGGTATAGTATACCAGATCTAAATCTAGTACTCAAGTAATAGTCTTCAGGTTTCTTGTAAGTGACTAGGAGCAGATCATGAAGGGGGTAAATTGACCTACACATTATTTTGGAAGAATTATCTAAAATTCTTATAATCTATTCTCTCTTTTAATGGGATAATTTATAGCTGCCCATAAGAAGGAAATAGAACCAAATTGGATGTCAGGAAACTAGCATTCTAGACCCATAGCTACCACTATTTAGTTGTGTGATCTTATCACTTAAGAGGTACCATCCCTGCATCAAAAATAGTATTTGTTTAATGTAAGATAGCACATAAGTAAGAGATTCTGAAAGTATAAATTCCTCAAACCAAGATTTAAAGTGAAAGGGAATATAAAGACTATATAATAAAATACATTCATTTCTCTCTCAACATATTTCACCTTAAAAGTTATTTAAAGTAGTTGATAACTTAAAAGAATTGAAACAGAAGAAAGTGTAAAGAATTCAGAGCTAAGTGCAGCTCAAAGAAGCATTCATTCATTCAGACCAAGTGGGGGATAAAAGTTAATCATTTATGTATTCATTCAGTGATTATTATTGGATGAAAACTCTGCTCTAGGTACTCTACTGGGCCTTGGGACTAAATAGTGAGCCAAAGTAGAGTCTCTGTCCTCAGAAGGGTTTAAAAACTAGAGGGAGACATAAATACATATTACTCAACAACTCACATGAACAAATGTAAAATGAAATGGGAGCAAGTATTTACAAAATTAACTGTATGAAATCTTATGGAGACTTAAGCTTTTCAGAGAAACCAAGAAATCAAGAAATCAAGAAATTAAGCTTTCAGAGAAATCAAGAAAGCTTTCTCTTTAATAAGTGACATGAGTTTAGGTATGAAGATTAACTGAGTTCAATAAAGAAGGAAGGAAACAGTGTGCCAGTCTGAGAGAACAACGTAGACAAAAACACTGTGACAGAAGAAAACATGGTGCACATACAAAGCAGTGAATGTCAGTATAGTTGAAGGAAAAAGGCGGGAGATGGAAATGGTGCAAATTAAAGCAGGAGAAGGATGGTAAATCCAGAACATGCAAGTCTTTACATACCATTAGTGTGACTCCCTATGAGCAATGGGAAACTACTGGGGAGGTTTTTTTGTTTTGTTTTGTTTTGTTTTGTTTTGTTTGGTGGTGGTGGTGTTTTTGTTGTTGCTGTTGAGACAGGGTCTCATGTCACCCAGGCTGAATGCAGTAGCACAATCATGGTTCACTGCAGTCTCGACTTCCCAGGCTCAAGAGATCCTCCTGCCTCAGCCTCTCAAGTAGTTAGGACTACAGGTGCATGTCTGGCTAACTTTTGATTTTTTGTAGAAATAGTGTTTCACTATGTTTCCCAGGCTGGTCCTGAACTCCTGAGCTCAAGCAATCATCCTGCCTTGGCTCTCAAAGTGCTGGTATTACAGGTATTGCTGGTATTACACTGAACCTGGCCTGCAACTACTGGAGAATTTTAAGTAGAAAGATGATACGAGTCAATTTGCTTCCAGCATAAATTGTTCTGGGGTTTTGTTTTTCTTTTTTTTTTTTTGGAGAAAGTGTGGGATTGCTACCAAAATAGATGGAGGTAGACAAGTTACTAGTATATAAAAGAAGGGACAAAAGATGATGACCACTTGACCTAAAGTGGTTATGGGGACCACAGACATAGAAGGATTTAAGAAATATTTAGTATTTGACAGACTGTATTGGTGGACTATACTTAGGGAGTAGAAGGAAAAGGAGGTGTCAGAAAACAGTTTTTTTGGCCGGTATAACTAGACTGTGAGGTCATTAATTGGTTGGAGAAATGAGGCATTGAGAAGATCATGAATTTAGTCTTGGTTTTATTGAATTTGTGGTGCTTTTGATATAGCCAAGAAGAGATGTTGACCTGTCAGAGACATATGAGCCAGAAATTCAGAGGACCTTGGCTTGGAGTTAAAATTTATGAATTATCTCTGTATAGTTCCCACCTGGGAAGAGAGTTATAGAATGAGAGATAAAGATGGTTTAGGTCCTAGGCTCAAGCCATTTAACGTGCAATAGACAAACAAAGACAGGTGAGTCTGGCAATAAAGGATAGCCAGAGGGCTAAATACATAAGATTATGTCTCAAAAGCCAAGGAAATAGCATATGTTAAGCAGGAGGACATGCTCAACTATGTGGAATGCTGCTGAAAGTTGAAGTGCAAGGAGGACTAAAAAAATATGAAGACCACTTACTGCTTCTATAAGATAATTTGAAACCAGAATGAAGGGGGCTAAACATGGCGCTAGAGATTAAAATTTGGAAACAGACCCAGAGTAGCCAGTATTGAAGAGAAGAACAAAGCTGGAGGATTCATACTACCTAATGTCAGTCCTTACCATAAAACTACAGTAATCAAGACAGTGTGGTATTAGCAAAAGAACAGACAAATAGATTGATGGAACAGAATAGGCAGTTAAGAAATAGACCCACACAAATATAGATCTTTGACAAAGGAACAAAGACAATATAATAAATGAAAGATTGTCTTTTCAACATGTTGTATTGGAACAAATTGACCTCCACATACAAATAAAATGAATCTAGATACAGACCCTACACACTTTACGAAAATTAACTTAAAGTGAATCACTGACCTACATGTCAAATGCAAAACTATACAATTCCTAGAAGATGACATAAAAAAGTCTAGATGATATTGGGTTTGGTGGTGACTTTTTAGTTGCAGCATCAAATGTAAAGATCTATTAAAGAAAGAATTGGTAAGCTGAACTTTATGGAAATTAAAAAATTTTGTTCTGCAAGAGATACTGTCAAGATAAGGAAATGGAAAACCACAGACTTGGAGAAAATATTTGTAAAAGACACATCTGATAAAGGAGTGTTATCAAAAATATGTAAAGAACTATGAAAACTTTAAGAACACAAACAACCTAATTGAAAAATAGGCAAATTAACAGACACTTCATCAAAGATAACATACAGATGGCAAATGAGCATATGAAAAGATGCTCTACTTCATGTGTCATCAGGGGAATGCAAATTAAAAAAAATGAGATATCACTACACATCTATTAGAATGGCCAAAATGCGAAACACTGACAACACCAAGTGCAGACAGGGATGTGGAGCAATGGGAACTCTCATTCATTGCTAGAGGGAATGCAAAGTGATAGAGCCAACTTGGAAGACAGTTTAGCAGTTTCTTACAGAACTAAACATACTTTTACCATATATCCAGCAATTACACCCCCTGATATTTTCTCCAAATGAGTTGAATACTTATTTGCACAACAAAACTTTCACACAGGTATTTACAGCAGCTTTATTCGTAATTGCCAAAACTTGGAAATAAAAAATATATTATTCAGTGAGTGAATGAATGAATAACTTGTGGTATATGCAGACAATGGTATAAATGTAGTGCTAAAAAAAAAATAGCAACGAAGTCATAGAAACAGATAAAGAGCCTCAAGTGCATATTTTTAAGTAAAATAAGCCAATTTGAAAAGGTTGTATACTATATGTTCTAACTATATGATATTCTGGAAAAGACAAAAACTGGAGACAGGGAAAGGATTAGTGGTTTCCAGGGGTTATGATGGAAAAGGGAGATATAGGAAGAATCCAGAGAACTTTTAGGGCAGTGAAACAATTTTATATGATACTATAATTGGAAATACACATCATTACACATCTGTCAAAACCCATAGCATGCACAACATCAACAGTAAACCCTAATGTAAACTATAGATTAGGGGAGATAATGACATGGCAATTTGGTTCATCAGTGATAACAAACGTACTACTCTGGAGGATGTTAATATAGAGACTGTATTTGGTATCAGAGGGTATATGGGAACTCTCTATACTTCCTGCTCAATTTTGCTGTGAATTTAAAACTGCTCTGAACAATAAAGTCTATTTCATTGCAGCTCAGGACATGGCA
Source organism: Macaca fascicularis (assembly GCF_037993035.2). Lineage (NCBI taxonomy): Eukaryota > Metazoa > Chordata > Mammalia > Primates > Cercopithecidae > Macaca > Macaca fascicularis. The sequence continues at coordinate 116,808,971 of NC_088379.1, forward strand.
GCAGGCTGTGGCTCCTATTTTAAATTTTAGCTCCAGATCGACTGCAAGAACAAATCACCAATTCTGAAAGGACCTACAGACCCTCTGAGGGAAGCAGACTGACCCTGAAGGACCCAGGAGACCCCCCAAAACTGTGAGTGCCCTAACTGTGGGAGTAGGAAAGGCAGACCCTCCTCTCCCAAACACACCCCCCCCCCCCCCCCACTGGAGAAGCTGAAGGTCTGTTTGCAGGAGAAGTTTCTGACTTTACCTGGAGGTGAGTCGATTTGGAGAACTGAGTGAAATACAGGGGTAGAGGAAGCAGCAGACAGACCCTGGGAGTTTGCCAGGTCCCCTTGCAGCCCATTCCTCCCTGACACCACAGGATCCATCCGGAGAGGAGCAGGGGGTAAAACTACACAGGGAGAAGCAAATCTCTAGCTGAACTTTGCAACAATTTGAATGGGGTTAGAAGCCTCCCGGCCAGAACTTGGGGGAGGGCACAAATCTGGTGTGCAGTTTCCAGTGGGGAAGAACCAAGCCCTTTTCTTTCCCAGCTGGGATGCAGATACCCTGGGGCAGGTTTTCAAGCCTGTATTGCTCCCCACCTGGAAACAGTCTTGGGGCTGTTGGTGGGGGCAAGGTGGGAGTGACACTAGCCCTTTGGTTTTCGTGGAAGCTGGATGAGACCTGTGACTGCTGGCTTTTCCCCACTTCCCTGACAACCTGCATGACTAAGCATAGGCAGCCATAATCCTCCTAGTGACACAACTCCAGTGACCTGGAATCTCACCCTATCCCCCTCAGAAGCTGCAGCAAGACCCACTCAAGGAGAGTCTGAGCTCAGACACACCTAGCCCCTTCCCAATCTGATGGTCCTTCCTTATCCACCCTGGTAGCAGAAGACAAAGGACATATACTCGGGAGTTCTAGGGCCCCTCCTACCACCGGTTCCCATAATACCATAATACCATAATATCCCATAATACCATAGCTGATTTTCTCTGGAAAGCACCACCTCCTGGGAGGAGGCCAACCAGCACAAAAATAGAACATTAAACCACCAAAACTAAGAACCCTCACAGAGTCCGTTGCACTCCCCCCCCAACCCGGCCACCTCCACCAAAACAGGCACTGGTATCCACTGGTATCCAAGGCTGAGAGACCCATAGATGGTTCATATCACAGGACTCTGTGCAGACAACCCCCATTACCAGCCCAGAGCTGGGTAGACTTGCTAAGTGTCTAGACCTAGAAGAGAGACAACAGTCACTATAGTTCCACTCACAGGAAGCCACATCCATAGGAAAAGGGGCAGGGTACTGCATCAAGGGACCACCACATGGGACAAAAGAATCTGAACAACCTTCAGCCCTAGACCTTCCCTCTGACAGAGATTACCGAAATGAGAAGGAACCAGAAAACCAACCCTAGTAACATGACAAAACAAGACTCTTCAGCACCGCCCTAAAAATCACACTAGTTCACCAGCAGTGGATCCAAACCAAGAAGAAATCCCTGATTTACCTGAAAGAATTCAGGAGGTTAGCTATATAGCTAAACAGGAAGGTATTAGGAAAGGTGAAGTACAATGCAAGGAAATCCAAAAAATGATACGAGAATAGCCAGCAGGGTAAACAACAACCCACAGAGTGGGAGAAAATCTTCACAACCTATACCACTGACAAAGGACTAATATCCAGAATCTACATCAAACTCAAATCAGTGAGAAAAAAATGATCCCATCAAAAAGTGGGTTAAGGCCACAAATAGACAATTCTCAAAAGCAGATATACAAATGGCCAACAAACACATGAAAAAATGCTCAACATCACTAATGATCAGGGAAATGCAAATCAAAACTACAACATGATACCACCTCACTCCTGCAAGAATGGCCATAACCCCAGGCGTGGTAGCTCACACCTGTAATCCCACCACTTTGGGAGGCCAAGGCCGGCGGATCACCTAAGCTCAGGAGTTCGAGAGCAGCCTGGCCAACATGGTGAAACCCCATCCCTACTAAAAATACAAAAATTGGCCAGGCATGGTGGCGGGCACCTGTAGTCCCAGCTACTTGGGAGGTTGAGGCAGGAGAATCGCTTGAACCCAGGAGGCGGAGGTTGCAGTGAACCGAGATTGCACCACTGCACTCCAGCCTGGGTGATGAGAGTGAAACTCCATCTCAAAAAAAAAAAAAAAAAAAAATTGCCGTAATCAAAAAATCGAACAACAGTAGATGCTGGCGTGGATGCGGTGAACAGGAAACACTTCTACACTGCTGGTGGGAATGTAAACTAGTAGAGCTGCTGTGGAAAACAGTGTGGAGATTCCTTAAAGAACTAAAAGTAGATCTACCACTGTGTCCAGCAGTCTTACTACTGGGCATCTCCCAGAGGAGAAGAAGTCATTATTCAAAAAAGATACTTGCACATGCATATTTATAGCAGCACAATTCACAACTGCAAAATTGTGGAACCAACCCAAATGCCCATCAATCAACAAGTGGATAAAGAAACTGTGAGATATATACATATATATACACACATACATATATATATATATGTGCCACATATATCTTAAATGGAATATACATATTAAATGTAATATAATATATATTACTTTATATATTAAATGGAATATATATGTGATGGAATACTATGCAGCCATAAAAAAGAATGAATTAACAGCATTTGCATTGACCTGGATGAGATTGGAGACTATTATTCTAAGTGAGGTAACTTAGGAATGGAAAACCAAACATCGTATGTTCTCACTGATATGTGGGAGTTAAGCTATGAAGATGCAAAGGCATAAGAATGATGCAATGGACTTTGCAGAATTGGCGGGGAAGAGTGGGAGGGGGCTGAGGGATAGAAGACTACATGTATGGTGCAGTGTATACTGCTCAGGTGATGAGTGCACCTAAATCTCAGAAATCACCACTGGATAACTTACTCATGTAATCAAATACCACCTGTATCTCAATAATTTATGGAAAATAGTGATAATAATAAAAATAAATAAAAATTATAAAGAGTAAGTAAAGGCAACTCTTTCTAGAAATTTGTCAATGAAAAGGAGATTATAAGGAAAACCATAGATATGGACCAAAAAATACCTTTTGATTTCTAAAAGCATTGTTGGTGTAAGGTTTTAAGATCCAGATTGCTTTTAAGGCTTTCCTGGAAATTTCCTATAAATCAGGAAGAAAGTAAAGTGATGATTTCAAAGTTATGTAAGGCCACTGGAGAATATTCACAAATATGATAATTTAAGTTTCAAAAGTAAGTTAATCTTATATTTTGCATGGCCACATCTGCTGAATAACTGATGATTAACATCTGTAAGCCAATCCTCTAAAATAGGGGTCCCCAATCCCCAAGCCACAGACCTGGTACCACTCCATGAACTGGGCCACATAGCAGGTGAGCAGTGGGTAACCGAGTGAAGCTTCATCTGTATTTTCAGCTTCTCCCCATCACTCACATTACTGCCTGAGCTCCGGCTCCTGTCAGATCAGCAGTGGCATTGGATTCTTATAGGAGAGGGAACCCTATTGTAAACTGCACATGTGAAGGATCTAGATTACATGCTCCTTATGAGAATCCAATGCCTGATGAACTGTCACTATCTCCCGTTACCCCTAGATGGGACTGTCTAGTTGCAGAAAAACAAGGTCAGGGTTCCCACTGATTCTATATTATGGTGAGTTTTGTGATTATTTCATTATATATTATATTTACAATGTAATAATAATAGAAAGAAAGTGCACAATAAATGTGATGCATTTGGATTATCCCCAAACCATCTTCCCCTACCTTCACCACCCTGCCATCCGTGGAAAAATTGTCTTCCACAAAACTGATTCCTGGTGTCAAAAAGGTTGGGGACATCTGCTCTAAAATGAAAAGATTCATTTTGACAAAATTATTTTAGATGTACTGAATATTTTCTTGACTTCTTAAATGGAATGTACCACTGCTTCTATGTTCTATGTCTCCATCTGTTCTGTTTTTTTATATTTTTTAAACTTCATGATTCTTCTTTTAAAATTGTTCCTCCCTCCCTCATTGCTATGAAGAATTATTTTCATTATAAAAAGTGAGTCATTTTTCTAATTTTCTTTTACAAGATACTATGCACTTCTAGATGTTAGCATGCTGTGTAACTTAAAGGAAAGATGGTAAGAAAGAGAAAGAGACTGAAACTTTTTCTCATGAATGATATTCATGTGTATTGCTTTTTGGTATCTTCTGTATTCTACTTGAAAATTGGGCATGTGTTCCATTGCGTTTGTATTTTCAATGATTATTATAGTGTCTGGCACATGAAAGATCCTAAAAATACTTGCTGAGGAATTGTCATGAATAAAAGGCTAATTTTTACATGGATGCAGCTGGAAACCATCATTCTCAGCAAACTATCGCAAGAACAGAAAACCAAACACCACATGTTCTCACTCATAGGTGGGAACTGAACAATGAGATCACTTGGACTCAGGAAGGGGAACATCATACACCGGGGCCTATCATAGGGAGGGGGAAGGGGGGAGGGACTGCTTTGGGAGTTATACCTGATGTAAATGACGAGCTGATGGGTGCCGACGAGTGGATGGGTGCAGCACACCAACACCGCACAAGTATACATATGTAACAAACCTGCACGTTATGCACATGTACCCTAGAACTTAAAGTATAATAATAAAAAAATATAAATAAATAAATAAATAAATAAATAAAAAGGCTAATTTTTTTGTCTTGGTTAGATAAGGTATTCCTTGTTTTCTCCTATCTATAAAATTAAAGCACAAGTCCTATTTTGTTTCCAAGAAAAAAATTATGCCAATTATACACTTAATTAGATAACATGAGGAAATTTCTTGACACCTATGTCTTAATCCACAGGTAGGGTAGACTTTAAGAGAATGATAGAACGTAAACTTCACGAGGGCAGAGATGTTTTTCTTTATTGTTTTCCTAGTGTAGCCTTACTCTACCATTTGTTCTTGTTTGCTACACAGTTAGTGAGGCATAAAATGGATGTTGGATAGGCAATTGAAATGCTCACTTACCTTCCTCATAAGGTTGTTGTAAAGATGGAAGGAAATCATGCATACAGAGAGCCTACGTAAGTGTCTTGTATAACAAGCACTGTATACATGTTGATGATTATTATTGATATTCCCATCAGCAAATCTATACTTTTATCATTTTTTAAACATATAAACAGTGGAGCAAAAATCAAACCCAAACTGGACTTCATGTTACATGATTTCAACTTGTAATACTTTGTTTTACATCTATCAAGGAGTTTAGTTGAGAGAACTGAAGAAACGGAGACATCTTGAAGACCTTGCTATTACAAGGGAAGTGAATAAAGATAAAGCATCAATGATGGGTGTACAGGAAGGAGAGTTTTGGCTTTATGGAACTCTGATTTTTCTAAACAGATGTCCTCATCATGAAAGTTATTGTAGTCTCCACTTAACCAGATGGGATACCAAACTCCCTGTTGTGTTCAGAACTGGCAGGGCTCATTAAGTTGGCTTTAAACTGGGTATTAAGGGAGGATCTTTTGCTTAGCTCAAATAATCTCAACATGCACAATGGAGAGAAAAGGGAGTTCTACAAGCAGAGATAAAATATAAGATAAGTGATAAGTAATATTAACATACTGGACTTAATTGTCTATAAGTAACTACAAAGTAAATGGGAAATTAAAAAGATTAACTGGAAATGTTTCTAAGTGATGGAGAATATGACCTAATGAGCACAACAAAAATAGAAAGGTAACATTTCCTTATGTGGAATGTCAAAACTTATAGTTGAAATATACTCCATAGAGAAGACTGAAAGGAAATTAAACTTGAGGACAAAGCACTGTAGCATATGAGATCCAAAAAACAGAATAAAAATGCCTTGTCATTCAATAATGGTAATAGCAGGAAACGGCTTTTGATTAGAGATACAAAGATGAGAATAAAAGCCTGTGATTGGTATATGCTTAAATATAAATAATGGGAATGTCAATTCCTTCATGTTTAAAATACCTGGATCAGGGGGTGTTTCAGACATTTTAGTGTGAATATATAGTGGAAGGTCACTACTTATTTAGATATCAAATGAGGAATGTCAGTTGATAGACACAGAGTGATGAAATATTTATGGAGTTTGGTGTTGGTAATCATGAAGGTTATTTTTTAATTTGGAAATTTAAAAAATTCATAAAGATGCTAGACTTATTTTATGAAAGAAGATCTATTTTAGTTTATTGGACTTATTTTACTAAATGAGTTTTACAAGGGCATGTATAGTAAACAAATTTAATGAAGAAACAATGGGTGATTAGATATTACCTACATGATCTCTGATAAGGAATAAACTAATTTATTAGCCTAGGTTTAATTTCTAGATATTGTGAGAAGTAGCAGATCTAGTAATATTTAAGATTGGTATAAAATATCAAACATTAATAATGGCTATTTAATATAAGTACAGGTTTCAAATTTCTCTATTTGTGATTGTAAATTAAGTAGATTATTAGTCTCCCTAAAATTCATTTTCCTAACCTATATATATATAACCTATATGTGTGTGTATATATATAGCACCTATATATATATATTTATATATATATATTTTAGAATGTTTCTGAAGAGGAAATTGAATTGATCCCTGGAAGTCTTGAATCATTTGGCTCATCAATATGTACCCAAAGGCTACCATGGTACCTATGGTGTATATATACACATATACACACACACACACATATATATATGTGTACATATATATGTACACACACATAATGGGGATAATATTACTTACCTGGTTTTTTTTGTTGTTGTTGTTGCTATATAAGATAATGCTTTTATAACTTTAGTATAGTTTTTGGCACATTATGGGAACTAAATGAATGATTGCCAAAAAAAGTTTAATATCACAATTACCAAAATTAATTAAACCAAACTTTATCTGGAAATTTGTAATTATAAAGAGAAAAATAAAACAATAGTAGTTTGCATCTAAGCATACTGTTAGTCTTCGCCAATCTTAATTCATTAAAGAAGCCAGTCATTGGGAATGGTATTAACTGCACCAAAGAAAAAGGGGAACTGAAGTTGAAGGAAGTTAAACCATTTGTCCCAAACCACGGATTAGTGAGAATTGTTCTGAAACAATATTTGGAAGTTTCTAAAGTAGTAAGTTTGTAAACTTCTATGTCTTTTACAGATATTAAAAAATCTTCTTTAAAAATATATTTAGGAGTTGAAGAGAAAGGAATTATACCCTCTCAAGAGACAGAAAAAAATATTTTAAACACTTAAATGTATACGTTCCTTAACTCGTAAATTGAGAATGAAAGATTTTAATTTTCTTTAGCTTTGTCAAGATAAGGGTCTTAATTGATTAACAATAGTTATGGTAATGTGTGTCTGACCATCTTCTTATTTTAACTGTGGGCAAGGGTACCCTAGGAATACAATCTAGGAATGCTGTACACAGCAAAAGTATTAAAATTATAGCTTCTGGCTTTGGCCCCAAAGATAAACTAAATTGACTTGTTTCCTAACTCTTTTCTGTATTCAAGCTATAATTTACCGAGTGCCTGTGATAGCCAGGTACCTTGGTAGCGTTTGGGTACGTTTGATGAGCCCAATTGTTCAAGACCTCCAGGGATCAATTCTATTCCCTCTTTAGAGACATTCTAAAGTTACTCTCTCAAATGTGGTCCTTTCTCCAATATTCTTCTCCCTTTCTTTTCTACCAGATCTAAACATCCCCAACTCATATCTTCTATATAGGCACAAATATAAGAAAGTTACCTTGCAAAATCCTAGGCATAAAATTGTTCCATTTTATTATTTCTTCAAATGTACCCAAGTTATAATCTAACTTCTTAGCTTGACACACAAGTCTTTCCGGAAACTTTCCCGTTACCTTTCCAATCTAATACTCCTCTCCTCCACACATCACTCTTACATTGTAATGACACTGAACTTCTCACTACTCAATTGACATGTGATGCATGTTCATACAATTAAGCTTTTGCTCTTATTTCCTGCCTTCATAATATGACAGTTTCCTACTGTCTATAATGCATTCCTGAAATATTTATAAAATATGAAATTCGAATAACTGGTTTCAATTTGAAATTAAAATTGGCTTCTTTGTCACTCCGAATGATTTCCAACTTTGCCTGTCTTAGAACAATTATATGATAATAGGCTTCTTATCCTGGCACTTTTACTTTTTCCATTTTAAAACTTATTTTTATAAGAAAGTAAAGGTAATTTACAATTAAATAGCAAAATAATTTATCAAACACTGTTGAACAGATAATAAGATTACCCAAATGGAATGGTTGAGTGGCCTGCTGACCACTGATAGACTTGGTGGTTCATTAAGTGGTTCTTTTGGATACTTACTGGCAATCTCAGGTTATCAGAATACAATGAACAAAAAGTCAAATTGTTGCAAAAGTTGAAAGAATTAAAATCGAGCACAGCCTCCATTGATAAAAACAACATTCATTTATATCATGTATTAGAGATTTTGGCAAGGACGTCATACATCGATGTAGTCTACCCAACAATGAGGTAGTTAACCATAAGGTACATTTTAAAGAGGAGTAAGCTGATAGTGACCTAAGTCACACAGTTATTTAGTGGCACAGTGAGGATGAAAATCCTGATCTTTTTTGTTCAAAGACAATTTGGAACTATTTCCTTCCTAAGTGGTGGTGGTGGTGTTTTTCTCCTGTGCCTATTTAGCCAGTTATCATAGTTGCCGTATTATTTAGTTTTTGTTAGTTACTAGACAAGCACTAGAGTCTAGACTCTTCCAGAGTAGCATCTGAATCTAAAGACATTTGATATCCCCAAAGCCTTGCAGAGTTCATACACTTGGAACTCCAGTAGCGATTGTTGAATATAAAAATGAATGGGTGAAGGAATTAAATACCTATACATATGCATAAAATATGGATTATTATATATAGAGCCAGAAGGCTGTTTTGGTTCTTCATATACATGTACATATGCATATTCATATACATATATTTTATAAATACATATATTTTCCTTATCTATATGTAAGTATGTATGTATTTATTTATTTATTGCTTTTTTGGAGACAAGGTCTCTGTTGCCCAGGCTGAAGACCGGTGGCATGGTCATAGCTCACTGTAACCTAGAACTCCTGGGCTCAAGTGATTCTCTGGCTTCAGCCTCCTGAATTGCTGGGATTACAGGCATGAGCCATTGCACTTGGCATGTTCTGTTTTTTCACTTACAGACATTTCATGTAGAACTAACTTGGAATACTTTTCTATTATCTTTCTGTAAGAAATATAAACCTAATTCTGCAGGTAATATGGGACTTAAATAGGGAAGCATCTGTCCTCTTGTTTCACAAAAAGCAATAATTTATAAAAAGGAATGGGATGATGAGAAGATAGGGTTAGATTGTCAGACTAAAGGTGCCTCTTATCTCAGCATTCTCTGTGTTACTAATGGTACCAGGGAATATTTTGAGAAAGCAGAGATTTTCCTCTCTGAATTGTTAATAATCTCAAAGGGCTTAGAATAACATTTCCAAATTGCATTTCAAAATCTATTCTATATACCTAACCTTTGAATTTCTAAAGCCCTCTTAAAACCCATGAGTGTTTAGCATCTGTAATCACACCACAAAATACAGATTCGCTGTTTACCTCCCAATATTTCATGTACTTGTGTTACGATCACAGTAAGCCAAGCCCTTCTAAGGTTCCCCCTTTTCTTGCTATTCAGGAATGTGTTACTCAAGTTAGTTTTTATCTTTTTCATTTCCTCCATGTGTTTAAAGCCATATGTGAGATTTCTAATTATATGTATTCAATTTCTATCATTTTAATTATCTTTTTTTTTTTTTTTTTTTTTTGAGATGGAGTCTTGTTCTGTCACCAGGTTGGAATGCAATGATGTGATCTCCATTCACTGCAACCCTCTCCTCCCTGGTTCAGGTGATTCTCCTGCCTTGGCCTCCCAAGTAGCTGGGACTAAAGGTGCACGCCACCATGCCCAACTAATTTTTGTATTTTTAGTAGTGACGGGGTTTCACTATGTTGGCCAGGATGGTCTTGACCTCGTGATCCGCCCACTTTGGCCTCCCAAAGTGCTGGGATTACAGGCATGAGCCACTACGCCTAGCCCGATTATCTCTCTCTCTCTCTCTTTTTTTTTTTTTATTCCCTGTGTTCCCTGAGGAGCAGTGGCAAAAGGTTCATAAAGTATTCTAGGCCATTGGTTTTTAAATGTTTTTTATGTTCATTTTGAGGCTTGAATATATCTATCCATATTATGATTTACTTAGTATTGTTCCTTGAATTACAGTAGGGCCTGTGGTATAAAAAGGACAAAATAGGGGTATGGTTTTTTCTTTGTTTGTATAACAAAGTAGCAACGACTTATAGAATGCACCTGCCTTTCTTGGACAAATCGGGACAGTAGAAGACCCATAGGAAATCTTTCCTACTTGACAGCTACTGTTGCCATGCTCACTAATGTCTCTTTTGGACACATTGCTGCCACAAAATTGTGCTAAAGCAAGCATGACTTTGGATTATTTTTATTTTGGGCATGTCAGTCATCAGACCCTTGTAATCATTTCTGAAGTTTTGGTCAAGCACAACACAAGGATTGCCACTGTTAACAACTTTATGAACATTTTTTTTAAAGTTCTAGCCAAATCTAGATGCAATTATTTTTGTGTCCTTCAAACAATAAAAAGTATTTTATGTAGAGCTATTTTTATAGATAAAAACATACTGGTCAAAGGAACAAAATAGAAAGTCCACAAACATATGTAAAACTGCATGCAATTTTAGAGGGTGATGAAGATGATGCATCAAAATTTGGAAAGACGTATTGACTATTTAATAAATAACATTGAGACAACAGGCTATTACTTAAAAATAAATTTATAGCCATAATTCTAATAAAAGCCAAATTTAATGTTAATTAGATTAAGATTTAAGTGCATAAAATGCAACCATAGAATATGAGAAGAAAATATACTTCATTACAATGGAAGAAGAGTGGCTAAGCATGGCACGTACAGCCTTAGTCATAAAGAAAAACCTTAGTAAATTTGCCTAAATAAAATTTAACTATTAATTTTAGTGAGACATAAATATCACGAACTATAAACTAATTATAGCACATGTAATAGAAAAGGGTTAATAATCTTACCCTTAGGGTGCTTTTACCTAATTAATTAGTGGAAAAATAAGCAAAAAACAGAAAAAGGAATATCATAAAAGAAAAAATATAAACAGAAAATTTTTAAAGTTAAACTTTATTAGTATTCAAAATATGCAAATAGAAGTATCACCAAGACATCATCTTTTAGTATTAAATTCAGAATAATATATTCATAAGAAAAAATCCTTAATCTCCTATTAAATTTTTGTATATGTAAAGTAGAGATCAAGGGTTTTTTTCTTATGACTGTCCTAGGACTTCAGCATGATTTATTGAAAAGGCAAAACCAAAAACGTATCCTTTTTCTCTAAATGGTGTTGATGTCTTTGCAACAAATCAAGTGAATATATATGTGCCAGTCTATGTTTTGGTTCTTTGTTCTATTTCCTTGGTCTATTTGTCTGTCTTTATGACAATATCATACTTCCATAATTACTATAGGTTTATGACAACTCTTAAAGTGTTACAGTTTGTTCTTGAAGATTGTCTTGTCTGTTTCAAGTCCTTTGCATTTCCAAATAAATTTTAAAATCAGGTTATCTCTTTTAACAAAAATGCCTATTATTTTGATTTTGATTTTATTGAATCTAAATCAATAAATCTAGATTAATTTTGGAAAATAAATATATTAAAATAATAGAACCTTCCAATCCATGAAAATGGTATAATTCTTCACTTTTTAAAATCATCTTTATCAAAACAGTATTTTCCAATTTTTAGTGTAAAGGCTTCCAAATTCTTCTTTAGATTTATCTGTATTTGATATTTTTGAGACTTTTGCAATTGGTATTGTCTTTTTAATTTCAATTTTAAATTCCTTCTTGTTAGTATATAAAAATTCTATTGATTTTTCTGTATTGACCTTATATCCAGACCTTGCTGAAAAACACATATTATTATAATATGCTTATAAATTATTTCACTCTATATAATTATGTACTTTTAGTTGAAATTAATACATTTTACCATCAAAAGACAGCACTAAAATAATGAACAGGCAAGCCATAAACTGAGAATATATATATGATATATGTATGTGATATATATGTAACATATATAACTGAGAATATATAGAATATATATATGTGCTCTAGGATCACACAGCTAGTAATTGTCAGAGTTAACAACCGAAGCCAGATTTGTCTGAGCTGGAGATTTTAACTAGCATGATATAATTTTGAGATGAAATGATATTCATATATATATATCACAAAGGTCCTATATCCATATTATATAAGGAACTCTTACAAGTCAATAAGAAAATGACAACCCAAACAAAATGGGCAAAAAATTTGACTAAGTAATTCATAAAAAGCTTTTAAAAGTGGATGATAAGCGTATTTTCAAAAGTGCTATAAAATTACTCATCAGAGAAATGCAAATTAGAACCACCATGAGATATAGAACCATGAAAATGGTAAAACAACTAAAGGACTGATGATATCAAATGTCGATGAAGATATAGAACAGCTAAAACTCTCAAACATTGCTGATGAGACTCTCAAACATTGCTCTCATACATTGTTTTAAACATTTGGAAAACTGCATCTATCAAAGTAAAATATATGCCCACCCTAATGAAACAGCAATTTTACTCATGGATGAATTCCCAGAAGAAATGAGGGCATAGGTCCACAAAGTGAATATATAAACATTTACATTGTTGACAGCAGCTTTATTCATAACACCCCTACATTGGGAACAACACAAATGTGCAAACATGGGAATATACAAAGAAATTGAGGTATGTTCATACAGTAGAGTATTATGCAACATTAGAAAAGAAGAAACAAGAGGCTACTGATACACAGCTGGCTGGATCTCCAAAACATTGTGTTGAGCAAAAGACAAAATACACAAAAGTGAACATGCTGCATGATTCTATTTATTTTAAGGTCAAGATGAGGCAAAAATTAGTCTCCTAGGTTAGAAGTCAGATAGAATTTAACTCTGATATGGGAGGTTATTAACTAGGAAGAGGCAAGAAACATCCTTCTGGAGGGTTGGAGGTGTTCTCTATATAGATCCAGGTGATGGTTATATAGAGGTATACATATATAAAAATTCATCATGCCATACTGCTAGCATTTTGCAATTTACATTGTATAGATTGCACCTTAATTTAGAAAATTGATAATATGGAAATGGAAATTTTATATAATGCTGATTTAAATGCTTACTATAATGTTGGTATCATTTTTCAAAATATAATAAAACATTTTTAATGCCTCTACTATCTGATCCAGGAAATTTTGTTCCAAGTAACTGATTCTAAGGAAAGAATCTGACAAATGGCAAAAATGCGCGTATAAAATAATGGCATTTCTTATGATAGTGATGAAACCAAGACAGAAAAACCCTAAATGTCTAAGATTTGGAAACCAGAAAATTATGGTTTATGTGCACTAGCCAACAAATGAACCCCTAGCTAGGCATTTACAATGATGACAGAAGGAATTTTTTTAATTAATATTTTTGGAGTGAATATTAATTGCCGTGTATTTGTACCACATTTGCCAAGTATTTATATATCAAGATGGCTTATTCTATTTAATGTTTATTAGAAACTGATAGGTAAACATTATTAATGCTCCCTCTTTTTTTTTTAACAGATGAAAAAAATGGAGGCTTAGTAGCTTGCTCTAGGATCACACAGCTAGTAACTGGCAGAGTTAACAACTGAACCCAGATTTGCGTGAATCCAGAGCTGGAATTTTTAACTAGTGTGATGTAATTTTGACATGAAATGGTGTTCATAATCTGTGGTTAAATGAATAAATAACTAGCCAAACTATAAGTCTCAGAGTATGATTTTATATTTGTAAAAAATATGTACACATAGACACACACGTGTGCTTGTAAAGCAAAATCCTATGATAAAACTCCTGTGATTGGCAGTTGATTACCAGACCCTCTGCTCCCCTGTTCAGATAACTAGCTATGCAGGATTTATTCCGTCTTTTAATTAATCACACAATAAAATTTATGTTTATATAACTGATCATTTTATATTTCATTTGTAGCATACGGCCAGGTTTTACTGTGTGTGTGTGTGTGTGTGTGTGTGTGTATATATATGAATGATATGTAATAAACATGTATATGTTAACATATATATAGCAACAGCTTCTTGTCTCTTCTTTTAAACATATATATGTTAATAAATATATTGTATGCATATATATATGATATGTAATAAATAAATCTGCTTGGCAAAGCATATGCCAGCTGCTGACTCTGCTTCTTTCTTGGTGTTGGGATTATTGATAATTTAAAATATACACTTGTTCAGTTGATTTACATTTTTTACTTGTTCCAAACTGGATGTATAAAATTGATGCAATTAACAAAAAAGGCCCACTGGAGAGATGAAAATGTGTTTTAATACAAGACTAGCCTGTCTTTTAATTCATGCTCTATCATCACCTGACTGAATGAATTGGGCTTTACACTGAACATTAAATGTTAATGTTTATTGAAAACATAATTTGTACTAGATACCTTATAAATGCCTCTGAATATATTTTTCCAGTGAATCCTTTCCACAACCCTTTGAGATGAATACTATTATTATCCCTATTGTATGTCTGAGGAAACTGAAGTACAGAGAGGTTAAGTACATTGCACAAGTCTACACAGTATGATCTGAGCTCAGAGAGTCTGACTCCAGGGACATGCTCTAGACCCCTAAGCTGAACCTCCCCTGTAAGTGTAACACTAGGGGCCTCATCTCCTCAACTACAAAATGTAGGGCCAAAATAGTTCATTTTAAAGGCACCTACACATTCAAACATTCTGTGATCTTTAATCTTATGAATATTTTTACCAAAAATATATGTTTTCTGCAATCAGTTATTTTTTGAGCACCTACTATGTGCCAAACTCAGTAGGAGCTTTTTCTTTGTTTTACTCAATATCAATTTTATTTTCCACTTGAATGGAGTGACCTGTGTGCCTTGGATATGAAATGAGGACATATCAATCTGTGTATATGTGGCAGTTGAGCCCAAACAAAGTGTTTTGATTATTTAATAAATTATAACTTGAAAAGAGGGTCTGACAGTTATTTTTGTACCTTTCCTGACACATAATCTAATTCGTAAGTCAGTGGTTTAATATAATTTTCTTAGTTGCTAGCTTGATTCGGAATAGGCTTCAAGCATAAAATCACACAAAGCTTTTGTTTTGCAAAGCTCTTTCACAAATCACCCTGGTTTCATGCCCTAATTAATCAGTGTTCATGGGGGAATGAGAGGTTATTTGCTTTTCAGCTTCTGCAGATATACTAATAGCATAGCAGGAGAATTCTGAAATAACATGGGTTATTTCTCATATTTGAAGCAGTTTCCCATGGATTCTTATATAATTATCTAGAAAATGTGAACCATTGTCTTTAATGGAATTATATCTCATGCTGACAGGAACCCCCAAGATTGCAAAAATCTACCCGTTACTAGGTCTTTTGAGCATAATATTATTCCAATATGTTAAATTGAACGTATCATTGTATTTAGAAATCCCTCAATAGTCCCTGACCCTTATAATTCAGAGAAAAATGTAACCATTTCTTTTTCTCAATTAAATCACTTTTAAAACATGCAATAAAGCATTTCTCATTGACAGAAATAAAAATAGTGTACGATTTTCCAATTTAGTAGAATAGTTTAACAGGATATTGAAATCCAGTAAGGTTTAGCTAACAATCAAGTCTAAAGAGAAGCATTACTTATTTCCTTATGTGTTATCATTAGCCCCATAAAATTGGCTTATTGAGCAGAGTTTCAAATCAAAATTTTACAACATCACCCCTGGTACACTGGGGCCTTATGTGTAAAGGATATGTCCATTCATTATCCAGAATTTATTTTTAAAGGTGGGGCAGTGGTAGGATTGAAGCCGTTGTTTTTTTCTACTGGGAGACAATTTTTATTGCAACAGGTTCTCTGGGTCAAAATAACTGCTATTGCTATGAAATTGCTTTAGAACAGAAAATCTATGACAGATATGATAAAGTAAATATAGTTTATATCATTTCATTTTAAAATATGAAAACATAATAGATTTTTTTTATACATAATAGATTTTTATATTTTAGGATCCTAGATGCTTTTGCTTCTAGGTTTTGAGAACAGTTCTGTTTATCAATGTAAAATTATTTACATAATTACAGATCAAACCAATCAGTTACTACCTTGTAAGGCTAAAGGTTATGTCTAGCATAAGCAAGTAGCTCAGATGCTGTTCTGCTGTTAATACCTATTCACTCTAGGGCTGCCGCCCTATTCCCAGGGCTGATTGCCCTCTGTCCTGTGGCTTCAAGTAATGTAAATTGTATCTTGTCCCTGGGTAATCGAGATCAGTGTTGTCTTGTCTGTCCACTCCCTGCCGATGCCCTCTCTGTGCTGCGATAATGGTTTTGGTGGGCAATCAAGGAGGATGCCTTCTTGACTCATCTCTCATAATAGATTGTCCTCCTCAGGCAAAATTGAATAACCCCCGACATGGCCTGGAGGCAAGCAATGAGAATTCAATAAGTCTGCAGGGTCAATGTCCTGTCATTTTTGGCAAGCAAGTAATTATTCTGCACTAACATTCAGTAATAGGAGAAGGAAACTGCTGTAGACACCTTCATCTTGATGCCCAGAAAAGTCACCTTAACAGGATTTTTCCTCTAATCAGCAATAATTCTTTCTCCTCTTCTGATGTGATTTCATCCACTTTTTCATGTGAGCTGCGTGTGTGGATTTTCTAGACTTTTTTTTTTCCCCAAACCTGCAGTATCTGTGGGAAAGTTTAACAACTTCACTGCCTGTTTAATATTTTCCACTTTTATGGGTTGCAGTTGTGCTGTCTATTTGCTTTTACTGATTTGTGAAAGATTTATTATAAACCAAATACAGCTGTTCTTCTCTTTCATAAACTCGAACTAGTTTGGCAAACCTGTTTTCCACTAGGAAAATACATTCAACATTATTTCCCTTACTAGTTTTCCTACCATAAGCATTCAGCTGTGCTTAGTGGTGCAGGGTAGGTGCCAACGTGGTTGTGGACTCACTTAAAGAAATGAGAATGCATTCAAAAATAAACAGGCAGAAGAGAAGAAATTACTTTTCTTTTTTTGGCCTTCTGGTGGGATTCAGTGTTATCATGCACAAATCCCAAGAGGGCAGAATTATAATATCCTCCCCCCACCGAAAAAAAACCATCTGCAAATGCAAGCCACTGAAGTGTTCTGCTTTTGCATTTACATTTATGACTAACACACATGTAATTTAACTACGTAACCTTTACTTGAAACTAATATTATGATTAACCTTTTAATATTCTTAAAATATGGCTGCCATGTACCATGACTCCCTTCACCATATATATGCACACATATTCTTGTATTTATATTTAAAGAAACATATTCACTTAATCAGTTTCTACCATTCAGATTTAGATCTCTGACTTATGACCTTTATTTAAAGAAATGCTGAATTACCAGTGTTGAAGACAGCAAAGTTTAGTACCATTTTAGTTATTTCTATAGCCACCTCTTAAAAAGCAACCTTTTTAAAATGAAAACAACAAAAACAAAAACAATTAGAAAACAAAAGTGATTTCTAAACCCAATCTAAGTTGCTTTTCTCTCCATTGCTCTCGTGTAGAAACTATTGCTTTATTCATTGGAAGGTACCTTTATCTTCTCTCTCCTGAGATCAGTGTGCACAGCAAATAATGAAGAGCCTCGTCTAAGAGCAGAATAAGCACTTTCCATGACTGATTGACGATTGATTATTGCTGGGATGTCTCCCCACGGTCACTCATCACTATGCTTTTCTGACATCCAAGCTCTATTTCCGACATGAAAAAGGTGTTTTGATCTGCATCAATTTGGCTTGTTAACTGTGACAAAACTCAAACTGATACCGATCATGTTCAGTTGTCGATGTTGATTTGGATCTCGGATGTAGAAACAGTTCATAATCATATTAATACACTTTATTTTTATTTGAGAATACCATAATATTGAGATATATAATAATACTGTTCTTGAAACATTTCTTATTATCTTCAAACATTTAGGATTTTGTTCACTATAACAAGCTTTTGGCACTATTTTATCTTATCATTGCTTCTCTCAATTTATTTTAAACAGTCTGCTTTAGTATTTCTAACCATTTTTTATATGACTATAGCCAAACCTTTCACCATATGACATTGGAGAGAAAACAATAGTTGCTTCTCTTGCAAACTACTGCAAAATAAAATTTATTTAGAAGAATTGTTTTGCGTTAAATAGAGTATACGTGTCCTAGAAGTAAAGCACAGCAGAGAGAATATATTTTAAAGACTGTCTTAAGGAAGAGAAAACACTGGGAAATCCCTGTTCTTTTTTTCCCTCTAAGTACTTTGGGTTCAAAGAGTGAAATACATTCTTGCCAATTAATTACTGTCCCCCACATTTTAATACCGAGATTTATTTAAAATTAATAAAATCCTGAACATTTATCAAAATTCTTATTATAAAATAATATTTGCTACTAAGAAGCTAGTCTATTAACTTGTATTTAAGTGCATTTAACTATCATTTGTTTTGCACTGAGAAATTATAGTTAGAAAATGGAAATTTTATTTTTCAAATTAAATTTGGTTTCAAACTTAACACTGAAGTAATAATATTTATTCCTTTTGCATTCTCATTTCCCCTTTCTTCCAAGAGCTTTTAAGACCTGTATTTACCCTCATGCCACGGAGCAAGTACAATAAATCCAGTGAACCATTTTCATTGTGTTTCTTGATGTAGTCCTTGAAAATGACCACGAGACCTTAGCTACTACTCTTTTCTTAAAGTGAGAATAAAGTTGTCTAGTAAAAACTACAGCATATTTTGAGGCTTGCATCATTAATTCTTTTCTCCCCTTCCCATACTATTTTAAATTTCTTGATTCAAATAATCAAGCATTGAATTGCATTTGCTAAAATATATTGAATTTATTTTTCCTTTAGTTTGTCATACTGAAGCTACTCCAAAAATTAATATTTTAATCTAAGTGATTATATGAATTCCTTTCTGATGTTATGGCTGGTTTTTGAGTTTACGAGGTACTAAAATGTATAAATAAAAACTAATACCTAAATATCTCCCTATCACTCAAGAGGAAAAATCTGGGCAAACACAGATTTTTTTTGACATCTGAGAAGTTGCCTAATTAGGAGGTCTCCTCACTCCACCTCTTCACAAGTGTGCTCTTATGTCAGTGAAACCAGTGATCTCAGTGTTGCTCTGGATTCATTCTTGGGATGAGTGCAGAAAAAACACTGCACACTACTATTTCCAAGTTTTGAGAGGACTTTCTTTCTCTCTGTGATGAGCTGCTCTCTGATTTGTCTTTTCTTGGCATGCCTCTAAAACAGCACCCGCAGTTTCAGTGGGCCACACCTCCCAGGGCGCTGGCACTTTGGGCCACATGCTGGCCCAGGCCCTGTTAGCAGAGGTGGACTCGCGCCAGCCTCATCCTTCACCTTTGGCTCCAATGTCTCTGTGAACTGCAAAAAGAAAGAAGCTGGGGAGACTTGATGTGGGGAAAAAGGAGACCAGAGAATTTGAAAGTGAGAAAAAAGGAAGCTGTATATTTAGAATCTCAACCTGCCTTGTCCTGCCTCAAAATGTTTTTCAATGATCGTGTGCTTACTAGCTAGTGAGTAGGTTATGATCATGTCATGATGTGCATATAGCTTTCTTTTTCTCAGACTTTTTGTTTGTTTGTTTTATATTATTTTCTGTTTGTTTGTTTCATCTCACTTTCCAAGCTTACCTTATATAAAGTCTCAATAAAGAATGATAGAGCTTTTAATCAGAAACACTGCCACAGAGGCAAAGGTAAGGGCCTTCAGGAGACCCTGCTAGAGAGGATGCCATGACCTCACACTGGTTTAAAATAGAGAGGTGGACAACTCAAACACTGGAGCCAGATTGCCTGGGATCAAACCCTGACTCTGTCACTTACTTGTTATATTTTCTTATACCCCTTGTATAATATCTCTGTGCCTCTATTTGCTCACCTGTGAAGTGAGGATATTAATAAAACTCAACTTGTAAAATTGTTGAGAGGATTGCATAACTTAAAATAGTTGATACTGTTAGAACAATGTTGCTACTGTCATATGTAAGTCTCACATATGTTATTATTTGGGTAGAAGCTGACACTTTACCAAGTGATTTCACAAATATTTTCCTTTCGACTGTTTTAAGTTCATAGATCTAGTTTGGGAGGTAAAACTAAGAAAGTGAATGACTTGACCAAAAGCACATGATGTACAAACCCTGAAGAACCTAATACAGGTCTGCTTTTAAGCCCGTTTTTTCCCCTTGGACAATATTTGTCTGTTTTTGGAGATTGATTATGTTTGCTATGATGGCATTAGAAGTGAAAGAAATGAAAGGCTAAATGTAGAGTGGATAATGTGAATAGAGAAGAAACAACACTCACTAGGTGTTGATAAGGGAAAAATGTGAACTTTACAGTTTCACAATATACTTGTTATGATTAATAAGCATATTAATAAGTGATTAATCAGGCAATATCTATGCATCTATTGTTAGAGATTGTGGATATGAAAACAGACAATATAATGTAAATTAAATTCAGAGAGTTCTGTGGAGAAGAGGGACAAGTAAACTTATTGCAGCATAGTGTAACAGAGGTATCATAAAAGCACAAAGTAGTGGCTCCTGACCTAGCCTGGAGGATGTGAGGAAATCAGGGAAGATTACGTAGAGGATTTGTGGCAGAGTAGCTAATAATCTGGTTCATAGTTTAAAAAGATCATTGTGATTTTGTGTTAAAACTATAGTGTACAGAGCAAGACTGGAAGCAGAAAAACCAAGTTGGGGGTTATTGTAATAGTTCTGGCAAGATATATAATGGAAGGTTGGCTATGTCTATGAATGGAGGAAGAGACCTGGTATAAAAGCCTGAAATAAGTGGGTGAGCATTTTATCATGCGTGTAAATTAAGAATTTGGGCATGCACACAGGTTCTGTATGATGACAGAGAAGGAAAGGGTAGATAAAAAATGCTGAGAAAATTGAAAGAATGATCTCACCAACTGATGTTTCGCTAATTTATAAAACCTAAACATGAGGTTCACGTTGTGATGTCATGACAGCCACTCAGTATATTACCTTTGCAAACGTTAAGGTTCATTGGTGGGAATGATAGCTTTTTGAGAATGTTTTGGTTGTGGTAACAGGCAACTTTGGCAAACAATGATTTATGGCAGCTAAAACCATTGAGATGACTCACACTGAAATAGGACATCTTAAAATAGAGATCTCATAGAGCAAAAAGCTGCCAGATACTCAAAAGGCCAAAAAAAAAAAAAAAAAAAAACCCACAAAAAAAAATACCAAGTTTGAAATAGAAACTAGACAACTGCATAGGCTATTTCTTTATATTATAAAGTATGATAGAACCCACTACACATACATATAACGTATGTGAAAGGCACACAAACAACTAATTCAAATATGATACTGATTGGGGTGAAGGCCAGTTTACTACCGTCATCTACTCTTTCATTAAGGCAGTGTATTCAGGAATAATTATATAATAATATAAATTTCTGATTAGTTGGGATGCTGTTTTTGAAAAAGGTCAACTTTAAAAAATGTGTCTCCTTAAGGTCCTAAACATCTTTTATGATCATTCCTAATCTGACATCTGGGTTTTTGTCTGTCTGGTTTTTATTTAATGCTCTGTTTCTCTGTCTATCCATCGTGTATTATCTACCTATTTCTTTGAATAGAGAAAACATTTTTTAAGGAATATAAAATTGGAGACACTTTTGATTTGAAAAAAGTCACACCTTTGGGAACTAGAAGACTAGCCATTTACAAGTACAGTATTGGGAAGCCTTGCAGAACTATCAGCATGCAAAGATAATACAAGTTAGGTAACTGATTGCTTATCAGATTACCAAAGCGGGAATTCCTAGAATTCTTGGCCATAAAACCCTTTCAGGAAGTGACAGTTTTTCTTTTATTTTCTTCGTACTGAACTTTAAAGCTAGGGGTATCACTGCTTCCATTTTTAGAACAAGAGTCTTGACTGTACTTTTCGTTTTGTTGTTTTGAGAGCCGTTGGCATTTCTTCCTTTGGTGTTCAAAGTAGGTTTACATAGAATGTGGTGGTGTTAGGCCCTCCCTCTGTACCATCGCCCTTTTTCTGTGTAGTAAAGCTTGTGCTGCTGGGTTTGCTGGGTGGTATACAAGTGCAGGGCCAGAAAGAGCCAGTGACTAGATTCGGCTATACTTTCTACCACTCATGTCTGGCTTTCTGCGTGCAATAATTGGATTTTTTACATACTATGAAGGAACATGTAGGACTAATTACTTGGGCATCAGAGAATAGTCCAGGGTGGCAACATCATTTTTTTGGCTTATTTGGTATAAGTTTCTATAACAGATTTCTAAATGGAAAACAGAGAGGCCATTTTCCCATTCTATGCCCAAGAAGTAGAAAGTCTGACTGAGGAAATCTGTAAGATGGAGTACAGTTTGTGATGAAAACATACAATAAGATTGTTGAAAAACCATATATTTGCTTTTGCATCTCTGGCAAAGGTTATCAGTTAAATATACACATGGCTAATTGAGATTTCCATGGTATAATGGATGGCTCTGAGCAGCTATCCTGGAAATGCATACTAGATTTGAAACAATAGCAATAAAGATATTTTAATGATAATATTACCTTCCCATATAAAAAGAATACATTATCATTATATTTTGAGTAATGCACTGGATCTGTTGTGCCTCTTCTCCAAGACTACTCATTCACAATTT
This sequence comes from Macaca fascicularis, assembly GCF_037993035.2. Taxonomy (NCBI): domain Eukaryota; kingdom Metazoa; phylum Chordata; class Mammalia; order Primates; family Cercopithecidae; genus Macaca; species Macaca fascicularis. The sequence goes on from NC_088379.1 coordinate 116,832,028, forward strand.
CTGCAAGGAGAGGTGAGAAGTTAACTTTTTCACATGAACTGTATAGGAAAGAAAGGAAGGAAAGGAGAATTATAGAGGCAACATTACATTCCAATGTCTAGGGCTGTATTCCCTCTTGTACATTCATTGTAATTATATACTGACCTTTGAGATCAGTGGCTGGTTACTTATGGGATAATATGATTAAAGTATACGTAACAAGTATGTTAAATTATTTTTAATGCAATTCTAGTGGAGAAGATCTGTGTAATTGCTAATTCCATTTCATTCTAGAGGCATCTGAGATAATGTCCCTTGGGTCCAAGCCTATAAACTAGACTAAAGCGCTATCCACAAAGAGGCCAGTTTGAATACTGTTACTTTTGTTTTACTGATGACTGGTTTGCATGGAAAAAGGAACCTGTAGCTAGTTAAAAATCCAAAGGGAACACATACACTTTTCAGGGAATAATTTGTGGCATGTATATAATTCTTTTCTTTGTAGTCATGTTTGGAGTAAACGTTGCTTTCCCCTTTCCTCCCTAAAACATGAGTATTAGGGCATTTGAGTTGCCTTCTGTTTGATGCAACACAACGTGTTCTTATTTTGATAGTTGGTTATTTCAATGGGTCCATTTCAAATGCCTTAATGGTATTTCTGGTTGGCTAAAACTTTGTTGCTGATGATCCTTTTAAAGGACATTGGACTTTATCTGCTGATAGAGATGGGGAAAATTGGTTGGGAGGAGGCTGTTGATGATGGAACTTAAACTTCAGAGAAATGCCTCAGAAGGGGTTGGATGAATTGTAGGATCCAGAAAGAAAATGTTTGTCTCAGAGGCAGGGTATATATGTGTAAAAAACTATACTGGAGACACAGACAACAAGGGCTGAAGTAGTGGCCTCTCTGATGGTAAAGATTGTAGCAGGGAAAAAGAAACATAAGAGGCTTACCACATCTCACAAAACTCAATGAATTACTAAAATCAAGTTAAATATTTGTTTCTAGATTTTAAGAGAACTTTTAAAGTTCTATATTAATATATCATTATCAATGTCTTAGATGGAATTGATGTTTGTATACCTGAAGCATATTATTAACAGATCACGGTATTTTATCCATTGTTCCTTGTTATATAAAAACAGATTGCAAGTTTATGTTGGAAATAGAACGTAATTTTTATTTTCCTCCATGTCTTGTACTGCTTCAAATTAGCTGCCATGTTATTTGTAAAACGTTTTTGGCATTCAGCTTTTTCTAATCATTAATAACCATGATGTTCTTGAAGCATGTTCTCCATTTCTTAATTTAAGGTAAGAATTCCTGCTTTCCTCTGTAATTGCCTGGACAGGTATCAGTGATTTCCTAAAGAGAATTCTTGGTAAGAGAATTGGCCTTTTATACTACATTTCATTTTAGACGTCTTTCTTAAAGAAGAAAGCTATGTGTTAGCTTCAGGAGCTTTGGATCTCTAAATGAAGGATCAGATGCCCTGAGTTTAGGCAGAGTGGAAGATTTACTTTTGCACTCATCCTCAAATATGCTAGGAGGAATATAGAGTGCTGTTAAAGGCAAGTACTCTGGAGGCCGACTGGTTTTGGGTTCTGACTCTGACATTTACAAGTATGTAACCTTTGAAAATTGCTTTAGTTATCACTTCCTCAGTTTCCTCATCTGAATATGAATAATGTCAGTAGCTACCCCAAATAGTTGAAAGATTAAGTGAGATGATCTACACAAAGTACTCGCTTAGCACCTAACTCTTGCCATCAAAGAGCAGTTACCAGGCTCAATGGGGCTTTTTGTTTAGTTTATTGCTGTATCAGCACCTAGAACAATGACTGACACATAGTAGGCAGCTGACACTTTATTTGCCAAATAAATAAATAAATTTGAGGAGGAAATGGTTAATATTTCTACTGATTTTAGAGTATTGTAGCAGAAAAAGACCCCCTAGCAGAGGTTTAAAATTGATCCCTTGATTCCCACTGAAGAGGAAGATTGTTAATGTGGAACACGTTTAAGGAAATAGTTCAGTCAAGGAACTAGAAATGGGAACATTTAGTGGGACAAGAGAACAGGCGTAAGTTTTTTGTTTGTTTATTTTTGTTTTTTCTGTATTGATTGTTCTTTTAATGTCGGTTTCTCTTCTGGTTACCTTCCTTTTTGGAATACCTTTCTCTGTTTACTTCTTTCTCTAGAATCTATTGGCACCCCCGCCAACTTTGCTTGCTGATGCTTCTCTCTGTCTAAATTCACCTCCCATGCAGCAGGGACAGGAAAAGAAACCATAGGTTTGTACTTAAGAAAGTATCTAACTATAGCCCTGGTTTTCTCCTCAGTATCTGTTGGAATGTGCATCCTCTCCTCACCTCAGTTATGAAAGAATATTTGCATCACAAAAAATGCAGATCCTTTTAGTGTTGAGAGATGACAATTCAATAATACACTTTGATATTAGCACAGACTCCATGTGCCATAACCTCTCTTCACATTGACATTTCTCTTATTAAGGCTCCTATGTGTAAACCAAGGAACAAGTATCATAGTGGTTACTTTTAGAAACTTGAAATCTCTGACTTCAAGAAGCTTATAATTTATGGCTACTGCTCATTAAGATCTTAAGGGAAATTGAATTGCTTTATCTTGAAACTCTCAAAACTAAGGTAATCAAGGGACAAATCTGAGGTGTCAGATTCGTATTTAACAGCGATGACACAGATGGTTATATGGGTTAGTTGATGGGTATAATATTTCACAAACAGAAGAATTCTGAAGTTTTCTTAACTGAAGGCACAAAAAAACCACCAAGGAAAGCTATGCTACTGTTCAAATAAGTTGTTGTGCTCATCTAAACATTGACAGGATTTTAGTGTGAACTCATTATATTTTATGTTCTTTTGTATGGAGCCCCAGTAGAGTTCATACTCTTGTTTTTGTTTTGTGTTTGCTTGCTTGTTCGTTTGTTTTGATACTGAGTCTCTCTCTGTCACCCAGGCTGGAGTGCAGTGTCGTGATCTCGCTCACTGCAAGCTCCGCCTCCCCGGTTCATGCCATTCTCCTGCCTTAGGCGCCCGCCACCACGCCTGGCTAATTTATTTTTGTATTTTTAGTAGAGATGGGGTTTCACCGTGTTAGCCAGGATGGTCTTGATCGCCTGACCTCGTGATCTGCCCGCCTGGGCCTCCCAAAGTGCTGAGATTACAGGCGTGAGACACCGCGCCAGGCCCATATTCTGTTTTTATACTGAAAACATAGTATATACACTCAATAATCATTCATTTGTTCAATCAACACATAATTATTAAGCACCTCCCAATTATTTTCCAGACACTATACAGAAGCAGAGTTTATTGGCAAGAAAGATATCAGACATCTTACCTCATGCAATCATAGGGCAGAAAAAAAGTAGACATTAAGTGAAAAATCACTAAATTACGATTAATGTGAAAATAATTCCTCTACTGGCCAAGCAAAAATGGTAATTTTAATATTCTCTTTGGCACTTAATTTCTTACATTTACTATGATGTTGTTAACATCATTGGTGATGAATCTCAGCTGAGGTGATAGTGATACCAAACTGCTAGTTGAAACAGACCTTTAAGAAATATGGTTTGGAAAAGGAGCCCAGTGGATTTGGCTATATAAACACTTTGAAGGATTGAAAGAGCCACATTAAATACACTCCGAGGCTGGCCAAGCCACTGAAGACTTCACCAAGTCAGTGGTTGGTCAGAATTTGCGTTTTCTTTACGCAATCTCAGTCTCTCCAGAAAAGTGGCCACCTTTACATCTATGGTCTCTTCTCTGCCTCTCTCTGATTCTGTCTCTGTGTCGCTCTCCTTACTTTAAAAAATGGTTACATTATCGAAAGTTTCTCATATGCCATAACCAACTGTTGAATTTATTTTTAAAATTTTTGTATTGAGTATGAGTTTATTTGAATCATAAAAATATAAGCAAATATTAGCAAATCACATAAACAAGATATTATTTATTCTTTTACTACTGTCAGAGTAAAAAAAAAAAAAAGAATAGCTATTGGCTGCTCTAAAAACATACTTCTAATCGCTAACGTAAAACACATGCTCACTTTCTATTTGAACTCGGAACTGTGGCAATATTATAACTCTAAGGGAAAAGAGTGGCAAGAACATTCTCTTCATTCTTTTCAGTCTGTAAGTCTAAGCTGTCCACAAATGCAGTCGCTGACCCAGGGCCTGGCCAGACCCCAGCAAAGAATGAGGGAGAAGAACCCAATCCCATCTGACTCTCTCAAAACACATGAATTTTCCCGGGTGCTTTTTCCTATGTCATGCTCATTTTTGGGAAATACATGGCTATGACAAGAAAGAGAAATTATTTTTTTCCCCACATAAAGATGCAAAAGTTATCCTGAATTGTGTCTGTCTGTGCCCAGAGCTATGGAAGGCCAAGATTGCTGGAGGAGACAGGAGCTGTAATTTCATAATTTTAACTATACTTTTGTCAGTCATTTACCATCCCAAATAAAGAGGGAACATTTTCGAGTCAAGTAGCCATGCATTTACATCCTGTAAAGTTTTCGGCTTTTTTATCTATAAAATAATGATAATATTTGTTCCAATATTAGCGCTACCTCCAACATGTACTTATTGGATAATTGCCATATGCCAAGCACAATTGTGGGAAATGGGAAGGAAGCAGTGAGCAAGACAGGCTTTCAGCTTTACAAAGCTTACTTTCTACCTGATGTCACTGGAACAAATGAAATACGTGTGCAGAAGTCCTGCTGTATAAAAGGTATTCAATAAATAATTATTTCCTTTTATAGCAAGAAAATAAAACTATATGCACAACATATAACTAGGAACTTTAATCAATATAGAGGCTATAAGGAATGACATTTTAAAGGAAGTTTTATAAAATCTGGATCTGAAGTTTTATTCTTATCAGATGAACTTTGATGTTCTTTCTCTTAATTCTAAAATAAACAGGCATTAAATCTGCTTTAACATTCATTACTCAACTAAAAAGCCTCTATTCCATTGTCTATATCTTACTAAATTATTTGAGCTATGTTTCTAAAAAATTGTCTATATATTTAGCATCATCTCTCATTATTCCAGAATGTGAATCTGTCAGTGGCTGCACTGTTCGCATTCAATTCATCCCAAGCTCTGTGCATGTCTACGTTGTTTACTAATTAAGAACATCTTTCTCATACTCATAACCTATTCAAGATCCTGTGCATGAAGATCCTATGCAAGTCCTGCTTCCGTCACGATATTTCCCCAGATTGATCTAGTGCGCTTTGGAGTTCCCCTTTTTTCACCTCTTATAGCTACTGTGACCATATTTTCTGGACCATACCCATATTATAGAGAGTTCTCTTTTATTCTCTAAAGTACATGTTGCTGCGAGTTGCTATTTAATTTTTCCAGAGTGCGTCCCCTGTCTACTCAAATTGTATAAGCTCCAGATGGGAACTCAGTACTGAATGGGTAAATGATAAAATCAATAAATCAATCAAATTGCATGTGATTATTCTCTCATGAGGATAACTCATATGTTGTTAACTTATTTTGGCAAATAAATTGGTGGAAGAGCTATTGGTCTGGGAGGATAATTTCTGACTCTTCTGAAATCACAGCCCATGCCAATGTGTATATTACCTGATCCAGGAATAATAAAAAGGTCTTATAGGGATGTGTGCTAGAAAAGTAGTTCTGGGTGGATCAGGAGAAATATGGACCACGAATGCCACAAAAATTCCTGTAATGTTCCTGAAATGCTTGCTCCACTTTCTCCCTTTGGTGGGTAAAGGAAAAATGAAAACTAGCGGTACACCAAAATCAGTACAATTATTAATCATTGCCTTGAAATGGGAATCTGGCAACTAGTCAGCCTTATTATGTTTTATTGAAAGCTAATGTCATTTATAGCATCACATTCTAAAGAATAAATGGTTTTTAATGAGCAATGTGTTGATTAAAAGGGACAGTACAAATGAAATCCATTTGAGTGGTAATAATAATAAAACAGTAATGAAAATTACGTAATGAAAGGTAGAATAAAACTTCACTTTTCCTTTTCCTCATGTCTCATTGTGGTTATGTCCTTATGTCTCTTCCACATCTAGCACTAACCTGTATTCTGAACCAAATCAATGTAACTAGTAAAGTGTAAAATGCTGGAGCATTGTGGTGATGATCTTTGTTCTGCCATTGCTGACATCTAAATTTACTGATATTGATATAATAAGCCATTTTGTGCTTTCATTTGTATAAACCAAATGTGTGGCTTAGCTTATTGATTTTATAATCAAGATATAGTTTACTGAAGTGTTTATAAAATGAACTTGTAAACACATATTCTTTATTCACTTCTTAATCCCAAAAGCCCCTCTTATGTGTAGAGATTTAATTTTGGTAGAGTGGTGGATGTGAAAATGGTATGCGAATGAAGATTGGCTCTGTAGGCATTTGACTCTAGGAAAATACTCTATGTGAATGAAGGAAATAAGAAAGAATTTAAAATGTGGTAGCTTTCCATTTTTGTTTTTGTTTTTTTTTAAATAGGTAGAGAATAAATTAGTGAAAACTGAATGATGGTTACCAGAGGCTGGAAGGGTGGTGGTAGGGGAAATGGGGATGGTTAACGGTACAAAATTATACCTGGATAGAATGAATAAGATCTACTATTTGAGAGCACAACAGGGAGACTACAGTCAACAATAATTTATTATACACATAAAAATAAAAGTATAACTGGATTATTTAAATACAAAGAAAGGATACATGCTTGAGTGAGGGATGCCCCCATTAACCCTGATGTGACTATTATGCATTATTTGCCTGTATCAAAATATCTCATGTACCTCAGAAATATATACACCTGCTATGTGCCCACAGAAGTTGTTTTAAATACTGAAGACAAAAACACCTGTCTGAAGGCAAACCGGAAAATGACAGACTCTTCACAGTCCACTTATTTCCACATACAATACCTAACTTAACCTTCAAACAAGCTTGTTATTAGTGTCATTCTCATTTCACAAATTAGGACATTCAAACTAATTTGGGTGAAGGTATTGTCTCAAGTCATGTGCTTAAATAAGCAATAGAAGCAGGACCACTACTCAGTCTTGTTTACTAGCTGTTTATTCCAAGTTCTCGGGAATGTAGGTTAAGATACAAGTGGAAGAGGTATCTTTTAAAATGAGGCACAAACTCTTCTGCTAAGGAAGGATCAAAAAGTATTTTCTGTTTGACAAAAAATGAAAGAGTTAAGGATGTACAAATTCAGAGGGCAGTGTGGAAATCTTCTAGAGTATTATGGAGAGATAGAAGACAATCCGGAATACCTGCTAGGGGTAATGTGTCCCAAAAAGAAGAGTAGAAAAACGTTCTGAACAATTGTAAACAGGTTACCCAGAAATCACAACTGCAGAGGATAGGTCAAGTTTATTAATGATGCATTTCTATTTAGGAATACTCAGCATTATTCTAATATGCACATATGTGCCTACAGTCTGCTACTAAAAATTGCTATTTGAATTGCACAGTTCAGTTTAAAGGATTGGACGCAATAAATGGTGCTGGGAAAACTGAATATCGATATGCAGAAGAATGAAATTTGACCATGTCTCACCTTACAAAAACTCAAATCAATAATGGATTAAACACTTAAATATAAGACCTCAAACTGTGAGACTACTACAAGAAAACATTGGGGAAACTATCCAGGACATGGGTCTAGGCAATTATTTCTTGAGTAATATTCCACAAACACAGTCAACCAAAGCAAAATTGAACAAATGGGATCGCATCAAGTTAAAAAGCTTCTGCACAGCTAAGAAAACAAAACAATCAACAAAGTGAAGAGACAACCCACAGAATGGGAGAAACTATTTGCAAGCTATCCATCTGAAAAGGGATTAAAAGCCAGAATATTTATGGCATTCGAACAATTCAATAGGATAAAACCTAATAAACTGATTAAAAAATGGACAAAAGGTCTGCATAGACATTTCTCAAAAGAAGACATACAAATGGCAAAGAGATATATGAAAAGTTACTCAACATCATTGATCATTGGAGAAATGTAAATTGAAACTACAATGAGATATCAACTTACCTAGTTAATTTTTTTTTTTTTTTTTCCTGTGAAGGATAGGCATTAACAAATGCTGACAAAGATGTGGAGAAAAGGGAGCCCTCATACATTGTTGGTGGGAATATACATTAGTACAGCTACTATGGAGAACAATTTGAAGGTTCCCAAAATAACTAAAAATAAAGCTACCATATGTTCCAGCAATTCCACTCCTAAATATATGCCCCAAAGAAAGGAAATCAGTATATAAAAGAAATATCTGCACTCACATGTTTATCGCAGCACTGTTCACAACAGCTCAGATGGAAGCAAACTAAGTGTCCTTCGGCAGACATATGGATAAAGAAAATGTGGTACTTACACGCAGTGAAGTAGTAGTCAGCCACGGAAAAGAATGAGAACCTGTCATTTCCAACAACATGGATGGAATTGGAGGTCATTATGTGAAGTGAAATAAGCCAGGCACAGAAAGACAAACATCACATATTTTCACTTATTTGTGGGAGGAAAAATTAAAATAATCAGAGAGAGAGAGAGTAGAAGAATGGTTACCAGAGGCCAGGAAGGGTAGTCAGGGAGGGTGGGGGGAAGGGGAGATAGTTAATGGGTACAAAAGATAGTTAGAAAGAATAAATAACACCTAATAATTGCTAGCACAATGGAGTGACTGTAGTAAATAATAATTTAATTGTTCACTTAAAAATAAGTAAAATAATATAACTGGATTGTTTGAAACACAAAGGATAAATGCTTGAGGTGATAGATACCATGTTTACCCTGATGTGATTATTATGCATTGCATGCCGGTATCAAAATATCTCATGTAACCCATAAATATAGACATCTACGATGTACCTACACAAATTAAAAATTTAAAAATAAAGACTTCAGTGTTTCTTATTTTTACTCATTAAATCAAAATAAAATTTGTAGAGCAATTATTGCCACCCACCTTTTTAAAGAAAATGGAAGTTTTAAGATGTTAATGATAATTGCATATCTCTTTTAGTCCTTCTGCCACAGAAAATGAAACTTGATTTCTTTTCTTTTTTTTTTTTTTTTTTTTTTTTTTTTTTGAGACGGAGTCTCGCTCTGCAGCCCAGGCTGGAGTGCAGTGGCCAGATCTCAGCTCACTGCAAGCTCCGCCTCCCGGGTTCACGCCATTCTCCGGCCTCAGCCTCCCGAGTAGCTGGGACTACAGGCGCCCGCCACCTCGCCCGCCTAGTTTTTTGTATTTCTTAGTAGAGACGGGGTTTCACCGTGTTATCCAGGATGGTCTCGATCTCCTGACCTCGTGATCCACCCGTCTCGGCCTCCCAAAGTGCTGGGATTACAGGCTTGAGCCACCGCGCCCGGCCGAAACTTGATTTCTTGTACAGTATAAAGGTAGCCTCTCTACCCATATGTTAGACCCTATAACCACTAATCTTCCCTCAAACTCCTCTCCTATTTTTAAGCTTTTCTATTGGCCCTGGTCCTTTTCATTAATATAATGGTGATCAGTTTCTTCTCTCACATATTAAAGAAAAATGTCTTGCCTCTATTTGTTGTTTCTCTCTACTTCTAGCTCTAAATTTCTCTGTCTGCTTGTGGGCATCAGAATAGTGGATGAGAACATCTGACTTATTAACTGTGGGATTTCAGACAAATTACTTAATCTTTAAAGGCTTTTATTACTTTATCAGTTTTATCACTGTAAAGTGATGATATTATTTATTATATAGATTTGTAATGATTCAATGGCTTAGTTACTACAGAGCACTTAGTCCAGAGCCTGGCACATGGTAAGCACTCAAAAGGCTTAACTGTATTATAATTATTATTAGAATACTAACTCACACATAAGCCTCTTGTAAATGAAATCTATACATGTTATCTCCAATTCTTCATTTTCTATTTATTCTTTAATCATCTTCATCTAAAAACTACACTAAAATTCTCCCTAAGTCAATGGCTTTCTAATTAAAATAATTTATTGAATATTTTTATATTCTCTTACTTGACCTTTCTATAGCATTGAGGTCAGTGACTGCCTCCTCCTTTGAAAAATTCTCTTCTGCCTTGGCTTCTAAAATGTGAGTCATTTTTTACCTTCCTTCTGTTTTTCCAGTCACTTCACCATTCTGAGTCCTCTTTTCTCTACTTTTCCCTAAGAGTTTGAATACCCTAAAAACTCCTTCTTGAACCTTCATTTTCTTAACCTTGTACACTCTCTTCACCTAGATATACTACCTCGACTCCTCCTATGCACTGAGGACTTCCAGATCTTTGGTATCTAAATTCTGTATGCCGTTGGCTACTAAACATTTCCACTTAGATGTCCTTTGCCATCTCAAATGCAATACAACCATAATTAATTTTAAAATTCCCTTTTTTCCCCTGTTAAACCTTCTTTAAAGTTGTATTTCCTTACTTACTGAGACACCAAGAAAGAAATCTGGGTAGCATTGTAGACATCTCTCTCATACCTCATTAGCAATCAAGTTCTTAGACTGCACCCCCTGCGTATCCCCTTTTTCATCCATTCTTTTCTTTTCATCCTACTCATTGCCAGTGCCTCAGGCTTCTTTCATTAACCTTTTACAGTTTCTCTCAGCTCCTGGTTTCACTGTCCTTCAGTCTACTTTCCACACTTCTTACCAAGTGATCTTTTCACTAAATATCTCATTTTCATATCACAGAGAAAAATCCTGAACATACTAAGCCTAGTGCACGAGACCTTTTCTTCTGTAACCTCTCCTGCCACCATTCCCTACCCTGCTTCTCCAGTCTCTCTCTTTTCACTTCAGTTGTCTCTTGTTAAAGTACCCTTAGCCCCTTTACTTTCTACCTAGCTCTCTCTTGTAATTTTTCAATCTTAACTCAAGCATTTTCTTCTCTAAGAAGTCCTTCTAGAATCCTTTCAATGTGCAATTTACATGTCTCTCCTCTGTGCTCACGTAGTACCTTGTTCATTCTGCTGTCACCAAACTCAGCAATTATTTTCCAAGTTGAAACACCTATTTGCATCCTCCCATTAGAATAATTCTTGAGGAAAGGTATCTCTTTAGAACTCCAGCATTAATTCACAACCTGGCACGTCATAGCTACTCAGTACTCTCTGGAAAGATGATGATTCACAAACAAGTTTGTTGCTTTACCTATAAATCATATTGCCTATATATGTGTCATGATTTATCAGAAATATTTATTAGAAATGTTTTGGTATTATGTACACATTAAATAGTTCTAAAAGGCGTTCAAACATTGACTTGGGAGTTCTATCCCTCTATTACTACTAACCTACCATGTCTCCATATCTATCTTACTGAAATTCATTGAGCCTTTTTGTTTTTGTTTTTGTTTTTTTTAGACAGAGTCTCACTCTGTTGCCCAGGCAGGAGTGCAGTGGCATGATCTCAGCTCACTGCAACTTCTGCCTCCTGGGTTCAAGTGATTCTCCTGCCTCAGCCTCCCAAGTAGCTTGGGACTACAGGAACCTTATGCTGTTAAATAAGGGGATTTGACTACTTTTTAGTTACTTTATAAATTCTAAACTTTTAAATTTCTGACAGATTTTATCTTATTGTTTGATTAATACCTTTTGGGGGTAATTCTAAATAATATAAAGTTATATGAAATAATATAAGGATGCTTTTTGGCATGTTACATTATTTTCACATTTATTTTGTTTACCTTTTCTTTTCCACTTACCAGTGCATTAGTGTCATTTTCCAATCTGAAAATATAGAACCTTATTTATATGTGATAGCAACATCATAAATAGCTTGATGTATTGAAAACACTAAACTAAACATGTTACAGAAGAAGCTGGTGGCTTTCATTGGTATTATCTCCTTCAAGATGACAGGCAATCTCAGGAGGCCAGAGAATTCTTAGTCGTATGAGTTTGTGACTAATAGGTGGTTTGATGTGACAAGAGCTGGCCGTCTTGGGAAATTGAACTATCTTTATGCTCAATACCCTTTGTGTCTCATTCTTTGTAGGTTATTGTTGGAGGCCTTTGGGGACCTCTTTTACAGTTTGCATCCACAGAAAATATGAGATCAGCAAGAACTCTGTAGTTTTACTGTCATTATTGATCTGCTGCCATTCCATTTGGTAGCTAATTTGCTTGTTAGCAGTTATTTTAAAAGCTATTTATATTTTTAGTATAACCTATGCTGCATACTGGGCTTTATATTTTTCTGGATTAAGACAAAATAGTACAAGTTACCACCAAAAGACTGTGCTTTAGGCTAAATATTTTCTGATTTTCCACTTACAAATAAGAGTTTCAAAATCAAAAACACATTATTGTGAATGTGATCTCTTTGATAAGTACCACGTAAGTTCAGACAAGTTAAGGGAAAAGCAATGACCATATTCATGAGAAAATATCGCTTGCAAAAATCTTTTAGCCTATAAATGTATACACAAATTGCAAGAGTGATGTATTAGGAATTCATGAACACTGTTTCTAAAGTTGGGATTTATTTGAAGTTGAACACTCAATAAATGTGTGGGTTGATTGACTGATTCTCTGTTCTGAAGGCAACCATAATACACCGTTGTTATTCATGCCAATTGTTGAAGGAAAAAAGCCTCTTTCTGCCTCTCTGGAACAGGAGGTGTGTGTCCCCTTTCTGAGCTCAATTTATGACACATGTATTCATCCTAAATGAATTTCTAGTGAGCTGGATGTGCATATGTGTGTAGCATCCATGAGCACAACACCTAAATAGGGAAAATCCCTGGGGAAAACTAACACAAAACAAGCAATAAAAAATAAAAACAGCAGGCTTACATAAGATATATTCATCTCAATTTAAACATGTGAAGTGAATGAAATATATATTTGATTTATTTTAATCATATACCTGAGCTATGGAAAGCAAAATATCCTCATTCCGAATTTTGAAGAAACTGCAATCTGAAGTATAAGCACTTGAGCTGATGTTAATGCTGCCCCCTGGTGGTGGGGTAGGGACATGTAGCATTATCAATGAGAAATAAAGAACCTTGGATTTTCATACTCAGTCAAGGAAAAGAGAGTATGTGGAGTCGCCACAGCATACGAAAATGTAACTGAAACCCCTTCATAAAATTCAGAGCATGAAGCAGCTTCAAAGACACTGAAAAGGAGAGCTAGAGAATATATGGCCAGTGTACTTAACAGGAAAATTATAACAGATTATGGTGGCAGAAAAAGTTCTCCAATGAAAATTTATACCCCTACATTCTTTGATTTTACACTACCACATGGTTCCAAATTAAACCATGTACAAAAATACTCAAGAAATTGTCTCTGGATAGTGATGCCTGGCAGAAGCAAAGTAAAATTGTTCTGGAAATGTCTTACATAATTTAGGATAGATATAAAGGATTTCCTTTAAAAAATGGAGACATTATGAAAAAGATTTGGGTGGAGAGAGGAAACAGAAATTCTATAAATAAAACATGTTACTCAGTGAGATAGAAATGCTAATGAAAAGGTTTAACAAGGGATCAGAACCATCTGAAGAATGAATTAGGAAAATGAATGAGTGATTTGAGAAGACAACTGACATTTCTCTTTGAGAAGCAAAGAGAGATAAAGGGAAAATTTAAAAGGAAGTATAGAAGAAAAGGGGGATAAAATAATACTGATACTAGTGGTACAAAAAAGACAGTACATGTAGTAATGCTAGTATCAGAAAACAGAAAAAATAGCAATAAAAGGGAAGAGACAAAACTTGAAAATGACTGATAACTTTCCAAAATTTATTAAAGACATTGGATTCATCAGTCATCGATTCAAAAAGGACGATAAGACTAATATTGGATAGATATAAGTAAATCTCCATCTATGGTATACATGTTTGCAGAACATTGAAAACAAATAGGTTTTTAAAGGGAACAGAAGACAGAGAGATAAACTACAAACGGATGACTATTAGAATAGTAGCAGAATTCTCAGCAGGAAAACTAAACAATGAAAAATAATAATAATAATCTTTTCCAAGTGCTAAAAAGGGAAACAACTCCTAGCATACTCAGCCAACCTGAACTATTATTCAAGAGTGAGAGCAAAATAAAATTATTTTGAGTCTGGGAAAAAGAGAGCATACTACTCTCCAACATTTATTAGAAGTATAACTAAAGCATATACCTCAGGAGGGAGAAAATTCCTAGAAAGAAGGAGTAGGATATGAAAAGCCTTCGTGAGTAATAAAACTGATGAAACTCAAGATTTAAATAAATGGATATTGATTATCTAAAGCAATAACCAATACCATAAAATATTAAAGTGTAAAATGGGTGGGTTATTGTGAATAGGGCACTTAGGGCCTTTGTGTTATTCAGGAGAAGAGAAATAGCACTGTTCAAACTTGGTTTTCGCTGAGTCAAGTGTTTAATTCCCTACATTAAAAATGTAGGGAAACATCTAAAAATTAAAAATACAAGTAGAGTAAAAGGATGTAAGAATACTTGATTAATTAAATAGAAAGTGGTGATGTAGTAGAAGATTAAAAAGATTTGTGAATTCATAAAAAAGCTTATTAATTAGAAAGCATAAAATCACATGGTGGAATTTTTTCCAAATTTATCAGTAATCATAATTGTGAACATAATAGATATTTTATTTTAAAAAGCGAATGTCAGGTGGAAGGGAAAACGTCTCATCCAGTTATATAATATACAGTGCTGATGATGATAAGGAGAAAAAATACATTAAGCAAATTTTAACTGACAAAAAGCTGATATAGCTTTATAGAATGATAATATCATTCTACTATTAGGAAGCACTTTCCTTTTTCCCTGTGTATTTATTTATGAGCAGAAAAAACTCTAAAGTGCCTAGGAACAAGTCTTATATTCATATGTACATATACACATATACATATATATGTGTCTGTAAAATATGTATTACAAAAATTATGAAACTTTGTTTTAAGATATTTAAAAAGTCTTCTTATTCCACAAACAAAACTCAATTTTGAATTCCCGGAAGATGAAGGATTTAACTATCAAAAGAAAAACTTTAAAACTTTTAGCAAAAACTATAGGCAATATCTTTATCAATCTACTATAAAACTATAGTAAGATAATATGATATTGGCATATGCATAGACAAAAACTTAGTAAAACGGAGCCTTGACACTAACTCATGTGTATATGTGAACATGATGCATGGCAGAGGTGATATTACAAATAAGGGGAGAATAGATTCAATAAATGATATGTCAGTTAATCACATGAGAAAGATAAAACCACATAACTAAATCACACGCTATTCAGAAAATTAATTTCAAATGGACAAAATACCTAAACTAAAACCAAAATTTTTAAAGTAGTTAGAAGAACCATAGATAAATACGATCAAGACTTCAGAGTATAAAACAATTTCTTATAAAAAACACAAACTAAGAGGAAAAAGTAATGAAGATTGCTGCTGCCTAATTAAAACCATTCATAAAAAAAGCAGTTAACTTAAACAAAATGAAAATCTGTGGACTGGAATGTGATATTTGCATCTCACATAAAATAAGAAAGAATTAGCATCCAGAATAAACACAGAACTTCTACAGATTGCTAAGGTTGAACAACTCACAGAAAATATGAGGAGAATATAAACAGGAAATACAGAGAGGAGAAAATCAGATGTACAGGAAGGTAAAATACATTATCAGCCTTAACAGTAATGAAATCAATTAATATTAAAATAATCACAACGTATAATTTCACTACTCAGATGAAAAATACTAAGTCTGCTAACACCAAGTGTTGACAATGTGGGAAAATGAGAACACTTACAGAGCTTAAATTATTAGAATGACTTTGGAGAGCAATTAGGCAAAATGTGAATAGTCAATAAGTCTTAAACAAACTGTGTGTGTGTGTGTGTGTGTGTGTGTGTGTGTGTGTGTGTGTAGAAGTATTTTCAATCTGGGTTCAGTGGCCCACGCCAGTAGCTACTCAGGGGGCTGAGGCAGAAGGATTGCTTGAATCTAGGAGTTTGAGGCCAGGCTGGGCAACATAGTGAGACCCCATCTCTGAAAAGAAAAAGAAAGTAAGTGTTTTCATGTACTCATTTTGCGATATATTCCATTATATATGTAAACTAAGTTGTATGCTTAATAAGGAGCTGCCACTGCGATTATTTTTTAGAAAGTGGAATGTACCTTTAAAAAAATGCTTTGGGTTGGCCAGGCGCAGTGGCTCATGCCTGAAATCCCAGGACTTAGGGAGGCGGAGGAGGGTGGATCACGAGGTCAGGAGATCGAGACCATCCTGGCTAACACGGTGAAACCCCGCTTCTATTAAAAAATAGAAAAAATTAGCAGGGTGGGGTGGTGGGCACCTGTAGTCCCAGCTACTGGGGGGCTGAGGCAGGAGAATGGCATGAACCCAGGAGGTGGAGCCTGCAGTAAGCCGAGATGGTGCCACTGCATTCCAGCCTGGGCGACAGAACGAGATTCTGTCTAAAAAAAAAAAAAATGTTTTGAGTAAGTACTTACAATTGCTTGAAAAAAGCATTTGCATAATTGAGATGATCATTTTATAGGAGACTACACCAAATCAGGCTTAGTTACAAAGCTTAGTAAATTTCAACTGTATGAATAGTTTTTAAAAAGTTGTTACAGATCCAGGAATTGTTTAGTTTAACAAATGTATCAGTGGGTGTTTTTTTTAAGTCCATGCAATAAAGGTTGCTGACTTTGTATACAGTACCATGCAAAATAATCCACTCACAAATACGCGCTCCCACTCGAATACACTTCTGTCTCTGTATCAGTTCTTTCACCTTCTCATATGTAAGAGGAGTACATTTTATTTCTTTTTCCAAATGCTAGCCTTGATCTTCTGACATTTGGATTCCTAGATGGAGAGGGATTATAGAGGGCTCCTAAACCTTGTTTGTTTCAAGAAACTGTCTTTTTCCACTGACCTTCCAAATATGTTCAGTTCACTGTCTAGAAGGATAAAAAGGAATACAAACCTCACTTGTATCTACTTGCCACTTTGAAAACTATTTCTTTCATTCATTTCTCTTTCAAACTAGGGAGGATCTAATTTTAAAAATGACTAAGAGTTTTAATAAAATACAAGATAAAATTCAGCAAACAATATTTAAAAACATGCTAACGCCGGGCGCGGTGGCTCAAGCTTGTAATCCCAGCACTTTGGGAGGCGGAGACGGGCGGATCACGAGGTCAGGAGATCGAGACCATCCTGGCTAACACGGTGAAACCCCATCTCTACTAAAAAATACAAAAAACTAGCTGGGCGAGGTGGCGGGCGCCTGTAGTCCCAGCTACTGGGGCGGCTGAGGCAGGAGAATGGCGTGAACCCGGGAGGCGGAGCTTGCAGTGAGCTGAGATCCGACCACTGCACTCCAGCCCGGGCGACAGAGCCAGACTCTGTCTCAAAAAAAAAAAAAAAAAAAAAAAAAAAAAAAAAAAAAAAAAAAAAAAAATGCTAACAAGGTTATATTAAATCCAATATAGATTAATTTAAAAATTTTCCTTGCTAGTACCTGAAAATGCTGAGATATGTTATACACCGGGTCCCATCTGAAGTCATGTTAAAAGGCCAGAGATCTTATTTGTAAACTGTTTATTTGAGGGTCTGCCAGTGCTCAGCTAGTCCGCCGCATTTAAACTGGGTTACTCATATTTATGAAGGTTCAGAAAAATTCCTAAGTGCTATGGGGACGCGGATAGTACTGGCGGAGTCAGTTTTTAGACCCTTCCCTTCCATAGGCACTCCTTTCTTCTAAAATCCACCCGTTGTAGAACAAGCCCATAATTGAAGCATCTTACAGGTTCCTCTTTCTTACACTGTTTTACACAATTATTCTTTTCACACCCTACAAAGAAAGGTATATTTCTCATCCCTGCTGAATCTTAAGAAGGTACACTGGTAAGAGTTACAAGAAAATATAAATCAATATATAGGTACCTGGCAGAATCTTCTTTATTCAAGGCATAATTTATATCTTTCTGTATCTTATGCCCATGTCTGTCAAAGCTAAATTGTGACATTAGAAACAAAGTGTCTGGTTTCATGTAGAGATATGCTGCAATCAGACATATTGTACAGTCATGATGGCAACTTCCACTTAGTGATCTCACCTCTTGCATTCCCCAGCCATGGTAAAAGAATGCAGAGTTCCTGAGAAAGTATCCCGAGAGTCCAGGAGAGACCTTCCATAAAAAATAATTATTCGTGTCTGTTTATTTATATCTGTCTGTTTGTCTGGCTAGCTAGCTATCTTTTTATTTATGTGTCTATAATTCTATCAGTCATCTATGTATCATTTAGAACTAATCTATGTAAAATGTGTAAAAGGATTAAAGGTCAATTTCAGTATTCTGTGTCCTTTTTCATTTTCAGCATTTCTTCTGGGTTCTGATAAAGAATTTGATGAGACATTTTTCCGTGTCTTGGCCTATGTTGTGATTTTTAGTTGCATAGTTTGTATGATTTCAAGGAAGGTGAGTTGAAAATTTTACATTCATCTCTGACAGATGGGTCTTATATTTTTAGCTTAATGGAACATATATCAAAGATAAGTGAGTGTTTTAAATTTTCTTGAGCATTTATTTCTGTTCATAGAAAAACATTCTTGATAACTTTTGCCAAATATTTACAGATGTCATCAATCTGTATTCACTGTTTATTTGGTTGCTGCTTACTGTCTTTTACCCTTCAAGTCTCTTATCATTTATAAATATACTCATTAATTTTTAGGTTTAATTTTCCTTAATAGGAAGATGTTTGTAAATTATAAACTAATCTATAGTCATTACTTACTAGCAGCAAAACTGCTGCTCTCAGTCTTTCTCTCTCTCTCTCCCCCTGATTTGTTAATTTCAGGAAAGTGTATTAAACTCCACTTTTAAGAGCAAGAATCTGCTTATTTATAGCCATAGGACAATATGTCCCCAAAATGCAATCTAACATGTCTTAAAATTTATATAATCGGTTTTACTGAATTAAGATCAATTCCTTTTTCTCATATGTACTTATACTGCTCTAATTCTGTTGAATATAGCTATAAACTTAAAATTTTCAAAGTGATATTACTAATATTTTTCTATGACATTTCTCAAGTGTCTATTTCTTACATCGTGTCTTTTTAATGCACTTTGAAATGATTATGAATTTGAAATCTGAAATTAATCTACAAATGGTCCTGGATTTACAATGGTTTGACTTACCATTTTTTTGACTTTATAGTGGTGCAAAAGTGGTATACATTCAATAGAAACTAAACTTTTTTGAATTTTGATATATTTCTGAGTTGGCGATGTAAGGTAAGATACCCTCTTGTGATGTTCGCATCTCCCAGTCAGCCATGTGATCACAAGGGTAAACAGCGGAGATTCTGCCGTGTGCTGTGCTGCCAGATGCTCTTGGCCAATTGTAGGCTAAGGTAAGTATTCTGAGCGTGTTTAAGGTAGGCTGGACAGAGCTATGATGTTTAGTGGTTAAGCATATTACGTGCATTTTTGACATGACATTTCCAATTTATGATAGATTTATGTGCATACAATCCTATTGTAAAAGGAACATCTGCATAGATATTTATTCACAACCAATGGGGAAAGTAATAATACCAAAATTCCAAAAATTTTTTTTCTTACCCTAGATTCATGTTTTTTTTAGTTAAAAACTAAAGTGTCCTTTAGTGAACTACTGAGAGGAGTAATTAATGGTTTTTTGATAAGTCTCAGTAAAACTCTTTGGTGGACTTTCTTGAAATAGTGAAAGTGAGGGACTTAAATGACTGAGAAGCAAATGTGTCTGCAAGTAAGGTTTGCAATGCTTTGCATTCTATGAGATTAAAGGAGGATGTTAGCATTGTCAATTGATGGAGAGGCTTAAAATATCTTTAATTATAGATTGTTATGTATAATTTTACACATTTTCCTTGTAGAAGTTCAAACAATATAGTGACACTGGTAATACATTTCTGATATTTCTATCTACTGAATAATATGCTTTAGATTTCTCAGCATTTGCATTTATAAATGTGAAAGTGAATAAGTTGGATGCTGAATTCTGTCTCAATCTTGCACAAAGTAGTATTTAAAAACAAACATTCAAAACATAATAGATGTTGGCAAGGTTGTGGAGAAAAAGCAACTCATACACTGTTGGTGAGAATGTAAATTAGTTCAGCCACTGTGGAAAACAGTTTGGTGATTTCCCGAAGAACTAAAAATTAGAACCATAATTCCATAGGTATTACTAGATTACTAATATCCCGTTACTAGATATATGCCCAAATAAAAATAAATAATTCTACCAAAAATACACATGTACTCGTATGTTCCTTGCAGCAGTATTCACAATAGCAAAGACATGGAATCAACCTAGATGGCTATCAATGGTGGACAGGATAAAGAAAATGTGAGACATATATACAGTGGAATACTACACAGCCATAAGAAAGGACGAAATCAGATCCTTTGCAGCAATATCAATGCAGCAGGAGGCCATTATCCTAAGCAAATTAATGCAGAAAGAGAAAACCAAATAATGCATGTTCTGACTTATAAGTGGGAGCTAAACGTTGGGTACACATGGACATAAAGATGGTAAGAATAGACACTGGGTAATACAAGAAGAGGGAAGGTGGGAAGGTAGCAGGGGTTGAGAAAACTATGTATTTGATGCTATGTACACTACCTGGGTGATGGATTCAGTCATACCCCAAACCTTAGCATCACACACATGTACCCACTGAATAGAAAATAAAACTTGAAAAAGTAAACAAAATAAAACAGCGTTAACTGTAAAAAATAAATATATACATAAACACACATATTAAATATATAAATAAATATATAAGACAGAAATATAAATAAAATATATTAAATAAATATATCAAAAAGCAGAGATTTTAACTAATTGGGAGGTGCTCCATTCATTTTAATAAAAATAAATGTTAATATAATTCGATTTTTGTTTAGTATTTATTAATATGTATAATCTATATTTTGTTTTGACTGTCAGTTGTTAACCAATGATAATTGTAATAAGTCTATGCTAAAATATTTGTTAATACTTAGAGTTTAATAATACAATATTTTAATAAGTTAATATTTCTATACATATATATGTATACCTAATTGTATCAGCAAAGCATGATAGAGTGATTATTAGAAGGCTTTTATAAGAATAAAATGTTCATATTCTTTGCAGGGACATGGATGCAGCTAGAAACCATCATTCTCGGCAAACTATCGCAAGAACAGAAAACCAAATACCGCATGTTCTCACTCATAGGTGGGAATTGAACAATGAGATCACTTGGACACAGGAAGGGGATCATCACACACTGGGGCCTATTGTGGGGAGGGCGGGGGGAGGGATAGCATTAGGAGATACACCTAGTGTAAATGACGAGTTAATGGGTGCAGCACACCAACATGGCACATGTATACATATGTAACAAACCTGCACGTTGTGCACATGTACCCTAGAACTTAAAGTATAATAAATTAAAAAAAAAAAGAATAAAATGTTGTTGCAAAGTGGAACAGAAATATGAGGTCAAGGGGAAAAAAGGAAATGATTTAATATTTCTGTTAAATGAGAGCTCAGCCAGGTTTTTTTTTTTTTTTTGAGACGGAGTCTCACTCTGTCGCCCAGGCTGGAGTGCAGTGGCCGGATCTCAGCTCACTGCAAGCTCCGCCTCCTGGGTTTACGCCATTCTCCTGCCTCAGCTTCCTGAGTAGCTGGGACTACAGGCGCCACCACCACACCCAGCTATTTTTTTGTATTTTGTAGTAGAGATGGGGTTTCACCATGTTAGCCAGGATGGTTTCGATCTCCTGACCTCGTGATCCGCCCGTCTCGGCCTCCCAAAGTGCTGGGACTACAGGCTTGAGCCACTGCGGCCGGCCTCAGCCATGTATTTTTAAAATTGATAATGGTTAGTATCACATGTCTATAGGATTTTGATTCCACGAGGAATTTTTTTTTTTTAATGCTTGCAGGCTACATGTTTTTATTATTATTATTATTATTAATATTATTATTATTATACTTTAAGTTCTAGGGTACATGTGCACAATGTGCAAGTTTCATACACAGGTATACATGTGCCATGTTAGTTTGATATACCCATCAACTCATCATTTACATTAGATATTTTTCCTAATGCTATCCCTCCCCCAACCCCTCACCCCCTGACAGGCCCCAGTGTGTGATGTTCCCTGCGCTGTGTCCATGTGATCTCATTGTTCAATTCCCACCTATGAGTGAGAACATGCGGTGTTTGGTTTCTGTCCTTGTGATAGTTTGCTGAGAATGATGGTTTCCAGCTTCATCCATGTCCCTGCAAAGAATATGAACTCATCCTTTTTTATGGCTTCATAGTAGTCCATGGTGTATGTGTGCCACATTTTCTTAATCCAGTCTGTCACTGATGGACATTTGGGTTGGTTCCAAGTCTTTGATATTGTGAAGAGTGCCACAATAAACATACATATACATGTGTCTTTATAGTAGCATGATTTAGAATCCTTTCGGTATATACCCAGTAATGGGATGGCTGGGTCAAATGGTAATTCTAGTTCTAGATCCTTGAGGAATCACCACACTGTCTTCCACAATAGTTGAACTAATCTACACTCCCACCAACAGTATAAAAGTGTACCTATTTCTCCACACACATCCTCTCCAACATCTGTTGTTTCCTGACTTTTTAATGATTGCCATTCTAACTGGCATGAGATGGTATGTCATTGTGGTTTTGATTTGCATTTCTCTGATGACCAGTGATGATGAGTATTTTTTCATGTGTCTGTTGGCTGCGTAGAATTAATAGCCTACCGAGATTGATCGGGGGACCTGGAGCAAGATGGCCGAATAGGAACAGCTCCAGGCTCTAGCTCCTAGCGCGAGTGACACAGAAGACGAGTGATTTCTGCATTTTCAACTGAGGTACTGGGTTCGTCTCACTAGGGAGTGCCAGACAATCAGTGCTGGTCAGCTGGTGCAGCCCGACCAGCGAGAGCTGAAGCAGGGCGAGGCATCGCGTCACCTGGGAAGCACAAGGGGGAAGGGAATCCCTTTTCCTAGCCAGGGGAACTGAGACACACAACACCTGGAAAATCGGGTAACTCCCACCCTAATACTGCGCTTTACCAAGGGTCTTAGAAAAAGGCACACAGGGAGATTATATCCCACACCTGGCCGGGAGGGTCCGACGCCCACAGCCTCCATCATTGCCAGCACAGCAGTCTGTGATCTAACTGCAAGGCAGCAGCGAGGCTGGAGGAGGGGCGCCCGCCATTGCTGAGGCTTAAGTAGGTAAACAAAGCTGCCTGGAAGCTCGAACTGGGTGGAGCTCACCTCAGCTCAAGGAGGCCTGCCTGTCTCTGTAGACTCCACCTCTGGGGACAGGGCATAGCTAAACAAAAAGCAGCAGAAACCTCTTCAGATGCAAATGACCCTGTCTGACAGCTTTGAAGAGAGCAGTGGATCTCCCAACATGGAGGCTGAGATTTGAGAACAGACAGACTGCCTGCTCAAGTGGGTCCCTGACCCCTGAGTAGCCTAACTGGGAGACACCCCCCACTAGGTGCAGACTGACATCCCACACCTCACGTGGCAGGGTACACCCCTGAGACGAAGCTTCCAGAGCAAGAATCAGACAGGAACACTCGCTGTTCAGCAATATTCTATCTTCTGCAGCCTCTGCTGCTGATACCCAGATAAACAGGGTCTGGAGTGGACCTCAAGCAATCTCCAACAGACCTACAGCTGAGGGTCCTGACTGTTAGAAGGAAAACTAACAAACAGAAAGGACACCCACACCAAAACCCCATCAGTACATTACCAGCATCAAAGACCAAAGGCAGATAAAACCACAGAGATGGGGAAAAAGCAGGGCAGAAAAGCTGGAAATTCAAAAAATAAGAGCGCATCTCCCCCTCCAAAGGAACGCAGCTCATCACCAGCAACGAATCAAAGTTGGATGGAGAATGACTTTGACAAGTTGAGAGAAGACGGCTCCAGTCCATCAAACTTCTCAGAGCTAAAGGAGGAATTATGTACCCAGCACAAAGAAACTAAAAATTTTGAAAAAAGAATGGAAGAATGGATAACTAGAATAATCAATGCAGACAAGGCCATAAATGAACTGATGGAGATAAAAACCATGACACGAGAAATACATGACAAATGCACATGCTTCAGTAACTGACTCGATCAACTGGAAGAAAGAGTATCAGCGATTGAGGATCAAATGAATGAAATGAGGTGAAAAGAGAAGTCTAAAGAAAAAAGAGGAAAAAGAAATGAACAAAGCCTGCAAGAAGTATGGGATTATGTGAAAAGACCAAATCTACATCCAATTGGGGTGCCTGAAAGTGAGGGGGAAAATGGAACCAAGTTGGAAAACACTCTTCAGGATATCATCCAGGAGAACTTCCCCAAACTAGTAAGGCAGGCCAACATTCAAATTCAGGAAATACAGAGAATGCCACAAAGATACTCCTCGAGAAGAGCAACTCCAAGACACATAACTGTCAGATTCACCAAAGCTGAAATGAAGGAAAAACTGTTAAGGGCAGCCAGAGAGAAAGGTCGGGTTACCCACAAAGGGAAGCCCATCAGACTAACAGCAGATCTCTTGGCAGAAACTCTACAAGCCAGAAGAGAGTGGGGGCCAATATTCAACATTCTTAAAGAAAAGAATTTTAAACCCAGAATTTCCTATCCAGCCAAACTAAGTTTCATAAGTGAAGGAGAAATAAAATCCTTTACAGATAAGCAAATGCTTAGAGATTTTGTCACCATCAGGCCTGCCTTACAAGAGACCCTGAAGGAAGCACTAAACATGGAAAGGAACAACCGGTACCAGCCATTGCAAAAACATGCCAAAATGTAAAGACCATCGAGGCTAGGAAGAAACCACATCAACTAACGAGCAAAATAACCAGCTAATATCACAATGACAGGATCAAGTTCACACATAACAATATTAACCTTAAATGTAAATGGACTAAATGGTCCAGTTAAAAGACACAGACTGGTAAATTGTATAAAGAGTCAAAACACATCAGTCTGCTGTATTCAGGAGACCCATCTCACATGCAGAGACACACATAGGCTCAAAATAAAGGGATGGAGGAAGATCTACTGAGCAAATAGAGAAAAAAAAAATAGCAGGCGTTGCAATCATAGTCTCTGATAAAACAGACTTTAAACCATCAAAGATCAAAAGAGACAAAGAAGGCCATTATATAATGGTAAAGGGATCAATTCAACAGGAAGAGCTAAGTATCCTAAATATATATGCACCCAATATGGGAGCACCCAGATTCATAAAGCAAGTCCTTAGAGACTTACAAAGAGACTCTGACTCCCATACAATAATAATGGGAGACTTCAACACCCCACTGTCAACATTAGACAGATCAACGAGACAGAAAGTTAAAAAGGATATCCAGGAATTGAACTCAACTCTGCACCAAGCGGACCTAATAGACATCTACAGAACTCTCCACCCCAAATCAACAGAACATACATTCTTCTCAGCACCACATCACACTTATTCCAAAATTGACCACATAGTTGGAAGTAAAGCACTCCTCAGCAAATGTTCAAGAACAGAAATTATAACAAACTGTCTCTCAGACCACAGTGCAATCAAACTAGAACTCAGGACTAAGAAACTCAATCAAAACTGCTCAACTACATGGAAACTGAATAACCTGCTCCTGAATGACTACTGGGTACATAATGAAATGAAGGCAAAAATAAAGATGTTCTTTGAAACCAATGAGAACAAAGATACAACATACCAGAATCTCTGGGACACATTTAAAGTGGTGTGTAGAGGGAAATTTATAGCACTAAATGCCCACAAGAGAAAGCTGGAAAGATCAAAAATTGACACTCTAACATAACAATTAAAAGAACTAGAGAAGCAAGAGCAAACACATTCAAAAGCTAGCAGAAGGCAAGAAATAACTAAGATCAGAGCAGAACTGAAGGAGATACAGACACACAAAAAAGCCCGCCAAAAAATCAATGAATCCAGGAGCTGGTTTATTGAAAAGATCAACAAAATTGATAGACTGCTAGCAAGACTAATAAGAAAAGAGAGAAGAATCAAATAGATGCAATAAAAAATGATAAAGGGGATATCACCACCAACCCCACAGAAATACAAACTACCATCAGAGAATACTATAAACACCTCTATGCAAATAAACTAGAAAACCTAGAAGAAATGGATAATTTCCTGGACACTTACACTCTCCCAAGACTAAACCAGGAAGAAGCTGAATCCCTGAATAGACCAATAGCAGGCTCTGAAATTGAGGCAATAATTAATAGCCTACCAACCAAAAAAAGTACAGGACCAGACGGATTCACAGCCGAATTCTACCGGAGGTACAAGGAGGAGCTGGTACCATTCCTTCTGAAACTATTCCAATCAACAGAAAAAGAGGGAATCTTCCCTAACTCATTTTATGAGGTCAGCATCATCCTGATACTGAAGCCTGGCAAAGACACAACAAAAAAAGAGAATTTTAGACCAATATCCCTGATGAACATCGATGCAAAAATCCTCAATAAAATACTGGCAAACCGGATTCAGCAACACATCAAAAAGCTTATCCACCATGATCAAGTGGGCTTCATCCCTGGGATGCAAGGCTGGTTCAACATATGCAAATCAATAAACGTAATCCATCACATAAACAGAACCAAAGACAAAAATCACATGATTATCTCAATAGATGCAGAAAAGACCTTCGACAAAATTCAACAGCACTTCATGCTAAAAACTCTCAATAAACTAAGTATTGATGGAATGTATCTGAAAACAATAAGAACTATTTATGACAAACCCACAGCCAAGATCATACTGAATGGGCAGAAACTGGAAGCATTCCTTTGAAAACTGACACAAGACAAGGATGCCCTGTCTCACCACTCATATTCAACATGGTGTTGGATGTCCTGACCAGGGCAATCAGGCAAAAGAAAGAAATAAAGGTTAGGAAATGAGGAAGTCAAATTGTCCCTGTTTGCAGATGACATGAGTGTATATTTAGAAAACCCCATTGTCTCAGCCCAAAATCTCCTCAGCTGATGAGAAACTTCAGCAAAGTCTCAGGACAGAAAATCATGTGCAAAAATCACAAACATTCTTATACACCAGTAACAGTCAAACAGAGAGTCAAATCATGAGTGAACTCCCATTCTCAATTGCTTCAAATAGAATAAAATACCTAGGAATCCAACTGACAAGGGATGTGAAGGACCTCTTCAAGGAGAACTGCAAACCACTGCTCAACAAAATAAAAGAGGACACAAACAAATGGAAGAACATTCCATGCTCATGGATAGGAAGCATCAATATTGTGAAAATGTCCATACTGCCCAAGGTAATTTATAGATTCAATGCCATCGCCATCAAGCTACCAATGACTTTCTTCACAGAATTGGAAAAAACTACTTTAAAGTTCATATGGAACCAAAAAAGAGCCTGTATTGCCAAGACAATCCTAAGCAAAAAGAACAACGCTGGAGGCATCACACTCTACTACAACGCTTCAGTAAACAAAACAACATTGTACTGGTACCAAAACAGATATATAGACCAATGGAACAGAACGGAGCTCTCAGAAATAGTACCACACATCTACAACCATCTGATCTTTGACAAACCTGACAGAAACAAGAAATGACAAAAGGATTCCCTATTTAATAAATGGTGCTGGGAAAACTGGCTAGCCATATGTAGGAAGCTGAAACTGGATGTCTTCCTTACCCCTTATACAAAAATTAATTCAAGATGGATTAAAGACTTAAATGTTAGACCTAAAACCATAAAAACCCCAGAAGAAAACCTAGGCAATACCATTCAGGACAGAGGCATGGGCAAGCTCTTCATGACTAAAACACCAAAAGCAATGGCAACAGAAGCCAAAATAGATATATCTGATCTAATTAAACTAAAGAGCTTCTGCACAGCAAAAGAAACTACCATCAGAGTGAACAGGCAATTTTTTGCAATCTACCCATCTGACAAAGGGCTAATATCCAGAATCTACAAAGAACTCAAACAAATTTACAGGAAAAAAACAAACAACCCCATCAAAAAGTGGGCAAAGGATATGAACAGACACTTCTCAAAAGATTCCACCAGAAATATCTAAAGGATAAAGTAGTATAGCTTTATGTTACTTTAGTATACTTTTTATTGAATTGTACTATATGAAAAGAAGATGACACAAATATGTATATTTTGATAAATTTTCACAAACTGAATGTAGTCATAAAAGCAGCACCCAGAGCGGAAGACCGTATTACCAGGACTTCTTTGTTTCTCCTACTACCAATGGTAACTACTCTCCTGACGACATGGATGCATTTGCCTGGTTTTATACTTAATATACATGAAGAGAGAGTTCCAGTTGTTTTACATCCTCAACAACACTTGGTATTTTTCATCTAAACCTGAACATACCTTAATGTGCATTAAAAAGAGAAGGCCATAAGGCTAGAGAATCTACATTTTTTATAAGAAGCAGCAAGCATGCTTGCTTTTGGCACCAGAAAATGACAGTAACTTGGTTATATTGGATAGTATGCAAACATGCCCTTTGCTCAGGAGGGTGATACTATTTTCTAAGGCTATACATTATAGTTCTCCTTAAAAAGATAGTCTGAAATAGGGTTGATTTATTAGTTGATGTTAGTACCTCTGCTTGCAAAATGTGCAGACATGAGAGACTCAGACAGAATCATTTCCCAACAATTTTGAATTGCACATACTAATTTTTAAATGTTAAACTATCCCTAAATATCTGGAATAAAGACACTGTGGGGGTTATCGTGTTTAAATCATTGGATTTAACTTGTTAGCATTTTATTAAGGATTTTTTTGCATCACATTTATGAGCAAAGTTTATAAATTTTACTTTCCTGAGATATCCTTATTAGGTTTTAAAATCAATATTGTGTTGGCTTTATAAAATATGTTAAGTATTATTCCTTCTTTTTTATTTTCTGAATGATTTTGTATACGAGTTATTAATTGTTTGTAAGAATTACCTAGTAAGGGTGTTTGGAGGCTTTTTCTTAGTGGAAAGCATTTTAATTACTTTTAATAACAAAACCACAGATTAATATATTTCCCATTTTTCTTCAGTTAATTTAGTTAAGTTGTATTTTTGAAGAATTTGTCCGTCTGTTTATATTACCAAATTTGTCAATGCAGTTTTTCAAAGTATTTATATCTGTAGGAATTGTTTCTCTCTTAATCATTCTTAATATTCATTATTTTCTTTTAAAATTCTTTATCACCTTTGATAGCAGTTTATCAATTATTACTCTTTTTAAATAGTCAACTCTATCTTTATTTCTCCTGTTGCATCTCTGTCTCCTATTTCATTAATTCCTGTCCTTAATTCTTATTTCTTTTTCTATTTTCTTTAGGTTTAATTTGCCGATTTTTTCTTAGCTTACTGAGAGGATATTTTAAGATACCACCTTTCAGCCTTGTTTTCTGTAAATGCAGTTAAATTTATGCAGTTCTCTGCGAGCACTGCTGTAATTATATACTACAGATTTTGACATGTATCTTACACGCTTCTGTTCTAGATAGAATATAATTTAAACTCCAAAATATTATGGTTCTAAAATCAACCTTTATTTATACTTATCTATGCGGGTTTTTTTTTTTTTTTTTTTTTTTGGTGTTTTTCATTTCTTGCTGCATTTCCATTTTTCCACATGGGAGCACTTGCTTTTTCTGCCATAAGACTTCCTTTAGTTTTTATTTACTGGAAATGTACTGGTGACGAATGTTTTCTCTGTTTTTGGTTTTGTCATTTTTTTTGTCTGAAAACATTTTAAAATTTTTGTCTTCACTTTTGAAAACTATTTTTGCTGTATTAATAGCAGGTATGAAGTTATATTCATTCAACACTATTAAGACAACATGCCATTGACTTCTGGTTTTTATTGTTTTAAATTAACACTCAATATCAGTTATTTTATTTTCTTTTAAGGTAAAATATCTTCTGTTTTTTTTTAATTTTTTTTCTACCTATCAGTGTTTAGCATCTGTGGTTTTAGCAAGTGCTTAATTATGACTTTTTTGTATTTATTGTATCTTTTTATATTGTGAAACTTCATAGTATTGGGTAATTATTGGTTTTATCTATTTTAATATTGTTCTGCATAATTCTATCTCTTCTTGCCTTCTGAGATTTATTGAGTGTGCTTTATGTGTTTCCTTTTAAAAGTATTCTTACCATGATAAATAACATTCAAAAGTAAAAGAAAAATTAGGAAGAAAACACCAATGAAACCTCTGGGTTTTTTTGGGGAAAATTCTTTTTTATTATTATTATACTTTAAGTTCTAGGGTACATGTGCACAACGTGCAGGTTTGTTACATATGTATACATGTGCAGTGTTGGTTTGCTGCACCCATTAACTCGTCATTTACATTAGATATTTCTCCTAATGCTATCCCTCCCCCATCCCCCCACCCCATGACAGGCCCCAGTGTGTGATGTTCCCTGCCCTGTGTCCAAGCATTCTCATTATTCAATTCCCCCCTATGAGTGAGAACATGCAGTGTTTGGTTTTCTGTCTTTGTGATAGTTTGCTCAGAATGATGGTTTCCAGCTTCATTCATGTTGCTACAAAGGACGTGAACTCATTCTTTTTTATGGCTGCATAGTATTCCATTTTATGGCTCCATAGTATGCCATATTTTCTTAATCCATTCTGTCATTGATGGACATTTGGGTTGGTTCCAAGTCTCGGCTGTTGTGAATAGTACTGCAATAAACATACCTGTGCATGTGTCTTTATAGCAGCATGATTTATAATCCTTTGGGTATATACACAGTAATGGGATGGCTGGGTCAAATGGTATTTCTAGTTCTAGATCCTTGAGGAATCGCCACATTGTCTTCCACAATAGTTGAACTAGTTTACAGTCCCACCAACAGTGTAAAAGCATTCCTATTTCTTCACATCCTCTTTTTGGAGAAAATTCTTAAAAATTTTTACAATAGGTACTGGACTATAGTAATTTTCACTTTCTTCTTGTGTTAATTTTGACAATTTGTGTTTTTCAAGGAGTCTGAGAATTTTTATTGAAGTTTCCAAATGTATTAGCAAAATGATTTTGTTCTCTTATCTTATTATTTTTTCAGAGAATCTTAGGCCTGATACAGTAGTTTGCATTTTTCTCTTATTCCTGATTAGTCTTGCTGATAGTTCAACTTTATTTATAGTTTAGAAGAGTTAACTTTTGGTCTTTAAAATGTCTCTCTCAGAATCTGTGTTATTGCGGGAGGGAGAACACAGGGATTATGGGACTTTGCATTGGAACTTAGTGCTGCCCTAGTGCATTGGAAAGCAATGCAGGACAAAATTCAGCCATTGCTCATAGAGAGAACATTTAGACCAGCCCTAGACATAAGAGATGGTATAAAAAGTCATATTCATCCCAGCAGTTAGAACCTGAGCTCTGGCTAGCCTAAGTACCACCAGCTAATGGGCTCTGGGGTCCTCAATAAAGTTGAAATACAGGCTAGGCCACAAAGACTGCAATTCCTGGACAAGTCCTTATGCTGTGCTGGGCTTGAAGCCAGTGGACTTGTGGTGCATGTGACCCACTGAGACACCAGTTGTGGTGGCCAAGGGAGTGCTTATGTCACCCTTGCCTCAACCCCAGGCAGTGCAGCTTGCAGCTCCCAGAGAGACTCCAGAGGAAACGAGAGGGGAGACTATAAAGGACTTTGTCTTACAACTTCAGCCACAGTAAAATAAAGCATTAACTAGAGTCCTAAAGCCCCCATTCCAGGGCCTCACACCTGGATGGCATTTCTAAACACACCCTGGGCCAGTAGAGAACCTGCTGTCCTGAAGGGAAGGACCCAGTCCTAGCAGGATTCATTTCCTCCTGACTAAAGTGTCCTTGGTCCATGAATAAACATCTGCAGTAGCCAGGAAATAGTTGTCACAGGCCATGAGTGAGACCCAATGCTGTGCTAGTTTCAGGTCTGACCCAGCACACTCCCAGTCATGGTGGCCACAAGGCTACTTGTGTCACTACTCCCCTAATCCTAGGCAACTCAACAAGGAGAAACAGACTTCATTTGTTTGGTAGAAAGTAAAGGAAGAGGACATGAGACTCTGTCTGGTAATCCAGAGAATTCTCTCAGATCTCACCCAAGACCACCAAGGCAATACCTCTACAAGTCTGCAAAGTCATAGAATACTAAGCATCGAGCACTCAGTAAAGTAGATACATCTACAGTGACCAAAGACTAAGATCACAACACCTGACTCACTTTGAATACTTGGAAAGCCTTCTCAAGAAGGATGGGTACAAACTAGCCCAGAACGCAAATATTACAACAAATATTTAACACTTTAATTCCTGGATATCAGCAAATATTCGCGACCACCGAGACCATACAGAAAAACAGGACCTCACCAAATGAACTAAATAATGCACCAGTGACCAACACGAGTGACAGAGATATGTAAACTTTCAGACAAATAATTCAGCATAATTGTCTCGAGAAAACTTAAACAAACTCAAGATAACATAGAGAAAGAATTCAAAATTTAACAAAGATATTAAAATAGTTAAAATAATCAAGTAGAAATTCTGGAGCTGAAAAATACAATTGACGTACTGAAGAATATCACAGTCCTTAAGCAATAGAATTGATCAAGCAGAAGAAAGAATTACTGATCTTGGGGACGGGCTATTTGAAAATACATAGTCAGAAGAGAGAAAAGAAAAAAGAATAAAAAACAATGAAGCATGTCTACAGGATCTAGAAATTGCCTCAAAGCACAAATTAAATAGTTACTGGCCTTAAATTGGAGGTAGAGGAAGAAACAGGGATAGAAAGTTTATTCAAAGGGATAAAAACAGAGAGCTTCTTAAATCAAGAGAACAATATTGACATCAAAGTACAAGAAGGTTACATAACACCAAGCAGATTCAACCCAAATGAAACTATCTCAAAACATTCTATAGTTAGATTCCCAAAAGTCAAGGATAAAGAAAGGATCCTAAAAGCAGCAAGAGAAAAGAAACAACATACAAAGATGCTACAATATGATTGGCAGCAGGCTTCTGAGTGGAATTCTTACAGACCAGAAGAGCATGCCATGATATATTTAAAGTGCTAAAGAAGGAAAACATCCCACTGTTATTCTAGAATAATATATCCAGCAAAAATACCCTTAAAACATGAAGGATAAATAATGACTTTCCCAGACAAAAGCTGAGAGATTTCATCAATCTCAGACCTGTCCTTAAATAAAGGCTAAAGGGAGTTCTTGAATCTTAAATAAAATGATGTTAATGAGAAATAAATTATCTGAAGGTACAACTAACTGGTTATAGTAAGTACGCAACAAATGCAGAATATTATAATTGTGTAATTGTGGTGTGTAAACTATTCATACCTTGAGTAGGAAGACTAAAATATAAGCCTATCAAAAATAGTAACTAAACAATTTTTTAAGACATGGTATAGTAAGACACAAATAGAAATAACAAAGTTAGAAAGTCAGGGAGATGAAGCTAAAGTGTAGAGTTTTTATTGGTTTTCTTTTTGCTTGTTTGTTAGTTTCTGCAACCACTGTTAAGTTTTTATCAGCTTAAAATAATGGATTATTAGATGTTACTTGCAAGTCTCATGGTAATCTCAAATCTAAAAACCTACAGCAGATACTTAAAAAATAAAAAGGAAGAGATTGAAACACACTGCCAGAGAAAATCACCTTCACTAAAAGGAAGACAGGAAGGAAAGAAGAAAGAGAAAACAAGTAAACAGCCAAAAACAAGTAACAAGATAGCAGTAATAAGTTCTTACTTATCAATAATAACATTGAATGTAAATGGACTGAACTCTCCAATCAAAAGACATAGCATGGTCAAATGGATTGAAACACGAACCCCAACTATCTGCTGCTTACAAGTAACATACTCCATCCATAAAGACACATATAAATTGAAAATAAAGGCATGAAAATAAATATTCCACACAAATGGAAACTAAAAAAAGGGCAAGAGTAGCTATAATTTATTACATAAAATGTATTTCAAGAAAAAAATAAAAAGAGACAAAGAAGATTATTATATATTGAAAAAGGTGTCTATTCAGCAAGAAGGTATAACAATCATAAACATATATGTGGCCAACACTGGAGCACCCAGATATAAGAAACTAATATTATCAGAACTGAAAAACCAGTCAGACTCTAACACGATAATAGCTGGAAACTTCATCACCCCAGGTTCAGCATTGGACACATCATCCAGATAGCAAATGAACAAAGAAACAAATCTGCAGTATAAACCAAATGGACCTAATAGATATTTATAGAAAATTTTATCCAACAGCTATAGAATACATATTCTTTTTCTCAACACATGGAACATTCTCAGGGATAGACCACATGTTAGTCCATAAACAAATCTTTAAAATCTCAGGCTGGGCACAGTGGTTTATACCTGTAATCCCAGTACTCTGAGAGGTTGAGGTTGGAGGATCACAGGAGCTCAAGAGTTTGAGACCAGCATGGATAACATAGTGAGACACCATCTCTAAAAGCTTAAAAATTAGTGAGGTTTGGTGACATGTGCCTGCAGTCCCAGTTACTCAGGAGGCTGAGGCAGGAGCATCTCCTGAGCCTAGGAAGTCGAGGCTGCTGAGAGCCATGATTGTGCCACTGCACTCCATCCTGGACAACAGAGTGAGAACATCTCCCAATAAATTAATACACAAATAAGCAATAAACAAATAAACTGAAACTATATAAAATATCTTCTTTAACCACAATAGAATAAAACTAGAAATCAACAAGAAGAGGAACTTTGGAAACTTTATAAATACATGGAAATTAAACAATATGCTCGCAAATGACCAGGGGCAATGAAGAAATGAAGAAGGAAAATTTAAAATTTATTGAAACAAATGAAAAGGAAAATCCCAAATACCGAAACCTATGGAATACAGCAAAAGCACCACAAAGAGGAAAGTTTATGGGAATAAGCACCTACATCAAAAGAAAGTAGAAAAATATCAAATAAACAAGGATGAATGTTAAATAACTATAAAAGCAAGAGTGTATCAAATCCAAGTTTAGTAGAAGAAAAGAAATAATAAAGATCAGAGTAGATAAATAAATTGAAACCAAATAAACAATACAAAAGATCAACAAAAGGAGTAGTAGGTTTTTGTGAAAGCTAAAATTGACAAGACTTTAGCCAGACTAAGTAAAAAAGAGAGAAAACCCAAATAAATAAAATCAGAGGTGAAAATGGAAACATTATTACTGATACTGCAGAAATTACAAGGGTCATTAGATAATACTATAAGCAACTATATGCCAATACATTGGAACACCTAGAAGAGATCGATAAATTCCTTGATACATTTTACCTACCAAGATTGAACCATGAAGAGATCCAAAACCTGAATAGACTGGTAACAAGTAAAGAGATTAAGGCCATAATAGAAATTCTTTCAGTAAAGGGAAATCCAACACTTGATGGCTTCACTGCTGAATTCTATCAGACATGTAAAGAATTAATGCAAATCGTTTTTAAACTATTCCAAAAAACAGAGGATGAAGGAATACTTCCAAACTCATTCTATGAAGCAGGCATTACCCTGATACCAAAACCAAACACCCATCAAAAAAGAAAACTACAAGTAAATACCTCTGATGAAGATTGGTGCAAAAATCCTCAAAAAATTCTAGCATACCAAATTCAGCAATACATTAAAAAGATCATTTATCATGACCAAGCGGAGTTTAACCCATGGATGCAAGGATGGTTCAACATATGCTAACCAATCAATGTGATAAATCATATCAACAGAATTAAGGACAAAAACCATGTGCTCATTATAATGAATGCTTAGAAAGCATTTGATAAAATTCAACATCCCTTTATGATAAATAAAAAAAACCCCTCAAAATCTGGGTATAAAAGGAACATACCACAACATAACAAAAACCATATATCACAGATCCACAGCTGAAAACCTTTCCTCTAAGATCTGGAACAAGACAAGGATGCCCACTTTCTCCATTTCTATTCAACATAGTACTGGAAGTTGTAGCTAGAACAGTCAGACAGGAGGAAAAAATAAAGGGCATCCAAACTGGAATGGAATAATTTAAATTATTCTTATTTGCAGATGATATGATACTATATTTGGAAAAACCAAAGGACTCCACCAAAAAACTATTAGAATTAATAAATAATTTTAGTAAAGTTGCAGGATATGAAATCAATATGCAAAAATCAGTAGCATTTGTATATGCCAATAGTGAACAACCTAAAAAAATTCAAGAAAGTAATCCCATTTACAATAGCTACAAATAAAATAAAATACCTGGAATAGACTTAATTAAACAAGTGAAAGAACTATACAAACAAAACTATAAAACACTGATGCAAGAAACAGAAGAGGACAAAAAAGGGAAAGATATTCCATGTTAATGGAATAGAAAAATCAGTATTGTTAAAATGTCCATACTACCCAAAACAATCTAGAGATTCAATGCAATCTCTACCAAAATACCAATATAATTATTCATAGAAATAGAAAAAATAATCCTAAAATCTATATGGAACCACAAAAAACCTAGAATAGTCAAAGCCATCCTGAGCACAAGGAACAAAACTGGAAGACTCTCATTATCTGACTTCAAATTATGTTACAGAGCTATAGTAACCCAAATAGCAGGGTATTGGCATAAAATCAGACACACAGACCAATGAAATAGATTTGAGAACTCAGAAATAAATTAATACATCTATAGGAAACTTATTTTTAACACAGTTGCCAAGAATATACACCGGGGAAACTCAGTTCAATAACTGAGGTTATTGAACACACCCTCTCTTCAATAAATGGTGCTCTGAAAACTGGATATCCATATACAGAGGAATAAAACTAGGACCCTTTCTATTGCTTTATACAAAAATCAAATCAAAATGGATTGTAGACATAAATCTAAGACCTTGAACTGTAAAACTACTAAAAGAAAACATTGAGGAAACTCTCCAGACATGGGTCTTGGCAAAAAATTATTGAGTAATACCCCATAAGCACAGGCAACAAAAGCAAAAATGGACAGATGGCATGGGATCACACTGAGTTAAAATGCTTCTGCATAGAAAAAGAGACAATGAAAAAGTGAAGAGACAACCCAGAGAATGGGAGAAAATATTTGCAAACAACCTATCTGAAAAGAGATTAATACTCAGAATATTTAAGGAGCCAGAACAACGTGATAGAGACAAATCTAATAATTTAGTTTAAAATGGGCAAAATATTTGAATGGGTATTACTTAAAAAGAAGACAAGCAAATGGCATACAGATATATGAAAAGAAACTCAATGTCATTGATCATCAGAGAAATGCAAATCAAAACTAAAATAAAATATCATCTCACACTGGATAAAGTGACGCACATCCAAAAGACAAGCAATAACAAATGCTGATGAGGATGTGGAGAAAAGGGAATCCTTGTACACTGTTGGTGGGAATATAAATTAGTATAACCACTATGGAGAACAGTGTAAAGGTTCCTCAAAAAACTAAAAATAGAACTACCATATTATCGAGCAATTCCTACTGCTGGGTATGTACCCAAAAGAAAGTAAATCAGTATATCAAAGATTTGGAAGCAATCTAAGTGTCCATTAACAGACTAATGGATAAAGAAAACGTGACACATATACACAATGGAATACTATATTCATCTATAAAAAAGAATGAGATTCTGTCATTTGCAACATCATGGATGGAACTGGAGAATATTATGTCAAGTTAAATAAGGCAGGCACAGAAAGACAAACTTTACATGTTATCACTTATTTGTGGGAGTTAAAAATTAAAGCAATTGAAATCATGGAGAGAGAAAGTAAAATAATGGTTACCAGAGGCTGGAAAGGGTAATACAGAGAAGCAGGGGAAGTAGGGACTGTTAGTGGGTTTAAAAATATAGTTAGATTGAATAAATGAGATCTAGCATTGGCTAGCACAATAGAGTGACTATAATCAACAATAATATTTTGTGCATTTAAAAATAACTAAAAGAGTATAATTGCAATGTTTTTAATACAAAGAAGTGATCAATGTTTGAGATGATGGATACTCTATTTACTCTGGTGTGATTATTACACATTGTATGCCTGTATCAAAATATTTCATGTACCTCATAAATATATACACCTCCTAGGTACCCACACAAATTTAAAAATTTAAATAAAATAAAAAATAAATATTCCTCTATTATACATATTGTTTTTAGTCAATTGGTTCTGCTCATATATTTGTCTTTTATCTTTTTTGCAACTTTATTCGGGTTTAATTGGCTAATATTTTTTTCTTGCTTCTTCCAATCAGATCTCAGATGGATGATTTTCAACATTTCTTCTTGTCCTATACATTTATTTAAAGCTGTAATTTTCCCCCAAGCACTACTTTAGTTGTATCTTATAAGTCCTGAAATAACATTTTCAATATCTTGTAAGTATTTCAATAGTGTTAATTACAATATGATTTTTTGTTTCCATGTGTTAAGATGCTAAAAATATAAATAACCTGTGAGACCCTTGTTGAGAATAAATGTAAAATTTTTCTTATTTGAAATAAGTGGACTTCTTTAGCAAACATATAGGCTCTCTACACACACAATTCTGAGCATTTCCTTATTTTTAGAGTAAAACATGAGATACCAAGACTGTGAGTTGCTATGAGAATTATTATTTTGAAACATAAGCCATTTCTCAAAATGATTAAAATCATTTATCAGTGGTTGATGACAGAAGGATCAATTAAACAACGCTACACCTTAATTTTCTAAAGAAAACCAGTGGATTTAATGACATTACTTTAAAGGCACAGAGTCAGAGAAGCTTGTGAAAGGCCAAGAGTGAAGATGTTATTTCTAGTTTAGCTGTGAAACTGTCATTTAGGAAAGTTGTCTATCATGCTGTTTATAGCACACAGTAGCGCAGAGAGGTTTACATATCACCCAACACTTCACTATTATAAACCCTGCTTGCACAGAGAAAAATGCTAACAGAGAAGAAATACAGATTTGATCACTAGAAGACCTAAAGACACGTATAGTTAATTAAGGAGAGCCAGCAATGAAGGCCTAAATCTAAGAGCTGAAACATAATGCATTTAAACGTCACATTTGCACATTATATCATGAGGGCAAATTATCCTGTCTTGTAGAGAACATGAGAGAAAAATATCAGCTCAGGGCTCTAGATAATCACTCAGTTGGACAAAATAAATTATAACTTTATTCTACCATTAAAGCCTCTAACTTACCTAGGACTTAACCCTTTCTATCATGTACCACTATGAGATTCTTCTTCAAGAAGAATCATTACCTTGTTCAAACCATTTGTCTTTCCATTACTTATAATTACGCAGAGGTGCCCTTTCTCTGCCCTTTTTTTTCCAGTAAGTCAGCTATAATTACCAAAAAGTTTCCTGTCTGCAACATCGCTGCAACACTAAAAGCAATAGTCCTTTATCAGGCTATCTAGTTAATCTTAGCCATAATGACAGAACTTGTAATATTATAAAATTAAATCCATTTTATAGCTCATTTTATAGCTCCAGGGTTAGTTGTAACAGTGATAGCTCCTGTGTGATTACATTAATACATCTTTTACTAAACATGTAAAACATTTGTTCAGCTATGTTTTGTTAGTGATTTTAATATTCTTCACCGCTTCAATCAATCAGTAAGTCACCTACAATAACTCAAATGGAAATAACAAGAAATGCTAGTTATATTTGAACTATGTCTGCTCTGAATTCTGCTGGATACACATGCATATATACACTCACATAATAAAGTCTTCATTTAGTTTTAATTCATTTCACATTAGTCTGCCAAAAGATATCTTCATATGGATTTATTGATACTTAGTGACTAAGAGCTTTAGTTTTTCCCTTTTTATTGGCCATTCAGTAAAAGGAAACAGCTAGCAGAAACACTAACCCAAAGGAAAATGATTATCAATGACAGCTGAAGAACAAGCACTATCTTTATTTAATATCATTTCACTTATAAAAGCATTTGAAATCCTGTAAGTATCCATTTACAAATGTTATTTCAGTTTGCATATGCAACTTCAATTCAGTTCAATAAGTTGGTCTGTTTTCTTTACGGTAAGATTCAGAAAACGTAAGACGTGAAGTTGGGTCTTATTTAATGTTATATATATGGCAATTTGAAGTTAGGAATGAAACATGTTTCCCATGCAGTGCAGTTAGGGAAATCAATAGAAAATAAACAATTTTTAATAACTATGATATATCCCAATTTAATTTACAGTTCCTGTGTATGACTTGACTTTGTACTCTAGCACTGACATCTGGACAAAATAACACAAAGACAATAGATATGTGTTTGGGGTCCTTTCTGGGCTTCAATGAATTAACTGAAATAATTAGTGAATTAATTATATGTCAACAAATCAGTAATTTATAAAATCTGGGTTTTAGCCATTCTCTGTTAATTGGTGATATCACTTGCCCAACTCAACTACTTATGAAAATAAGATGATCTACCATTATGAAAGGGCTTTATCAAGGAAAGGCCTTTAAATATGAGATATTATTAAATAAAGATTCTCTCCCCATGATTACTAAAATGAGCCCATCCAGCCCTTTGCTTTCAACCCTATCCCTGCGATGAAAATAAATCTTCCATTTCTTTGCATTTCTTGACACCACTTTGTCAGAGAGGCCTTTTCTCTTCCTCAAAATCCAAATTCCCCTTATCTTTCAAGATTTGTTCTAACTTCCCCTGCAGGGACATTTCCCCTATTTTTCTCCATGTGTACTGATCTCTTTTATTGTATACTCACTGTCTGAACAACAAAAAAGTCACTTGCATTTTCTGAGTAACATTAAATAATTTCTATAGATAATTTTTTCTTAGAATATCAAAATGGATCATCAACCAAAGTATAAAACTTCACCAAACCTAAGAATGTCTACTTTTAAGTAGATATCATTAAACAAATAAAAGATAAGCCATGAACTAGGATAAAATATTTGTAGATTCTAACAAATGATATATCCCCAGAATTTAAAAAGGACTCTCAAAATTCAATACTAAGAAAACAAACAACCCAATAAGAAGTGAGGAAAAGATTTACACAAACACTTTATCGAAGATTATATATGAATGACAAGTAAGCACATGATAAGATAGTCAAGATTATCAGTCATTAGAGAAATAAAAATTGAAGCCATCAGTACCTGGCCTAAAGTTAGGCTTGAGAGATGAATATGTTTTGTAAATCAATCAAATGTCCAATAAATATATTGAAAGTTAAAGTGTTTTCCAACCCCTATTTTGAACAATCCCAACGTATCTTGGGTTATTCAAAGATGTGAAAATATCAACTCTAAAATTTAAATTATTTTCTGTTTAACTTAGTATAATAAATAAATGCCAAAAGGCATTCTTATAAATAGGAGAATGTTGAAAATTTTATAATAGAGAAGTAGTGAACCATTGTGATAAGTAAAGGGGTCATATTATATAAAAATGTTTTCCATTGACACCTAATTGCTTTGCATGGTTTGATGTGGAATATTATAGTATTTCAGCTATCATCTACTCAAGGGAATCACTTTATATGAATATAGCACCATCCATCATCTTGTTAGTTTAGTCCAGTTGTTATTGTCTCTTATGAGTATTCATGGCCTTTTCCCAAACAAATGATGCCAGGGGAAAGCAATACCTCCAATACATAGGACCTTAAGAGCACTATGATATTAAATTGTTGATTTTCTGACTTGGTCTTGAGTGAAAGGTATCTCTATCTCTAATTTAGTTTAATCAGACTGGCATGGTTCTTTAAGAGTTGAGAAAGAGGAAATGTCTGCTCTATAAAATGGAGTTTCTAATCTGGCAAGTAACTGTTTTAAAATGTTACTCTGCCTTTTTGGTCATCTGTTTTTGACTGAAAATGCTTTTGATCAGTGAGATGAACATCAAAGAGAAATCAAAAAGCAGATATAAAAGAGAAAATAGGAAATTAAGAGAGATAAGTACATGGAAAAATAAGGGGTTAAATATTATAATGTATTCATTTTAAACAAGATTATTATAAAGCTATGTAATCAAAGGTATAGTACATGAAAGAGGAAATGTTTTATGATTATTATTATTATTATTATTATTATACTTTAAGTTCCAGGGTACATGTGCATAACGTGCAGGTTTGTTACATATGTATACTTGTGCCATGTTGCTGTGCTGCACCCATCAACTCGTCAGCACCCATCAACTCGTCATTTACATCAGGTATAACTCCCAATGCAATCCCTCCCCCCTCCCCCCTCCCCATGATAGGCCCCGGTGTGTGATGTTCCCCTTCCCGAGTCCAAGTGATCTCATTGTTCAATTCCCACCTATGAGTGAGAATATGCGGTGTTTGGTTTTCTGTTCTTGTGATAGTTTGCTAAGAATGATGGTTTCCAGCTGCATCCATGTCCCTACAAAGGACACAAACTCATCCTTTTTTATGGCTGCATAGTATTCCATGGTGTATATGTGCCACATTTTCTTAATCCAGTCTGTCACTGATGGACATTTGGGTTGATTCCAAGTCTTTGCTATTGCGAATAGTGCTGCAACAAACATACGTGTGCATGTGTCTTTATAGCAGCATGATTTATAATCCTTTGGGTATATACCCAGTAATGGGATGGCTGGATCTTATGGTACTTCTAGTTCTAGATCCTTGTGGAATCACCATACTGTTTTCCATAATGGTTGAACTAGTTTACAATCCCACCAACAGTGTAAAAGTGTTCCT
This sequence comes from Macaca fascicularis, assembly GCF_037993035.2. Classification (NCBI taxonomy): domain Eukaryota; kingdom Metazoa; phylum Chordata; class Mammalia; order Primates; family Cercopithecidae; genus Macaca; species Macaca fascicularis. The sequence goes on from NC_088379.1 coordinate 116,874,990, forward strand.
ATTTCTCCACATCCTCTCCAGCACCTGTTGTTTCCTGACTTTTTAATGATTGCCATTCTAACTGGTGTGAGATGGTATCTCATTGTGGTTTTGATTTGCATTTCTCTGATGGCCAGTGATGATGAGCATTTTTTCATGTGTCTGTTGGCTGTATGAATGTCTTCTTTTGAGAAATGTCTGTTCATATCCTTTGCCCACTTTTTGATGGGGTTGTTTGTTTTTTTCTTGTAAATTTGTTTGACTTCTTTGTAGGTTCTGGATATTAGCCCTTTGTCAGATGAGTAGATTGCAAAAATTTTCTCCCATTCTGTAGGTTGTCTGTTCACTCTGATGGTAGTTTCTTTTGCTGTGCAGAAGCTCTTTAGTTTAATTACATCCCATTTGTCAATTTTGGCTTTTGTTGCCATTGCTTTTGGTGTTTTATACATGAAGTCCTTGCCCATGCCTATGTCCTGAATGGTATTACCTAGGTTTTCTTCTAGGGTTTTTATGGTATTAGGTCTAACATTTAAGTCTCCAATCCATCTTGAATTAATTTTTGTATAATGAGTAAGGAAAACATCCAGTTTCAGCTTTCTACTTATGGCTAGCCAATTTTCCCAGCACCATTTATTAAATAGGGAATCCTTTCCCCATTTCTTGTTTTTCTGAGGTTTGTCAAAGATCAGATGGCTGTAGATGTGTGGTATTATTTCCGAGGACTCTGTTCTGTTCCAGGAAATGTATTTTTAAAATACCCAACTTCATTTATCACCAACAGAGAAGAAAAAAACTGAAAAACATAAGGATATGTTAAGGAAGAGAGAAGTTCTAAAAGAAAACATTTTTTTCAACTGTCATTAGAAGGCAAAAAAATGGCAGCACCCAGCTAGAGGCAGACTCCTTTCTTCAGAAGCTGAATACGCTACTTGAATTCATGAATATGTGAAGACTTTGGCTAAAACCCTAAAGGGGGCATTCTGCAATAAACAACATGATACCCTTTTGTCTTGTCACACAATACCAAAAGTCTTCAAAATAATTTTAATATATGCTCTGCTGTTTTGTATACAGGCAAAGTTCACACTATTGTATGCTTAAGAACAGGATCAAAGCACACTTTATTTAAGTGGAAGAGCTCTGTTCACTCAGGTAGTTCTTAATTCCCTTTTCTTTTTTTAACTTTTATTTCAGTTTGGGGGTACATGTGAAGGTTTGCTACATAGGTAAACATGTGTCATGGAGGTTCATTACACATATGATTTCATCGCCCAGGTATTAAGCTCGGTATCCAATAGTTATCTTTTCTGTTCCTCTCCTCCTACCCTCACCACTCAACTAGACCCCAGTGTCTGTTGTTTCCTTCTTTATGCTCGTAAGTTATTATCATTTAGTTCCCACTTATAAGTGAGAACATGCAATATTTGTGTTTCTGTTCCTACGTTAGTTTGCTAAGAATAATAGCCTCCACCTTCATCCCTGCTCCAGTAAAAGACATGATCTCATTATTTTTTTATGGCTCCATAGTATTCCATGGTGTATATGCACCATATTTTCTTTATCCAATCTGTCATTGCTGGGCATTTAGGTTGATTCTATGTCTTTGCTATTGTGAATGGTGCTACATTGAACATTCACATGCATGTGTCTTTATGGTAGAATGATTTGTATTCCTCTGATATATACACAGCAATAAGATTGCTGGGTTGAATGGTACTTCTGCTTTTAGCTCTTTGGGTAATCACCATGATGCTTTCCACAATGGTCAAACCAATTTACACTCCTACCAACATTGTGCACGTTTTCGCCTTTCTCTGCAACCTCACCAGCATCTACTATTTTTTGACTTTTTAATAATAGCCATTCTGAATGGTATGAGATGGTATTTCATTGTGATTCTGATTTGTAGTTCTCTAATGGTCAGTGATACTGAGCTTTTTTTCATATGCTTGTTGGCCACATGTATGTCTTATTTTTTCATTTCATATGAATTTTAAAATATTTTTTTCCAGTTCTGTGAATAATGTCATTGGTAGTTTGATAGGAATAGCAGTGAGTCTGTATATTGCTTTGGGTTGTATAGCCATTTTAATAATATTGATTCTTCCTATCCATGAACATGGGATGTTTTTCCATGTTTGTGTCTTCTCTGATTTCTCTGAGCAGTGTTTTGTAATTCTCATTGTAGAGCTATTTCACCTCTCTAGTTAGCTGTATTCCTAGGTATTTTGTTCTGTTTGTGGCAATTATGAATGGGATGCCTTTCTGATCTGGCTGTCAGTTTGGCTGTTCTTGCTGTATAGGAATGCTGGTGATTTTTGTACATTGACTTTGTCTCCTGCAACTTTGCTGAAGTTGCTTATCATCTGGAGATTTTGGGCTGAGACTATGGGGTTTTTCAGATAGAATCATGTCATCTGCTAACAGAGATAGCTTGACTTTATCTCTTCCTATTTGGATGCCCTTTATTTCTTTCTCTTGCCTGATTGCTCTGTCCAGGACTTCCAATACTATGTTGAATAGAAGTGGTGAGAGGCAATCCTTGTCTCGTGCCAGTTTTCAAGGGGGAACGCTTCCAGCTTTTTCCCATCAGTATCAGGTTGGCTGTGGGTTTATCATAGGTGGCTGTTATTATTTTGAGGTATATCCCTTCAATACCTAGTTCATTCAGAGTTTTTAACATTAAGGGGCGTTTAGTTTTATCAAAAACTTTTTCTGCATTTATTGAGATGATCATGCAGTTTTGTCTTTAGTTCTGTTTATGTGATTAATTGCATCTCTTGATTTGCATACATTGGACCAACCTTGCATCCTGGAAATGAAGCCTACTTGATCATGGTGGGTTTGCTTTTTGATGTGCTGATGGATTCAGTTTGCAACTATTTTGTTGAGGATTTTTACATCGATGTGCATCAAGAATACTGGCCTGAAGTTTTCTTTTTTTCTTGTGTCTCTGACAGGTTTTGGTATCAAGATAATGCTGACTTCATAGAATGAGTTGGGGAGGGGCCCCTCTTGATTTTTTTGGAATAGTTTCTGTAGTAATGTATTAGCTCAAATTTTTCAATGCAATCTTTAAAAAGTAAAATTCAAAACACACAACAGCTTAATAAGAGAGTAGAGTTTCTGGATTATTTTTACATGGTTCCTCATCTCCAATTTTTTTAGAGATTAATTAAAAAAAATAACCCATGTGCATTTTAGTGTGTATATATGTATATTATTTATATACATTAATAGTGATCCTTTGCTGGATATATACTCAAAAGAAAATAAAACATGCTACCAGAAATACTCATGTACCTGTATACACATTGCTATGCTATTCATAATAACAAAGACATGGAATCAACATGAGTGCCCATCAATGATAGACTGGATAAAAAAAATGTGTAAATGTATACCATGGAATACTATACAGCAATGAAAAACAACAAAATCATGTCCCTTGCAGCAACATGGATGCAGATGAAGGATATAATCCTAAGCAAATTAATTCAGGAACAGAAAACAAAATAATGTATGTTTTTACTTATAAGTAGGAGTTAAGCATTTACATGCATAGACATAAATATGGGAAAAAAGACACTGGTGACTACTAGAAGATGGAGAGACGTGGGTGGATTGAAAAAAAAGACTGCTTATTGGGTACTACGCTCACTACCAGGGTGATGAGATTTGTACTCCAAACCCCAGCATTATGCAGTATTCCCATGTAACAAATCTGCACATGTATACCCAGTTTCTAAAATAAAAGTTGAAATTAAAAAAAAAAAACACAAAACATTATTTTGGCTTAATTTTTAAAAATACTTTGGCACCCACCAAAATATTTAATTGGTAATGCAGTTATGCTATGGGGCTATGGAGCTTCCACTATACTATAAAGATTATACTGAAAGGCTATCTATTGTGGCATAATATGTTGTCCCAAAACTCTGTGGCCTAAAACAACACAGATTTACTATCTACTGTTTTCTGTGGGTCAAGAATTGAGACATGAGTTACTATTGTCCTCTGCTTTAGGGTCTGTCACAGAACTGTAATCAAGACTCAACTGTGAAAAGTTCTGCTTACATGGCCATTGGCATTTCTTGTGGTTTGTTGGACTGTTGACCACAGTTCTTTGCTGATTATTGATTGGAGGCCTTCCTCAATTCATTGCCTTGTGGGCTTCACTATACGTCAGCTCATAGCATGACAGCTTGCAAGTCAGAGTGTGAGCAAGTAAATAATCAATCTCTTGTAATTTGAGCTCTGAATTGACATCCCATCACTTTCTCCATATTCTATTCATTAGGAGAAAGTTAGGTGGACCAGCCTATACACAAAGAGAGGGGATTACATAGAATATGAATATCAGGAAACAGGGATCACTGAGAATCATGTCAGAAGCTGCCTACCACATATAAAAGAAACAGTACATCATAGGCCACCTATAATCTATCAGCAGCAGTAGCATCAGGAAGGATAATAAATGTTTATTGATTCCTTCCAATGTACAGGGCATTGGTCTCAAGTATTCAAAGATATAAATGATACTGTCAGTTTTTAAGAAAGACAACTGCCAACACAGATGAATTTTATCCTAAATATGTGTTTCCTTTTTGAATAAAATAGTAATGTAATAAATAAGAATATGAAATGGTATATTTGCATATTCAAATTTAGGAACGATGTATTAGTGTATTCTTTAGAATGTGGCTAGATTTAACTTTTTAGAATTCAGCTGGTGACTTAGGAATACAAAGTGCTGAAAAATATTACAATTCTATATGAACTGATTTGTCTGGTGCCTGAACTGATTCTATATGAACTGATTTGTATTATGATGCTCAAACTCAAAAAGCTTTTTATGCTGTACTGGTAAATGCAATTACCAAGTTGTGTGTTTCTTTTTTTTCATAGGATTCCATGCTAAAAATGAGCTTATTTGTATATGCCACTTTGAGTTATGTTTTTCTTTACAGCATTCCAAAAGGAGTTTAAATATGAGAAAAATATAATACAAAGAGCTATATTTGTAAATGTAATGTACATAGACCTAATTTATAGTAGCTACATAGAAAGCCAATGAATTGACCCTAAATTGTAGTTTCTTTAGAATCCAGAAAAGATTGTAAGGTCTTCTGGGTTCATTATTTTACCTCAATTGTATTGCTGATTTGCTTCAATCATAGCCTTTATTATCATAGTTGCATTCTAGTTATTTGCTAAATTAATAAACTAATGGCCATAATATCTTCCTGGACTAACTCTAGGTCCAGCCTACTTTAGGCAAATGAGATTTGATTGCCTTGATTAGAGATAGAACCTAGTAAGAATTGTTTCCCTCAGGGGTTGAGCAGTGGCAGGTGCTTGAGTAAGAGCTTGGAGCCATGGGCTTAAGAAAAACACTTTTTTTAAAACTGCTGACTTTACATTTAACAGTATTCACATTTTTGATATTTCATTAAATACAAATGTCTGGTTTCAGATGAGTCTGGTTTAAAAAAAGAACTTTAAAAAAGGGTAAAATATTCCATTTCTTATAAAAGAAATGATTCATATATATATAATCAAGTAGTAAATTTATATTTTACATCTAGCTATACTGTCATGTAACAGGTTGAATAAAGAACACATCACATTTTTATCAAGAACTAATTGACATAAATGAGTGGATTTATATCTAGGCTGTCTATTCTCTTCCACTGATCTATGTATCTATGTCAGTACCACAATGTTTTGATTATTGTTGCTTTGTTCTTTTTGCCCAAGAACAAAGGGCTATTTGTGGTATATTTGTGGTTTCATATGAATTTTAGGATTACTTTTTTGCATTTCTGTAAAAACTATGATTTGAATTTTAATAGAGAATTCAATCTACATTGAATATGTAGATTGCTTTGAGTGGCATGGGCATTTTAGCAATATTAATTCTTTCTATTCATGAAGATGAGAGGCCTTTCAATTTGTTTGTATATTTTAAATTTTCCTTCAAAATATTTTGTAGTTTTCAGCATACAAGTGTTTCACTTCATTAGTGTTTTCTAATTTCTTCAGGAATTTAGAAAAATAGTCTCATTTACAATAACATTAAATTATAAATTAGATTATATTTCTAATTAAAACAGCACTATTAATTTTTAGGTGTTGATTTGTATCCTATAACTTTACAGATTTTTGTTAGTTGTAACTTTTTTTTTTTTTTTGGTGGAGTCTTTCATGTTTTCTCTGTATAAGATCATGACGTCATCAAGTAGAAACAATTGAACGTTTTCCTTTTTCATTTGGAAGCCTTTTATTGTATTACCTTGCCTAATTGCTCACTAGAAATTCCAGTACTGTGTTGAATAGGAATGCTGACAGTGGTCATTTTTGGTAAGCTCTGGATTGGAGACAGAAAGCTTTCAGTTTTATCCATTGAGTGTGTTAGTGTGATGTTAGCTGTGGGTTTGCCATATGTGGCCTTTTGTTGAGATACTTTTCTTCTATTCCTAATTTATTTTGTTTTGGATGAGGGTCTCACTCTGTCACTCAGGCTGGAGTGCAGTGGCATGATCTCTGCTCACTGCAACCTCAGCCTGGGCTCAAATAATCTTCCTATGTCAGCCTCCCAAGTAGCTGGGACCCCAGGTGCATGCCACTATACCTAGCTAATTTGTTTTATTTTTGGTAGAGATGATGAAACACCAAAAATATTATCTCTACCAAAAATAAAGGTGAGCAGATCGCTTGAGCTTAGGAGTTGGAGGCCCAGCTGGGTCTCCCAAGCTAAAGCAATCTGCTCACCTCAGCCTCACAAAGTGCTGGGATTACAGGCATGAGCCAAAGCGCCCAGCTATTCCTAGTTTATTGAGGGTGTTGTATTATGAAAGGGAATTTAATGTGGCTTTTCTGCATCTACTTAAATTATCATGTGATATTTTACCCTTTATTCCTTAATGCGGTGTATAACATTAATTAATTTTTGAATGTTGAACCATCCTTTCATCTTAGGAATAAAAACAAACTTGGTCATGGTATATGGTCCTTTTATTGTGCTATTGGATTCAATTTATTTGTGCTTTATTGATAATTTTTGCATCAGTAATCATTGACCTGCAGTTTTATTTTTTTGTGTGGTATCATCTGACTTTGGTATCATGGTAATGTTGATCTCATAAAATGAGTTTGGAAATGTTTCTCTTCAATTGTTTGAAATAATTCAAAACAGATTGCCACATGTTCTTTAAATGTTTGCCAGAATTCATCAGTGAAGCCATTTGTTCCTGGCTTTTCTTTATTGGGATTTTCTTTTTTATTACAGATTCAATCACCATATTACTAATAGATCTGTTCAGATTTCTTTCTGTTTCTTCATGATTCAGTCTGGATAGGTTGTATGTCTCTAGAGATATATTCATTTGTTGTAGACTATATCATTTGTTGGGATAAATTGTTCGTAGTTGTCTCATGATTTTTTAATTTCTGTGGTATCAGTTATGATGTTTTCTTTTATTTCTTATTTTATTTATTTGAGTCTTCTGTCTTTTTTTCTTATTTAATCTAGGTAAAGATTTGACAGTTTTGTTTATCATTTTAAACATCCAACTCATAGTTTTGTTGACATTTCCTATTGTTTTTGTACCTCTTATTCCTTATGTAATCTTTGCTATTATTTTTTTCTGCTAACTTTGGGTTTAGTTTGTTCTTCATTACCTCTTTGAGGTTCAAGGGTAGGTTGTTTAGTTGAGATCTTCTTTTTTAATGTAGGCATTTATTACTGTAAACTTCCCTCAGTATTTCTTTTGCTGCATCACATAAGTTTTGATATGTTATGCTTTTGTTTTCATTTGTCTTGAAGTATTTTCTAATTTCCTTTTTAATTTCATCTTTGACCCAAAGGTTATTCCAGGATGTTATTTAATTTCCACATATTTGTAAATTTTCCATGATTCCTCCTGTTATTGATTTCTGGTTTTACTCCATTGCGGTCAGAAGAGATGTTTGGTATAATTTCAGTCTTCTTAACTTTTTAAAGACTTCCTTTGTGATCTAACATGTGAACTAGCCTATAGTTCTGTGTGCACTTGAGAAAACTGTTTATTCCATTACTGTTTGGTACGATAATCTGTATATGTCTGTTAGATCCATATGACCTGTGGTGTTGTTCAGGTTCTCTGTTTCCTTATTGATCTTTTGTCTGGATGTTCTATTAAGTACTGAAAGTGAGGAATTGAACTCTCCTACTATTATTATATTGCTATGTATTTGTCCCTTCAGTTCTGTCAATGTTTGCTTTATACAGTTAGGTTATCTGACATTAGGTGCATATATATTTATAACTGTTATATCTCCCAGTGTATTGGCCCTTTTATTATTATATAATATCTGTCTTTGTCTCTTATAACATTTTTTTAGTTGAATTTATTTTTTTCTGATGTAAGTTTAACTGCCTGTTCTCTCTTCTGGTTACAGTTTGCATGAAATTTTTTCTTCCATCCCTTCAGTTTCAGCCTACATATGTCGTTAAAGTGAGTTTCTCGAGAACAGCAAATAGTTGGACTGTGTTTTCTCTTTTTAATTCATTCATCCATTCTATGTCTTTTGATTGAGAAGTGCAATATATTAACACATTTAAAGTAATTATTGATAGAGAAAGATTTACTAACATCATTTTGTTAATTACTTTCTGTTAGTCTTATAGTTCTTTATTCTGCTTTCCCTTTCTTCCTGTCTTCCTTTTTGTTTTTTTAACTTTTATATTGATAGGCTTTGACTCTTTTTTTTTCAAAAAAAATATAACTATGATGGGTATTTTTTTTGGTTACCTTGAGGCTTACAAAAAATTTATTGTACTTATAATAGTCAATCTTAAGCTGATAACTTACATTTAATCATACACAATAACTCTACTCTTAACTTATTTCTCCTCCAACACTGTGTTATAGTTACCACAATTTACTTCTCTTCATATTGTGTATCTTTAATGTATTTTTGTTATTATTTTAATATTTTTGTCTTTTAACATTTATACTAGAACTAAAGGTGATCAACCATTACAATAATACAATATTTTGTAATTGTCTACGTATTTGCCTTTATGAACATTTCCATACTTATATGCGATCATGTTGCTATTTAGTATCATTTTATTTCAACTTAAAGACCTCCATTAGTATTTCTTCTAAAGTAGGTCAAACAGTGATGAACTATATAAGCTTTTATTTGTCTAGAATTGTCTTTATATCCCCATGATTTTTGGACAGTTTTGCTAGGTATTTTACTCTTGTCAGTTTATTTTTTCTTTTAGTACTTTGACTATATTTTCCCACTCTCTTTTGGCCTGTGAGGTTTCTGCTGAAAAATCTACATAGGACTTACAAAGATTCCCTGGTATGTGATAAGTCAATTTTCTCTTGATGCTTCAAATATTCTTATCTTTGTTTCTTTTTGTTTTGTTTTGTTTTTTTTTTTTTGCCAATTTGTTTACAATGTATTTTGGTGATTTGTTTGAATTCATGTATTTCATTTCTTTAGGGCTTCCAATATCTATATGTTCATTTTCTACCCCAGATTTGGGAAGTTTTCAGCGATTATTTATTTGAATCTGCTTTCTGATTGTTTCTTTCTCTCTCTTCTCATAGTATCCCTACAGTGTATATACTGGTATGCTTGACAGTGTCTCATAAGACCTGTCAGCTTTCTTTATGCTTTAAATTTTTTTTCCCTTTTGCTCCTCTGACTGAATTATTTTTATTGAACTGTCTTTGAGTTTGCTAATCCTTTCCTTTGCTTAATCTAGTCATCTGTTGAAGCCTCTAGTTAATTTTTTAGTTCAGTTATTGTGTTCTTCAGCTCTATGAATTTCATTTGCTACTGCTTTATAATTTGTATTTCTTTGTTGATGTTCTCACTTTTTCCATACACTGCTTCTTGACTTCGATGAGTGTCTTTATGACAATTATTTTGAATTTACTTTTATTAATAGTTAAATAACTTCATCTTATTAGGGTCAGTTTCTGGAGATTTCCATTGTTCCTTTGTTTGGAACAGGTTTGCCTGATTCTTCTTTAGTGTGTTTATTTCTGCACATTAGACAAAGCAGCCACCTCTCCTAGTCTTCATGGATTGGCCTCATATAGAATAAGACTGCCACCAATTGCCCCAGCCAGAGATTCTTATGTTCTTTAAAACTTTCTTGAGAGTCAACCCGCTTTCTTTGTTCTTTGCAACCCCCAGGCATCTCGAGTATGCCTGGGCTTATAAGTGCACTGAGACAAAACTAAAGCCTATTCCTTGGATGGTATCTAGAAAAGTTAAATTGCTGGATGTTATATCAAACTGATTTCCTTTCCAGTGAGAAGCTGGAAGCTGGGAATTTTCAACTACTTGGTCTGTGCTAAACCAGGAGTGGGGGTCTATGGTGACTGCCTTCCAAATCTCTGTCCTTGTACTCACTTTCTCCTAGGGGGCTAGATTATACCAAGTCCCACTAGTACTCTGAGGCAGGCAAATCAGAAGCCAGTCCCCAGAAAAGTTGTGGTATTTGATGTCTGTCCTAACTCTCTCGCTCCCCAGGGAAAAGCAGAATACTATGGTTTACTCTGTGCTGTGCTGGAAGGTAGAGCTACGGTGTCTACTAGTAAAAGCTGTCATCTCTGTTGTCTCCCAGACAGCTAGACTGTGCCCAGACCCATCATAAATTCAAGACTAGCAGCAAAGGTGCAAGTTCTTGGGAAGGCCTGGAAAAGCTGGGGCGTTAGACTTACTGATCAAATTATTTTTCTCCTAGAGGAAAGCTGAGAGCTGGGAATTTTTATCTTCTCACTCTGTGCTGGGTAGGGGGAGGAGTTATAGCATTTAACAGTCCAGGCTGCTATTGACATTCTCCCCCAGGTAGCTAGACTATGTTGAACCTGTCAGAGCTCCAATATTGGCAAGACAGAAACCAGTCCTCTGGTGAGTCCCCTTAGAATAGTTGGGTCTCTGTACATGTGAACTAAACTTCCCTGGAAGAAGCTGGGTGTTAGGAGATCTCTCCTAATCACATTGCACTATGCATGGCTTTGGGATTCCAGTGAGAAAGTGTCCTGGATCTCTGTACTGGCTTCACAGAGTTTGGTTTTCTATTTTCCTGGGATACAGAAGCTTTTTAATTCGTTTGTTAATTTCTAACAAAGATAATTGTTGCTGAATTGGTGCACTTGTGGGTGAAGTAGCGTCTAGGGCTTACTACTCTGACATCTTCCTGATGATATCCCCTTATCCAAATTTTTAAGAAAGAAAGGAACACTTCCTAATGCATGAAGACAGCGTGACGTTAATACCAACATCTGACAAGGAGCATTACAAAAGGAGAAATTTGTAAAAAAATATGACAAGAGCATTTACAAAAGAAAATGACCAGCTGATATCTCAGTATCTTTCATAAACATATATGCAAAAATCCTATCTCAATAACGTGTTAAGTACAACAATATAGAAAAGACAGCTGGTATATTGCAGTTATATTTCTGGAATAACATATGTTCCAGGTATGTAAGTTTGGTGTAACATTAAAAAATAATGGTATAAATTTCATATAAACAAAATAATGGAAAATAAATGAACTATCTCAATAGATAAAATAAAGATATAAACTCAACACTTATTTATGATAAAAACTCATAGTAACCTAAGAATAGAAGGTAGCTTTTAAAATCTGTAAAATATATGAACAAAACCCTATAGTTAATATCATACTTCGTAGTGAATTATGGTACTTTTCTTAATGATGAAATACTATGTTTTTCCCAGAATTTATGATGCATATAAGAATGTCCCCATCTCCATTCCATTCAACATTGTACTGGAAATCCTAACAAGTTCCATAAGGCACAAAACAGAAATAAAACTCTAAAATGAGAGTTTGATGACTGTGATTGATAATACTGTATTATATATTTCTTTTGTTAAGAGAGTAAATTTCAAATTTTTCTTCACAAAATATGTTAAATACTTGAGGTGATGGGTATGTTAATGAGATTGATTTGATGGTTTCACATAGTATACAAATATAATGTAACTTTGTACCCCCTAAATACATACAATTACAATTTGTCAGTTTAGGCTGGGCATGGTGGCTCATGCATGTAATCCCAGCACTTTGGGAGGCCGAGGTGGGCAGATCACTTGAGGTCAGGTTTTCGAGACCAGCCTGGCCAACATGGTGAAACCCTGTCTCTCCCAAAAATACAAAAATTAGCCAGGCATGGTGGTGCACGCCTGTAATCCCAGCTACTTGGGAGGCTAAGGCATGAGAATTGCTTGAACCCAAGAGATGTAGGTTGCAGTGAGCCAAGATCTTGCCACTGCACTCCAGCTTGGGCGACAGAGCAAGAGACTCTGTCTAAAAATAAAGAAAAAGGAAAGAAAAAAAGTTTAAAATAAAATAACAAAACTCAAATGATTGAAAGTATAAAAAAGAAAACTCTTACTTTTAAATGACATAATTGCATGGGTAGAACATTTTAAAATAATTTACTAATAACCCATTAGAATTAATAAATGAATTAAGCAAAGTCACTCAGTTCAAGGTCAATTTTAAAAATAAATGACATTTCCATATAATCATAGAAAATAATTGAAAAATAAAATGTAAAATTGCCATTTATACTAACATCAATATTATTACATATATTGCTAGTGAGAGTTTAAATTGTTATAATCACACTGCAATACTGGCAGTTTCTACTAAATGTACACATAATCTTGCCCCATGACCCAGTAATTTCATACCCAAGTATATACCCAAATGAAATTAATGCATATGTCCACCAAAATGTTTGGATATTATGTTCATATCAGTGTAATTCATAACAGCTCAAAAATGAAAACAACTTAAAAGGCCATCAACTGTAAAATAACCCTTAAACAACAACAAAAAACTCAAAATTCCTGCTATGTACAGCAACATACGTGAGATGAATCTCACATACATAATGATGATCAAAAGGGATCAGAAGCAGAAATGTCTATACAGTTTTATTTCATTCATTTGAAGGTTAGAAACTAAAAAACTAATCTATAGTAAAAGCAAATTATGATCACTCCTTAGGGGTACATAGTATATGTGTAAAATTTTATTTATTTATTGTACACTTATGATTTATGCAAGTTACTATATATATGATACCTGAATAAATATATTTTAAAATGTAAAATTCACAATACACACAACAATAAATATGCATATGTTGCATAACCCAGCAAGATTGTCATCAAATTATATAAGCATAAATTTTTAGACATGCAACAATAAGTGTTAGAAACGCAAATTTTTATTGCAAATCTTAACATTCTCTTATGTAGCACTATAAAGTTTGGGTTAATAATTCATACATTCCACTGAAATTGTGTCAAGAGTTTAAATAAAGTTATAGATATTATCAGCTAATAAATACAAGATAACATCAATAGTCATCAATGTTATAAATTCAGAATCAGAAAAAGGAAGAGACCTGATTTTTACAATTAATAGTTAACAGGGTACGCTTTGAAAACACAATTGAATTAACTAAAAAATCCTCAGAAAAATTTGGCCAGGTAATAAAATTTAAGAAAGTATTTTTCTTATAGGTGCATAACTATGTAGATAGATAAACTGTGTTTAAAATATTTTATTATACATTGGTGATAACTGTTAAACATACATGGAAAAAATTAACTTGAAATAATACAAAATATATGAGAATAATTTGAATAAGAAATTCATGAGATTATAAGAAGACTATACTTTTTAAAAATAGATTTTATATTTTTTTAAGAGCAAATTTAGATTTTAGGAAAATTTAGTGGAAGGCACAGAGATTTCCCATATACACTCTGCCCCCATGCATACATAGTCTTCTTCATTATCAACATCCATTACCAGAGTGGTACATTTGTTACAGTCAAATAATTTACATGATGCCCCATTATCATCTAAGGTCAGTAGTTAAAATTAGGGTTCACCCAAAAAAGAGCCCGCATCTCCAAGACAATCCTAAGTCAAAAGAACAAAGCTGGAGGCATCACGCTACCTGACTTCAAACTATACTACAAGGCTACAGTAACCAAAACAGCATGGTACTGGTACCAAAACAGAGATATAGACCAATGGAACAGAACAGAGTCCTCAGAAATAATACCACACATCTACAGCCATCTGATCTTTGACAAACCTGAGAGAAACAAGAAATGGGGAAAGGATTCCCTATTTAATAAATGGTGCTGGGAAAATTGGCTAGCCATAAGTAGAAAACTGAAACTGGATCCTTTCCTTACTCCTTATACGAAAATTAATTCAAGATGGATTAGAGACTTAAATGTTAGACCTAATACCATAAAAATCCTAGAAGAAAACCTAGGTATTACCATTCAGGACATGGGCATGGGCAAAGACTTCATGTCTAAAACACAAAAAGCAATGGCAGCAAAAGCCAAAATTGACAAATGGGATCTCATTAAACTAAAGAGCTTCTGCACAGCAAAAGAAACTACCATCAGAGTGAACAGGCAACCTACAGAATGGGAGAAAATTTTTGCAATCTACTCATCTGACAAAGGGCTAATATCCAGAACCTACAAAGAAGTCAAACAAATTTACAAGAAAAAAACAAACAACCCCATCAAAAAGTGGGCAAAGGAAATGAACAGACATTTCTCAAAAGAAGACATTCATACAGCCAACAGACACATGAAAAAATGCTCATCATCACTGGCCATCAGAGAAATGCAAATCAAAACCACAATGAGATACCATCTCACACCAGATAGAATGGCGATCATTAAAAAGTCAGGAAACAACAGGTGCTGGAGAGGATGTGGAGAAATAGGAACACTTTTACACTGTTGGTGGGATTGTAAACTAGTTCAACCATTATGGAAAACAGTATGGCGATTCCTCAAGGATCTAGAACTAGATGTACCATATGACCCAGCCATCCCATTACTGGGTATATACCCAAAGGATTATAAATCATGCTGCTATAAAGACACATGCACACGTATGTTTGTTGCAGCACTATTCGCAATAGCAAAGACTTGGAATCAACCCAAATGTCCATCAGTGACAGATTGGATTAAGAAAATGTGGCACATATACACCATGGAATACTATGCAGCCATAAAAAAGGATAAGTTTGTGTCCTTTGTAGGGACATGGATGCAGCTGGAAACCATCATTCTTAGCAAACTATCACAAGAAGAGAAAACCAAACACTGCATGTTCTCACTCATAGGTGGGAACTGAACAATGAGATCACTTGGACTCGGGAAGGGGAACATCACACACCGGGGCCTATCATGGGGAGGGGGGAGGGGGGGGGAGGGATTGCATTGGGAGTTATACCTGATGTAAATGACGAGTTGATGGGTGCTGACGAGTTGATGGGTGCAGCACAGCAACATGGCACAAGTATACATATGTAACAAACCTGCACGTTATGCACATGTACCCTAGAACTTAAAGTATAATAATAATAATAATAATAAATTAATTAATTAATTTAATTTAATTTTTAAAATGCTACATATTCTTTATAAACTTATTTATTATTGGTGCATTAATAGATAGCCTTGAAACAGAACAAAGGAACATATGCTGCTGAAGTATGTTTATGTTGTCCATACCTTTAAATGCCAATCTAACCCCCACAAATAACTCCCAAGTAGAGCAAACGGGACAGTCTTCACACAGGTGAGCCTGAGGTAGAGCCCAGGACTCTACCAGCTTAGACAGAGACTGGAATAACCTATTTATTCTCTGTGCCAGAGGCAGTGCTTGAGGTCCAGAGGCAGAGATGAGGATCAGATCATAGTGGATCAGATCATAGTAGAGCCTGTAAAAATTTTTGTCCAATGGGGTTCTGAAGTCACTCAAGAAAAAGGAAGTCTACGGCCTGTGACATTATTAATTGTGAGGATCTGGACATCTCCCTGACCCCAAAAAATTTGATTCAATTGCATAGTTAGTCTGAGTCCTTACTGCCACTAAGGCTGTAGACTACATGAGCAGTTTCATCCAAGAGAACTTGGCAAAAGAGAGGCTTTATCTTGCAACTGGGTCAGAAAACAATTATCTCACCTACGGGGACAATCACTACTGGTTCAGAGAGGGAAAGTACATAGATTATCTACTGGTAGGTAGACAACTGGAACTACCAGAGGAGACATAAAGCAACTTAAAGCAGAGCTTAAGAAGACTAATGAGTACTAAAAACATCTTGGGATAAAAACTCATGCTATTTGAAATAAGAAATATTAGGAAATAAATTAAACTGAAGAACACACACACATACGTACCCCACTCCCCATATATATATGTAACCATATATATATGTAACCATATATATATGTAACCATATATATATATGTAACCATATATATATATAAAACCATATATATATATATATGGGGGTGTGGTATGTGTGTGTGTGTGCGTGTGTATATATATATACACACATGTACACACACTGTATATGCTGTAATCATATATATATGATTACAATGTGTATGTATATATATATGAAACCAAATTGAAAATTAACTAAAAGCAGAGAAAACTATAAGAAGGATTAGAATCATGAAGAAAATGGAGGAAAGATAATAGAAGAAGAAAAAGAAGCACCTGAGGACAAAACACAGCTCACAAAGGTAGCAGCAGTTCTGAAATCTCAAGAGAGGAGAAGATGAAGAATAAAGAACAGTGTTAAGGAATAAACCTTATAATGTATATATTAATAGTTAAATCTAAATGAATAATGACAGGATAAGCAAGAATATATCACACAAAAATGGAAAAATAGGAAACTATAGGGAAAAAAATAATAATGATCCAGAACCAAATATTTAAGTGACCTCAGCCAAAGTTAGTAGTAGCAGGGACGAAGACATGTTTCTCTAACGTTCTCTTAAAGTTCTCTTGAAATTGTCATGTGATTAGGTAACAAAGAGGGAAAATATGCTTTAAATATTATCTCTTAGTGGCAGAGGAAGGAGCAGTAGGAAAATAGACCACCTTGAATAAAGACTTATAGTTTGTATGTTGCTTTGATATAATAGCAGAGAAATGAAGTAATTGTGAACATTATAAATTATAAAATAATTCCTTGTTAAATGAAAAAGCCAGTAGAACTTTTAAATTAACAAAGGAAAAATTGAGCATGCATGACCAAAGACTCATAAATAAAAACTGAAGGAGAAGTAAAGAAAAACATGAAGTACATACACAGCATAAAGTGAGATGGATGTTTTAAAATCACACCAGTTTTTATACTAAATATTGACTTGTGAATTTTATCACTTTGGAAAAGAGATTATAAGACTGAGTTAAAAATAAAACGCGTAATGTGTAAGATATCTAGTAAATTCAATGACCAAAAAAAGTGATTTTATAGAGTAACCATGCAAATACAAAAAATAAAGAGTGGCAAGATCAAATAAAAATTAAAGGCAAAATCAGGATTTGTATCAAATGAAGACGAAAGTCACAGTTTATAAAGTGATGTAACAGTCATAAACCTACATATGGTTTTTAAAATCTGCTAAATACTGAAATCATAAATTATAAGACAAGGAAGGAGTTCTTAAAAGATATTATATGAAAAGAAAGATGTCAATACAATTTTTTATGGACAGATTAGTAGACCAAAAATAATTAGTACTACAGAGTAATGTTAAATAAAAAATAATGCAAGCACGTACGTAATTTTAGATATTCTAGTAGCCACATTAAAATAAGTGAAAATAAACAGATGAGATTACTTTTAATAATATATTTTAACTCATTATATCCAAAATATTATAATTTTAATATTTAGTTCATATAAAATTATTTATATAAGTAGTTTGCTTTTTTAAAAAAATTATTATTATACTTTAAGTTCTAGGGTACATGTGCATAACGTGCAGGTTGGTTACATATGTATACTTGTGCCATGTTGGTGTGCTGCACCCATCAACTCGTCAGCATCCATCAACTCGTCATTTACATCAGGTATAACTCCCAATGCAATCCCTCCCCCTTCCCCCCTCCTCATGATAGGCCCCGGTGTGTGATGTTTCCCTTCCCGAGTCCAAGTGATCTCATTGTTCAGTTCCCACCTTTTTTATACTAAATCTTTAAGATCCTTTGTAGAGTTTACATTACATTTCAATTTAGACTAGTCACATTTCAAGTACACAATTTATATATTACATACAACTGTTCAATATACATAATGTGTCTAGTACCCACCGTTTTGGTCAGCACAGTTATAAAGAAATTATATATATACAATATAATCAACAAACATGATATATGATAAATATATAAAATACTTTATCCCCTGAATAGGAAGAATATATTTTCTTCTATGTATTTTTAATATTCACAAAATTTAACCATATATTTAGATATAACAAAAGTTTAACATTTTTTTTTTAATTGGAAGTTTTACTGGTCACATTCTTTGGTCCAGGAAAAATAGGAAAAGTAAATGAAGAATGACCAAAATACTCATTCATCAGAGATTTAAAAATACTCCTGAATAATCTCTGGCTCAAAGAGAAAATCAAACTGAAATTCTGTGCCTCTGGAAGGCAATGTAAAGAATACTTTACATTGTAAAATACTTTTCTGTGTGTCATATTTGACACACAGAAAACTGGTAAGATTTATTTAGGATAGATTTATTCCTTATTAAAGATGAAAAAGTAAGACTTAGAAAAATTTAATAAACTAGAAATGGAGTAAAATCAACCAAAATTGATTGGTAAAAGAAAACTAATACTTTTAAAATGAGTAAAATTCAAAACAAAACAAAAAAAAGGATAAATAAATGTAAAAATTAGGTTTTTGCAAGACATAAACAAAATCTTAGAAAGAAAGCTGGCAATAAAAAAATAGCACAAGCTTAAGAAGAAAGTAAAATAATTTTTAGAACCGTATTGTAGCACTATGACAGGAAATATGAAATCTAGGGGAAATCGATGCTTTTCAGTAAACTATAACATATGAAAACTAAGAAGCAAGTTGAATAGGATAAATAACCACAAAAGAGATTGCAAAGGTGATAGAGGCTGTTTAATTTAACTGCTAAAAGCAGCCTCTCACATCAGAATACCTATGTCCAAATTTATTCTACCAAGTAATAGTTATTTGAGCATAAGCAAGTCACATAAGCTTTGTCTGCCTTGATTTTCCTGTTTGTAGAAAGCAGATGACAATATTTCTTAACTCATTAGGTGATGAAAAAGATCAAATGAATTAATAAATATAAAACTTTAAGTTCTCCTGACAGAAAATTTTGTGCAGCTATTTGCTATCATTACCATTGCCATTTAGTAGCGGGCTCTTTCAAGAAAAAAAAAATCAATTATTTAAATATCACAGATCATAAAAACCACAGGATTGTTTTCTATTATGATATTAGTACTCAAGTCTGTTAGTAAAATGGTAAAGATAATAGTTCTTTATGAACTTATAGTAAAAGACCTAAAATTACATGTAATCCAACAGTGCCTCAAAAAAAAAAAAATTATGACATCAAGCAGATTTATTCCAATAACCTCCAAGGAGGGTTCAAAAGCATTAATTTCAAAGAAAGAAGTCATATAATTGTGTCAATAATTATGGAAAAGGCATTTGATAAGATACAGACCCTATTCCTAATAAAACATAAGCAAAATAAGAATAGATGGAAATGACTATAAAACAATAAAATAATTTACCCTGAACCATACCACATACAAATTGTGAAATACTAAATTCAGTTCTAGACAACCAGGGAAAGGAGAGGAGTGAGCACCGGAATAGAATATAATTATTTCTTCAGAGATAATAGAATTACACCTTCATAAAACAAGAGTCTAGTAAAAACCAATAAAATTACTAAAGTTTGCAAGTGACTTGATATCAGATAATTTTTAAAATATGCTCTATGCTAGCATTAAGCACATTTAAATGGAAATGGGAAGCTTCCATTTATAAAAGCAACCAATATAAAATAATTAGGGATCAGTTTAACGAAACGTATAGTACTTTTATGAATAATGTAGCATTATATTTAAAGACATAAAATAATGCATAATAAAAAAGAAAAGATCTATCTTGTTATTTTATAAGAATATTTTGTATCCTCAAAATGTTAAATCTACCCTGAATTAGAGTAATTTCCATTAAAAGCTGTTGCAATTCCATTAGAACCTTTATAGATTTCTTTGAACTCTGTAAAATAATCTTCAAGTATATATGGAAAAATAAACGTCAAAAATCAAGAAAATGAGAAATAAGGAGATGTATGAGATCATGGCTTATTGAATTAATATATAATATAATTCTCTTAGTCATGAGTAAATCATACTGCCTAGGTATAAAGCAATACTTCAGCAGAAGAGATTATAAAATACAGTTAAATATACACACGAACAAATACAACAGTGCAATGAATGGTACAGCAAACTGCTCTCTGGAAATAAATAAGTAGGACCTTCTAATTTACTCTATATGTTCAAATAAATTATAGCAATACTAAAACTTTACATGTAAAATTATAAAACAAGCATATGTTTAAAAATCTCAGTAGACAATATTACAAAACCTTGGGGCTGGGAATATTTTTTAACTGAAACAAGACTTTATATATACAAGTGGATGGACGACTAGCTAGACTGAAATAAAGGTATATAGATATTCCTTTCTAAAAAAATGAAACTTAAAAAATGATAGCAGGACAAAGTCAACTGACAAACTAGAAATAAGAAAAATATTCACAATATAAGAAAGTATTATATTTATATGATGACCTTTAACATGCATATAATAACAAAAAATAACTCCAGTGAAAAATAAGGACAGGATATGAAAAGTCACTGCCAAAGGGTAAGTTAAAATGTTTAATAAAGACACTTAAAAAAACCATCTGTTTGAGAAAAATTAAAAGATGAATATTGCTGATGAAAATGCAGGGATAAAATTACTCTCATACAATGCTGATGGCCAAGTTAATGCACTATGATTTATCTGTGAACAAAATGCTGAGAATAAATGTCTGTGGATAAGGGAACAGCAGAATAAACTGGAGTGCATTCATGCTATAGAATACTATGTAAGAATTTAGGAATGTTTAAGATCTACATTTCTTTGCCAGTTCACCTGAACAGAGAGATACAGATCTACTACAAAAATATCCATTCAATGATTAAAAACCAAAACAGCAACTTTAATGCCTTGTTATCCTGCTAAAATTTGTACATATGCTTAATTTTTTTTTAAGTGTTCAAAGCCCTTGGCGAATTCTCCACTTCCTTACTATGCATGGGAAATTTCCTTCTCATCTATATGCAATGAATGATAGCACTTACCAACAGATACCAAGACAAATATCTTTTAAAATTACCAAAGAAAATCTATGTCGATTATATTTTTATGTGATTTTTATTTTGAGGAAGTAAACTTAACTTCCTTTATATATCCTATCTGGCATGTATATTTAAAGATGAGATAGCATCAGCTTCCATGGCCTAACAAACAAAGTTCAGATAAATTTTGAATTCTTATATCTGCTTAACCCTTTGCTGCTTATACAATACAACTTTTAGAAAAAGCCTCTATCTAGCAGAGTGAAGGCTTGAGGACATTGGATACTGTGGATAGGAGGGCAGAGTAGGACCATGGAGGGGAGAATGTCAAAGAAAACATACCAAAGTTTATTATTGGTTTTCTTAGAACTGTGGCATCCCAGGTAATTTAGATTCTTCTTTGTAATTTACTTGTTAGGCAAGGATCATTCATTATTGTTATCACACAATAGAAGAAAGATATATTTTTAACCATAACACCAGCAATGAAAACACATGTCTTAAAGATGTAAACATTTTGGGGGTAGAGAGTTAGACAAAAATAATTGGCTTTAAATTTTCTAGCTGTTAATATGAAAAAAGCAATCTGTTCTACAGGTCTAACTCTAATTTTTCCTCCTTTCATTGCTGTGACATGCTGACAAAAGAAATCACATTTTCCACTTGAGTAATTTTTGCTTATATACATTTGCTCTTTGACGCTTTGGGTAGAATAGAGCAGTTTAAGAATATTCAACTTGTAATCTAAGAAAGCAAAAAGAGAGCTCAAATGAGAATGATTCTCTGAGTTGGTTAATTCCTGACATAGTTATCGGTTTAATCATGCATTCCTTTTTGTTTTGAGTAGGGAAGAGATGTTACTGATTTAGATGTGTGTTGGTGGTACTCATGGTTCAGAACCTGTCATATTGCTAACAATTCCATTTTGGACATAAGTTCTGAGTCTCATTTTTCATTTGGAGTACAGAGATCATTTTCATTTCTGTTAACGTAGCTGGCTTTGTGATAGTATGTATGAAATTTTTAATTATTGTACTTTTTCACAGTTTTGTATAACTTTCATGTTCTTGTCCTAGAACCGTATTAAGAGCCTTATAGAAACGATGAACAGAAAGCTCTGAGGCACATGGCTTTGGTAGTAATTAAATGGCAGCACATTTCAAAGCTATGGATATTTAATGTCTCCAAAGTATCAGTTTCACATTTGGTTCAATACTGTGTGTGGGAATTAAATGCAGAACAGTGTGTTATCACTGCTTAATCATGTAAATGGTATTCACATGTTAGGCCTCTGTTCTTAATTGAATTTTTGCTTCTTTATTTAGAAACTAAGATTTCTTGATAAGGTTAAATTGGTTTTAAACGGAAACATATTCTTAAGAAATTAATTTTCATATTTTCTTGCTGTTACTCAGTTGTAAGTGAAGGTCACAGTGTGTGGTGATGTGAGGGTGCTGCACATTTTCTCTTCATTCCGAAGATACGGCACAAAACTGATGAGCAACACAATGGAGATGGAATGCTGACACTGGAAGCATATCTCTGGCAATAATGTACTTTCATTTCTATTTTTGAACATGGAACGGTTTATAAACACCTGAAATAACTGCAAACTGGAAATTAAAAAAAAATTTAACTACATTGACTTTTTAGTGTATCATTCCTGAGGCAATAACTTCAAATGTATCTCCTATATCTAAGTAACAGAAAACATTCAGATGCTTAAGTCTTTCAGGCAGCAATGGTTTTAGTTTAGTTGCATCTAACGGACATTTCTTACCACTTACTAAAAATAGCTACTGCAGAACATGCTTTAAGGTATATGTTGAGAACCTTTTTATTTTTGAAATTACTTATTTTGCTTCTTGATCAATGAATCCTTCATATTAAAGAGTTTTGGAGACATTATCAATTGGGCTTCTGAAGTTCTTTTAGGGTATATGCAATCCTAAGAAAGCAGTTAGTTCATTGCTAAATTAAACATGGTTATTTATATATTAATGACATGTATATAAAACATTTGCTTTTAATTTCAGTTATTTATTTTTAATGGAAATAAAACATTTGAAACATCAGAAAACCTGGTGAAATAGGAGACTCCTGACTATCGCTTCTTCCACAGACACACTGAGTAAACACCTACACACAAATCAATTCTCTTCAAGAGAAAGGCAGAATCCAGTTGAAAGACTTCTACACACTGGATGACTGAGAAAACATCCACATCAAACCGACTGGAAAAGCAGATACACTTGTGAATTAACCCCACCCTGAACACACTTGGGAAGGAAACTCCAGTTTCCACTTTATCCTGAGGGGTGAAGGACTCCTAGCACACATACAATGTTCTACTTTCGCAGTCCTGGTGAAGGGCTTGGCTGTTAAATCACTGTGCTGGAGGAATGAAAGAGACAATCTTCAGAGGATCTCACTCAAGCACAAAGAACAAAGTGGGGGTTTGAACCATGTGAGCGCCCTTAGTTGTTGTAGTCCCCTGAGATGAGCCCAGCTTTCACCTTCCCCATGGATGAGGTGTGATCACATGCTTTTCCAGTAGCTCCCTGTGGTTCTAGCCTCTAACAAGCCGGTATCTGGAAGCCTATATAGCAAGTAAGAATAAACATCTTGGAGACTAAATGGGAGGATGATACTGCACTGCCCACACCTTCTTCCATTGCTTGCTCCAGTGACATCTCAGTTCTACAGTCTCCATGGTAAGAGGTTGGAGGCCACTGCCAGCAACAATGGAGGGACAGCACATCTGCCCTGCCCTGCCATGCCCTCTTCCCTGGTTTGCTCCCATGATAAATGACTACAATCCCTTATTAGATGATGGCAGAAGGATTCCTATGTGCCTCAAAGGGAAAGTAGGCACTCCTTGAACCTTTTTCTCTGGCTTGCTTCAGCAATAGCTTCACAACAGAAGGCTCCCCTTGCAAGGGATGTGAGGCGTGAAACTTCTGCTTGCTTGAACAGGACAGCAGACACTTTCTGCACCTTTTCCACCAACTAGCTCCAGTGATAATCCTAGCCCTGAAACATCTCCATGAAAAGACATTGGAGACCTGTGTCAGTAACTATGGAAGTTATGGCACTTCCCACACCTTCTTCTCTGGCTTGTTCTAGAAATAAACTCCTGCTATCTTTCACTGGAAGGAGGCAGGCGCACATCTTCAAGTCTCTATGGGAATGCAGATACTCCCTGCATCTCCCTCCCTTGCTTGCTTTAGCAATAAGTCCAGGCCAGAAGTCTCCGTCTATTAGGAGGGTATGAAACTTGTGCCTCCTTCAACAGGAGAGTGGGAACTTCATGCACTTTCTTCCCTGGTTTTCTCCTGAAATAATTCCAAATATACAGACTCTCTCTGAGAGTAAATTCTGCATGCATCAAGTGCTCCAACTTTTCAGCCTTCATCCAAGGAACTGTCTCCTAAATCACCTAGCTCTTGGAGTTAACAGAGCTCTATGCTATCGAGTTTTTCAGACCACAGAGGGAAAAAAATGTGACTTTTAAACCTTTAAATGGTCATCAGTATCTCCTGAGGTTCAAAGTGAGCAGTCTGATCAAAACTATAGGCATGTTCCTCAGTCCCTCTTCTTAGTGTAGAGCAAAATGAGTGGAAGATTAATTTTGGTTCTCAGCTTTTCTGCAAAGAAAGAAGGATAAATCTAACATAAATCTAGCACCCCAACATTTCCTGCCCTGTCCCAAAGGACTGGCTTCTATCCTACCTCTCTCAAGACAATAACATGACTTGACACTTTTTAATTTCTTTGGGGCTACAAAGAACAATGGCAGCAGGTTGGACAAACACAAAGAGTTTAAAGGCACCTAGAATCGTTGGCTGTGCTGACTGAGGAGAAATATATCCTACATAAGATCAGCCTAACAAAACTTAGAGAGCTTGTTCATTCATAGAACATACTGAAATCAACACAGATAGTCAAAGAAAGTGAAGAAACAGGGAAACATATTCCAAATAAAAGAATAAAATACATCTCCAGAAGCCAATCCTAGTAAAGTGGAGATACAAGCGCTCTTGAGTCAGCTTGTGGTGAATGCTGCCTGGCCTAGGACTCACACTTCAGGGCAGTGGGGTCCTTTCTGGCCCAGGGCAGGTCCAGAAATGCCATCCAAGAGTCAAATTCTGGAATCAGGTACCCCGATAGCCTGCTTGGTGCTCTTCCCACCATAGCCATACTGGTACCTGAAGCCAGCAAGTCTCAGAGGCTCACCCAAGGCTCGTGACATAGTACCTGGGTATTGCTCCTGGTCATTAAGGACCCAAGGGCTCTTCTGTTGGGAGATGATGAATGCTGCCAGAACTGGGCCCTTTCTTTCAAAGCAGTGGGTCCCCTTCTGGCCCAGAGCACGTCTACAAATGTCATCTGGGAGCAAGATCCTGGAACGAGGGTCTCATGATTCTGATTGGTGCCTCTTTTCTGCTACAGCTGAATTGATATCCAAGATGTAAAACAGAGTCCTCCTCACTCTTCTCTCTTCTCAAGCATAAGGAAGGGGTATCTTTTGGAGCTGTGAACTGTGCATCCTGGGGTTAGAGGAGGGGTGATGCCAACACTCCCTTAGCCGCCCCAGCTTGTGTCTCAGTATGTCATGTCCCCATACCAGTCCACTGTCCCTGAGCCTAGTTCAGCACTAGGACCTGCCTAACAGTTGCAGTTCTTGAGAATTCAAGTTTGGATCACTGGGATCAGCAAATCCCCTTCTGGTTAGGGCTGGTCTAAATTCTTTCTCCATGGGTAGGCATCAGTTGAGTTTGGTATGGTTTTCCTTTCTGCTCTAACAGGACAGCAGTGAGTTCAATGCCTTACAGTTGGCTGTGTTCTCCCTCCCCCAGTGCCCAGATATGCTGTCTGCACCCTGCCACTGCTGCCGAGGAGAGAAGAAGGGGTGGTGTCAGTGATTTACTACTTCCTTTTCTACCTCTTCAATGCCTCTTTCAGCGATATGAAGTTACCACCAGGTACTATGAGTGTTCACCTGGTGTTTGGTTCTTAGGAAGGTGATTTTTCTGTGTAGATAGTTGTTAAATGGATGTCCTTGCAGGGAGGACGATTGGTTGAACCTTCTATTCTGCCATCTTGCTTCTCCAATTTGCACATCGTTTTCAAATGCACACAGAACATTCTCCAAAATAGATCATATTTTAGTCCACAAAATAATTATTAACAAATTTAAAAGATTGAAATTATATTGAGTATCTTTTCTGATCACAATGGCTTAAAACTAGAAATAAATAACAGGAGGAATCTTGGAAAACTCACAAGTAAATGGAAATTAAATAGTATGTTCTTGAACAGGCCGGGTGCAGTGGCTCATGCCTGTAATCCCAGCACTTTGGGAGGCCACAGCAGATGGATCACTTGAGGCCAGGAGTTCAGGACCAGCCTGACCAAAATGGTGAAACCCGCTCTACTAAACATACAAAAAGAAAAAAACAAAAACAAAAACTTTAGCCTGTATGGTGGCACATGTCTGTAATCCCAGTTACTTTGGTGGCTGAGTCATAAGAATCACTTGAACCCAGGAAGTGGAGGTTGCAGTGAGCTAAGACTGCACCACTGCCCTCCAGCCTAGACAGCAGGGTAACTGTGAAAAAAAAATCTTGACACAAATGAAAATGGAAATAAAAACACCAAAACTTATGGAATCAGCAAAAGGAGTCTTGAGAGGGAGTTTATAGCAATAAATGCCTTCATCAAAAAAGAGAAAAAATCTCAAATAAACAACCTAATGATACATCTCAAATAACTAGAAAAGAAAACTATAGTTTGTCCAAACTTCACAGAAGAAAGGAAATAGCAAATATCAGAGAAGAAATCTGCCAAATAGAGACAAGATGAACAATAAAAAAGATAAACCTAAAAGCTGGGTTTTTGAAAAGGTAAACAAAATTGATAAATTTTATCTAGACAAAGATTATACTCACTGGTGAAAAGCTGAAAGCTTTTCCTTTAAGGTCAGGAACAAAATAAAGATGCCTATTCTGGCACCATCTATTCAACATAGTACTAGAATACCTGGCCAGAGCAATTAGGCAGGGGAAGGAATAGAAGCCATGCAATCAGAAAGGAAGAAGTAAAACGATCTCTATTTGGTAATGACATACGTTATATATTAAAAACTGTTATTATTTTATAAAAAAGTTAAAACTGGCAAATTCAGTAAAGTTTCATGCTACAAAATAAGCACACAAAAAATCAGTAGCATTCTTATATACTAAAAACAAACTATCCAAAAAAAGAAATTAAGAAAAAAATCCCATTTACAATTGCATCAAAATAAAGAAATATATTAAATAAATAAAATTTTAGGAAGTAAATTTAACCAAAGAAGTGGGAGATCTGTGCACTGAAAACTGTAAATCATTGATGAAAAATTGAAGAGGACACCAATAAATGAAAAACTCTTCCATGTTCCTGGATTGGAAGAATTAATATAGTTAAAATGGCCATACTACCCAAAGTGATATATATATTTAATTCAATTTCTATCAAAACTTCATGTTATTTTCCACAGAAATAGAAAAGAAATCCTCAAATTTGCATGGAACCAAAAAAGAGGATTAAAATACTAAAATTTATATGGAACCAAAAAATACTCCAAATAGCAAAAGAAGTCTTAAGAGAAAAGAACAAAGCTAGAGGCATCCCACTTTCTGATTTCAAAGTATATTATAAAGCTAATTGTAATCAAAACAGCATGATACTGGTAGAAAAAGACACATCAACCATTGCAAGAGAGTAGAAAGCCCAGAAATAACCCCATGTATTTACAATCCTTTTACTTTTGGAAAAGGTACCAAGAACACACAATGAGAAAAGGACAGTCTCTTCAATGAATGCTTCTGGGAAAACTGGATATCCTCATATAGAATGAAATTAGACCCTTATCTCATAGCATATATACAGGCTGCTCTCCATATCTACTGCTTCTGCATCTGCAGATTCAACTAACCACAGATCAAAAATATTTGACAAAACTAACAATAAAAATAACAATAAAGCAATAAAAACAATACAGTATGGTATATTAACGATTTATATGGCATTTACTTTATATTAAGTATTATAAGTAATCTGGAGATGACTTAAATTATACAAGAAGATGTGCATAAGTTATATGCAAATACTATACCATTTTATATAGGTATATCTCATTTTATGGTGCTTTGCTTCATTACGCTTTGTAGATATTATGAGTCTTTTTTGTTTTGTGTTTGTTTTTTACAAATTGAAGATTTGTGGTGACCCTGTGTGGAGCAAGACTATCGGCACCATTTTTCCAACATTATGTGCTCATTTCCTGTCTCTGTGACATATTTTGTTAATTCTCACAATATTTCAAACAGTTTCATTATCTTTATATCTGTTATGATGATCTGTAATCAGTGATCTTCAATGTCACTATTGTAATTGTTTTGGTGCACCACAAACTACACCTACATAAGACAGAAAACTTAATCAATAAATGTTGTGTGTGTTTTGACTACTCCACTGCCTGGCCAGTCTATCATCCCTCTTCATCTCCTCAGCCCTGCTTATTCCCTGAGACACAACAATTGTGAAATTAGATCAATTCATAACCCTACAAGTTGCTGCAACATGGATGGAAATGGGGGGGCATTTTCCGAAGCAAACTAATACAGCGGCAGAAAACCACCTATTCTCACTTATAAATGGGAGCTACAAATTGAGTGCACATGACACGAAGAAAGGAACAATAGACCCCAGAGCCTGCTTAAGGATGGAGGTTGGGAAGAGGATGAGGATTGAAAAACTACCTACCGAGTACTATGCTTACTACCTGGGTGATGAAATAATCTGTACACCAAACTCCCACAACATGCGATTTACCCATGTAACAAACCTGCACATGTACCCACTGAGCCTAAAATAAAAGTTGGAAATTAAAAAAAATGACCTTACAATGGCCTCTAAGTACTCAAGTGAAAGGAAAAGTTGCACATCTCTCAATTTAAATCAAAAGCTAGAAATAAAATAAGTTTAGTGAGGAAGGCATGCCAAAAGCTGAGACAGGCTGAAAGCTAAGCCCCTTATACTAGACTTGTGAGTACAAGTTAGCCAAGTTGTGAGTACAAAGGAAACGTTCTTAAAGGAAATTAAAAGTGCTACTTCAGTGAACACAGGAATGATGAAGTGAAACAGCCTTATTGCTGATATTAAGAAAGTTTGCTTACTGTGGGTAGATCAAACTAGCCACAACATTCCCTTAAGTTAAAGTTGAATCCAGAGTGAGACCCTAACTTTCTTCAATTCTATGAAGGCTGAGAGGGGTGAGGAAGCTACAGAAGAAAAGTTGGAAACTAGCAGAGGTTGATTCTTGGGATTTAAGGAAAGAAGCCATCTTCACAACATAAAACTGAAAGATGAAGCAGCAAGAGCTGATGTAGATGATGTAGCACATTATCCAGAAGATCCAGCTAAGATTATTGATGAAAGTAGCTACATTAAACAACAGATTTTGTGTTGGATTCAGCAGCACACATACTGAAACTGGAATGATACAGAAAAAATTAGCATAGCCCCTGCTAAGTGGTGTCATGCAAATTCATGAAGTATTTCATATTTTTAGCTATAAAGATACTAGAGGCAAGCTTACGAAAGACTCTTCTAGACATTGGTCTGGGTAGAAAATTCATGACCAGGATCTCAAAAGCAAAACAACAAAAACCAAGATAGTCAGATGGTACTTGATTAAACTAAGAAGCTTCTGCACAGCAAAAGAACCAATCAACAGAGTGAACAGACAGCCTACAGAAAGGGAGAGGATGTTTGTAAACTATGCATCTGACAGGGAACTATATCCAGAATTTACAAGGAACTCAAACAACTCAACAACAAACAGATAACCCCATTAAAGGGTGGCCAGAAGATGCTAATATATTTCAAAAGCAGCATAATTTTCATACATTTGTTGGTTATTTGTATAAAAATCTATTGAAAAATAGAAAATTTTCAAATTTTTATTTTCAATAGATATGCCTCATACTAGCAGCCAACAAGCATACAAAAATGCTGAACATTGTTAATCATCAGAGAAATTTAAATTAATGCCACAGTGGGATGTCATCTTACACCAGTTAGAATGGCTATTATTTGAAAAGACAAAAAGTAACAAATGTGGTTGAGGAGGCAGAGAAAAGGGAAGGCTTGTACACTGTTGGTGAGAATATAAATTGGCATACCATCTATTTAAAACAGTATGGGGATTTATCAAAGAACTAAAAATGGAGCTGCCATTTGATCTAGCAATCACACTGTTGGGTATCTACCCAAAGGAAAAGGAATAATTATATCTATCAATAAGATTACTGCACTCATATGTTTATTGCAGTACTATTCATAACAGCAGAGATTAGGATTC
The DNA here is from genome assembly GCF_037993035.2 of Macaca fascicularis. Classification (NCBI taxonomy): domain Eukaryota; kingdom Metazoa; phylum Chordata; class Mammalia; order Primates; family Cercopithecidae; genus Macaca; species Macaca fascicularis. The sequence continues at coordinate 116,905,705 of NC_088379.1, forward strand.
AACCTAAGTGACCATCAGAGGAGGATTGGATAAAAACAATGTATATATACGCAATAGAATAATATTCGACCATTAAAAATAATTAAAGCATGTATTTGAAGCAACATGGATGGAACTGGAAGCCATTATCCAAGTGAAACATCTCAGAAGGAGAAAGAAAAAAAAATACTGTATGTTCTCACTTACAAGTGCAAACTAAATAATGTATACATGTGGACATAATGTATGGACTTGGAGACTCAGATAAGCCGGGGTGGGAAGGGGGGTGGATGATGGGAATTACCTAATGGGTACAATGTACATTATCTGGATAATGGATACACTAAACACCCACACTTCACAACTACACAATATAGCCATGTAACAAAATTGCACTTGTATCCCTTAAATTTATACAAAACAGGCCAGGCAAGGTGCACTTTGGGAGGCAGAGGTGGGTGAATCACCTGAGGTCAAGAATTCAAGACCAGCCTGGCTAACATGGCAAAACCCCGTCTCTACTAAAAATACAAAAATTAGGTGGGCATGGTGGCACACGCCTGTAATCCCAGCTACTGAGGAGGCTGAGGCAGGAGAATCACTTGAACCCGGGAAGCGGAGGTTGCAGTGAATCGCAATTATGCCATTGCACTCCAGCCTGGGCAACATGAGCGAAACTCCATCTCAAAAAAAAAAAAAAATTATACAAAACAAACAATTTTCAGTGGAGACAATAAAAGGCTTCTATTAGAAGAAGATGCCACCTAGAATTTTCATAGGTAGAGAGAAGTCAATACTTGACTTAAAAGCTTCAAAAGACAAGTCAACTCTCTTTTAGGGGTTAATGAAGCTGATGTTTAGAAGTTGAAGCCAATGCTCATTTACTCAAAAATCCTAGAGCCCCTAAGAATTATGTAGTTTATTCTGACTCTGTTCTATAGATGGAACAATAAATCCTAAATGACAGTACATTAGTTCATAGCATCATTTACTGAATATTTTAAGCTTATGATTGAGATCTATTGCTAAGAAAAAAAGGTTTCTTTCAAAATATTAATGCTGCTTGACAATGTACCTAGTCACCTAAAGTACTGATGGAGATGTACAAAGAGATGAACATTGTTTTCATGCCTACTAACACAACATCTATCCTGTAGCCCATAGATAAAGGAGTAATTTTGACTTTTAGGTCTTCTTATTTAAGAAATGTATTTTGTGAACTATAGCTGCCATAGACAGTAATTACTGTGATGAATCTGACCTAAGTAAACTGAAAATCTTCTGGAAAGGATTCACCATTCTAGATGTCATTAAGAAAATTCATGATTCATGACAGGAGTCCTAAACACCAACATTAACAAAAGGTTGGAAGAAGTTTATTCCAACTCATATGGATTACTTTCAGAGGTTTAAGACTTCAGTGAAGTAAGTAACTGCAGATGTGGTAGAAATTAAAAGACAACTAGACTTACAAGTGGAGACTGAAGTTGTTACTGAACTAAAATCTCATGATAAAACTTGAATGGATGAGGAGTTGTTTCCTATGGAAGAGCAAGAAGGTGGTTTCTTGAGATCAAATCTACTCCAGGTCAAGATGCTGTGAACATTGTTGAAATGACCACAAAGGATTTAAAATATTAGATAAATTTAGTTGATAAAGCAAACTGTAGGGTTTGAGAGGATTAACTCCAATTTGGAAAGAGGTTTTATTATGGGTAAAATGCAATCAAACAACATCACATGCTACAGAGAAATCCTTCTGCAAGGACAAGTCAATTAATGAGGCAAACTTCACTTTTGTTTCATTTCAAGAAATTGGCATAGCCATTCAAACCTTCATCAACCACTACCCTCATCAGTCAGCAGCCATTAATATCAAAGGAAGACCCTCCACCAGCAAAACAATTATGACTTGCTGAAAGCTGAAATGATCATTAGCATTTTTATCAATAAAGAATTCTTAAATTTAGATTTGTTCTTATTTTTTGAGACGGAGTCTTACTCTGTCGCCCAGGCTGGAGTGCAGTGGCGCGATCTTGGCTCACTGCAAGCCCCGCCTCCCGGGTTCACGCCATTCTCCTGCCCCAAGTAGCTGGGACTACAGGCACCCGCCACCACACCCTGCTACTTTTCTCTATTTTTAATAGAGACGAGGTTTCACCGTGTTAGCCAGGATGGTCTCGATCTCCTGACCTCGTGATCTGCCCACTTCGGCCTCCCAAAGTGCTGGGATTACAGGCATGAGCCACTGTGCCCGGCCTGTAGTTTGCTTTTTTAAACCTAATTCTATTGTACACTTAATAGATTATGGTGTAGTATAAATATAACTTTTATACACATTACGAAACAAAAAAATTGTGTGACTTATTTGTGATATTTGCTTTACTGGATCTAATCCAGCAATATCTCTTAGGTATGCCCTTAAAAGGGATTTGACAGCTTGTGGATTTTGGTATGTTCACAGAGTCCTAGAAAAAGTCCAATGAATACCAATTCAATGAATTTAATCCCATGAGGGCTGTACAGGAGGAGGTGCCCATTGAATCTCCTTGTCTATTCTGCACACAGGTAATTGCTTCTGTTCATCTAAGACTAAAGGACAGATAGATTTTGTATAGCAATGTTTTCATTCTCTGGTGGAGAATTATGCACTTGTACTTCTAGGAACTTAAACTATGTAAGAGTTTTCATCTATGAAAATTTATATTCAACATAACAAGTAATAGGAATTCACGAGTAATGACTAACTCAAATGATTAGGTTAAGGTGTATGTTCTTTAAATAATACGTTTATCCCTGAGAAAATGGCTGTGTTATCACTATTTGCACTTGGAAATCAATTGAATAAATATACTAGTTATAGTGATAGATTGTAGGCAAATCTACCAAAACACATAAATTTTTTTTTAACACATAAACAATTTTAACAGTATTAACAAGACATTTAAAGCTCATGTAATAATGCAATCTGAATGTCCAACCCAGTCCTCTCCTCTACAACTTGGGATTGACCTTGTCATCTTCTTCTGAATATTTCCAAATTATTTTATATTAATATGTCTTAAAATAACCTCATCAACTCTACTGACCTTCCCTTCAGGTCATCTAGAAGTAGAACTTTTTAATTATGTAAAGAACCAGCCAGGAGACCCCTTTATATTCAGGACAGATGAGGCAGCCACTTTTCTGGGAATAAATTATAATAGAACACAGATGTTCTGATTTTATTTGGTTTGTTTGGGATTGCTCCTCTGGTTGTTTCTCAGAAAGTTCCTGAAGTTTTAAAGGGTTTTTAAACTCTCTGCCTAGGAGTTTCAAATCACTGAATAATTAGTTGAGGATTTTTTATTAAAGCCAAGAAACAGTTATTGAGCACTTGTAAATGCTACCAAAAAAGTGCTCACAGGACCAAAATGATTAAGAAAGTTGCTGCTTACAAGGAGTTCTTAGTCCATCCAAGCAGCCTGATCTATAAGCAAGAAATTGCTTTAGTGTAGCTGTAAGATGCCATGGATGAGGATAAGAATTATTTCTGAATCAGATATCATGGATAATAAACAAATTCACCCTAATGAATATATTAAGTAGGTCCTAAATGGGTTATAATTTATTTAGACACCTATCAAGTAGATTTATCTAAAAATAGGTTATATATTATCCATTTAATTCTATATTTAGCATTTTTCAGTTTTCACTTTTATACTGAGTCAGTAATGTTTAGTTAATACTACCTGGCCAGTTGCAAGATTTGGGTTTTGAATTCAGAAATCCTTCAAAATCCTAGACTTCTATAAAATATTCTGACTGTCATTCTCAATATTTTCTTCAGCACATTATGGTGTAAGATAGTAACTATATTATTACAATGCAAACCACATTTGATGGACAATAAATTTATTCTCTGTACTCATTCAAAAACTGAAAGAGTGACAAATAACTTCCTAGCTTAAGTGCCACTTTCATGAGTTTAAATAAGCACTTTATTACCATTAAGGGTTTTGTGTACACATACACAAATGTGTGTTTATTCAAAAATTGTTTACATATCATATAGGACAGGTTTGGTAGTTCAGTAATTCAGGAAAAGGGGTACTACCATATTCTTTGTATTTATTTCAAGGGTTTAAAATTTAAAAAGTCACCTAACTCCAAGAATTTTTTCCTGGGGGTGATGATAACTCTTAAAATTGGAAAACCTATCCCCTTTATTATAGGCCTTAGGTTCATCGTGGCAAAATAGATAAATAAATAAATAAACTTATGATTAGAGCCGTCTCTGAAGAAGGTAATGACTCATTTAAGTTTTTAAAAATGCTATTAGACCATCCTGGCTAACACAGTGAAACTCCGTCTCCACTAAAAATACAAAAACAAAATTAGCTAGGAATGGTGGTGGGCGCCTGAGTCCCAGTTACTCAGGAGGCTGAGGCAGGAGAATGGCGTGAACCTGGGAGGCGGAGCTTGCAGTGAGCCGAGATCGCGCCACTGTACTCCAGCCTAACAGAGTGAAACTCCGTCTCAAAAAAAAAAAAAAAAAAAGGTATTAAATGAGTTAACAGTATAATCTGACTAGTCATTTAATAGTAAGTGATAACAATTATGTTTTATTTATGGTTTCTTCTTTCTAAAACAAATAATACAAACAAAATATGGTTTATTGGCTTATAAATAAATATAGTGAACTTATCATATATAAACTCTATATGAGAACATGTTAATCTGTCTCTTTAAAATATTAGAATATTTTTATTTCTGGTAACGATAATTTGCAGATTTATTATAAGAATTAAATAAGATCAGTATAAAACACACAGTATACAGTCTGGGATATAATCTGTTAAAAATAGTAGCTATTATGATGATTACAAAAACAATTTCAGTAAGAAATTATTATATCTACCTTTATAAAAATAAATGTATTACTGAGTCTTTGAAACTTTACCTCTTTATTAAAATAATCTATGCAAACTAAAGAAAATTAGCATTTTACCATGTAGCAACTGTATAATTATACAATTATATTTGATGAATCAAAAACTGTGAAAACAAGAATCTGTGATGCTGAAAATAGTTTTGTAAAGTTTGGTTAGACGTTAAAGATTAATAAAATAAATGTGAATATTTTATCCAAATATTTCTTTAGTCTATTATAAAGTGGGAAGAAATGAACAAAACTTTAGGTACACAGATTCGTGTGACATTTACAGAAGAAACAGGGACAGGCCCTGACCACAAAGCCAGAAATAGACTACATGTTAAGTCTGTTGGAACTGAACAAATATTCCTTTTCCATTGCTCTCAAAACAAGGGAAGGTCCCTGTCAGAGAACTAACACTGTAGTACTGACCAGGTGGACCTTGTCCTCAACAAAACTTATTATAAAATCTTGGAGTCAGTGAGAGCTTATGTCTAAACAGTTATCTGATCTACCTAGGACACTAGATGGTCTTTACAAACAGCATTGAAATAAAATTATTTCAAAGTGTTTACATCACAAAAGACTAAACTTTTTAAATTGCTCCATTAATTATTTGTATTAAAAAGGAATAATCAAGAACCTATTTCAAATTTTTACTGAAAGCATTCTCTTATCAGTGTTAATAGACAGAGCCCTTTGTCTCCAGAGTCCACGAGGTTCAACAAGAGAGCGGATGGCACATTAAGCAGCCACCAGTTTGATCTCTCACTTCCAAACAAGAAACATGAATACTAGGGAGTGTACGTGACCTGTTAGGTATCACACAATTAATTACTGGCAGATCCAAGTCTAAATCTCAAATATATTTATTCCATATATTTGAACTCCAAGAATGCCCCAAAATATTTTCAGTTCTATGTATCACTGGGACCGCATTTGGGTTCAAAGTTTTGTGATGGTCTTCTTGGTTTGTTTTATTTTTAAAATGAGTCAATGATAACTTTTTACAATGTAAAGTTAAAGATAAAATCAATTCCCCAGAAAAGGAAGAAATGAAATCATAAGCAGCAATTTCTTCCCAGCTCTATGCAGAAATTGATGATGCTCAGAGACAGATAATTACACCCAGTAGTTTAGTTTTCTGAGCCCAAATTTACTTGCTAGTAATCTGAAACCCTCTCTTTCCCTCTAATGGATCTGGAGAAATTTGCACACTGTATCATTGTAATTATTACTATTTTAAAATTTATAAGTATCTAGCGTGTGCACATTATATAATGAGTCTTACTCCTAAATTTGTTAGAGGCCATAATTATATTATCATTTTGTTATTATCTTTCTTTAAGGATAGTGATTTTTATCAAATACATTAGCATACTGATTTCATTTATTTTGTTTTACTTATTACAAGTATGTGATCAAAGAGAAGAGAGAGTTGTCAAAATATACGTAAAAGCTAATGAAAAGTTGTGTTATTTTAATTTTTCTCATGAATGCTATTAACCATTTAGCAACAACTTCATCATGTATACCAGTGAATCTACCTAACTGAACTGACTTTTCAGGTCAGTAAATATGCTCTCTTAGAAAATGTTTATTTTAGGTTTTAGCTGTTCACCTGTTTCAATTAAATTTTTTATTGATATGTAATATTTGCATGTATTTATGTGATATTGTGTTACATGCATAAAATGCATAATGACTAAGTTGGGGTAGTTAAGGTATTCATTACCTTGAGCATTTATCATTTCCATATGTTAGGAGCATTTCAAGTCCTCTCTTCTAGCCGTTTTGAAATATATAATACATTGTTTTTAACTATACTCACCCTATTCTGCTATTGTGCATAATAACTTATTCCATCTATCTAATTGTACATTTGTTTCCATTAACCAACCTCTCTTGACTCCACAACCCTACCTTTCCCAGACTGGTAACTATCATACTACTCTCTACCTCCCTGAGATAAACTTTTTTGTAGCCATTGTAAATGGGATTGCATTCTTGGACTGTCTTTTTCAGGTTGTTCACTATTGGTGTATGGAAACACTATTGATTTTCACATGCTGATTTTGCATCCAGCAAGTTTACTGAATTTGTTTATCAGATTTAAGTTTTTGGGGGGAATCCTTAAGGTTTTTAAATATTCAATCATATCATCTGCAAAGAAGGATAATTTGACTTCCAGTTCTTCAATTTGGATGCTTTTTATTTTTATTTTTCTTGCCTAATTGCACTGGCTAGTACTTTAGTACTGTGTTGAATAAGAGTGATGAAAGTGGACTTTCTTGTCATATTCTAGTTCTTAGAGGAAAAGCTTTCTTATCCCCCTTCAGAATTATGTTAGCTGTGAGTTTGTCATACATGGCCTTTATTATGTTGAGGTATACTCTTCCTATGCCTAGTATGTTGAGAACTTTTATCATGAAGAAATGTTGAATTTTATCAAATGCTTTTCTGCATCTATTGAGATGATCATATGGTTTTAGTCATTCATTTTGTTAATGTGCTATATCATGTTTATTGATTTGTATATGTTAAAATATCTTTGTTTCCCTGGTATAAATCCCACTTGAACATGGTGTATTATATTTTTGATGTGCTATGGGATTGATTCAGTTTTCTGCAGGTTTTCAAGTTTCTTAACATATAATTGTTCATAATAATCTCTGATGATCTTTTGTATTCTTGTAGTGTCAATTCTTATGTTTCCTTTCTTATTTTTGATTTTGCTTGAGTCTTCTCTCTTATTTTCTTTGTTACTCTAGTCAGTGGTTTATTAATTGTGTTCATCTTTTCAATAAACTCACTTTTCATTTTGTTGATCCTTTGTATTGTTGTTTTAGTCTCTATTTCATTTAATTCTGTTCTATATTATTTATTTTTCTACCATTTGGGGCTTGGTTTTTTTTGTTTTTCTAGTTCCTTCAGGTTCATTGTTAGATTGTTTATGTGAAATCTTTCTACTATTTTGATGTAGGAGCTTATTGCTATAAACGTCCTAGTTAGCACTGTATCCCATAGGTTTTGGTATGTTGTGATTCCATTTTCATTTGTTTCAATAATTTTTAAAATTTCCTTTTAAATTTCTTTATTGACATAACAGTCACTTAGGAGCATGTATTGGTCTAATTTCCATATATTTGTACAGTTTCGAAAGTTCCTCTTAATAATGATACTTTTATCCTATTGTTTTCTGAGAAGATACCTCATATGATTTCAGTTTTTAAGAATTTGTTGAGACTTGTTTTGTGGCCTAACATATCCTGGAGAATTTTCCTTTTGCTGATGAGAAGAATATGTATTCTACAGCTATTTGATAAAATGTTCTATAAATGTCTGTTAGTTCCATCTGGTCTAAAGTCTCATTTAAATCCAGTGTTTCTTCGTTTTCTCTCTAGATTATCTGTTTAATGCCATAAGTTGAGTGTTGAAGTCCCCAACTATGTTTGTATTCAAATTTATCTTTTCTTTTAGATCTAATAATATTTGCTTTATATATTGGGGTTCTCCAGGGTTAGGTGCATATATATTTTGAATTATCATATACTCTTGCTAAATTGATCCCTTTGTCATTATGCAATGACCTTCTTTATCCCTTCTTTTTTTTTTTTTTTTTTTGAGACAGAGTCTTACTCTGTCACCCATGTGCCAGTGCAGTGGCATGATCTTGGCTCACTGCAAGCTCCGCCTCCTGGGTTGACACCATTCTCCTGCCTCAGCCTCCCAAGTAGCTGGGACTACAGAGGCACACCACCACACCCAGCTAATTTCGTTTTTGTGTTTTTAGTAGAGATGGGGTTTCACGGTGTTAGCCAGGATGCTCTCGATCTCCTACCTTGTGATCTGCCCGTCTCGGCCTCCCAAAGGCTGGAATTACAGGCGTGAGACACTGCACCTGGCAGTCTCTTAATGTTTTTAACTGTTTTTAACTTAAAGTATGTTTTATGTGGTATAAGTAAAGCTAGTCTTGCTCACTTTTGGTTACTGTTTGTATAAAATATCTTTTTCCATCCATTTACTTAGTTGGGTCATTTTTAAAAAAATATCTATTCAGCCAGTCTCTATCTTTTAAGTGGAAAATTTAATCTGTTTACATTCAGGATTATTATTGATATGCAAAGACTTATTTCTGTCTTTTTATTAATTGATTTCTGGTTGTTTTCTATATCCTCTGTTCATTTTCTTCTCTCTTATCATTTATCATTGCAGTTTGTCCTTATTCTGTACTGACAAACTTTAAGTTCTTTGTCTTCATCATTTATTTGTTCTACCAGTGTGTTTTATATGTTCATGTGTTTTATAATACTAGATATCCTTTTTTTCTGCTTCCAGGTATAGGACTTGCTTAAGCATTTCTTGAAGGGCCCCATCAGGGGTGATAAATTTTTCTCAAGTTTTTCTTCTCTGGGAAAGACTATTTTTACTTCATTTATGAAGAACAATTATTCTGGTATAAAGTATAGTATTCTTAGCTAATAGTTTGTTTGTTTTTTTTCTTTCGTCATCCTCAGGGCAAGTACAAGTATGCTGTGGTCTTGATGCTAATGAGAGAAGAATTTCTGTCATTGGCAGTGGCTACAGATAGGCAGCTTTCAGGCTCTGGGAAGCACACACTTTTGTTTGGCTCCCTTCGACCCAGAGCCAGCCTTCCTAGTGTGATACGCTACCCATTCCTTGGAGTTTAGGACACTCTGTGGGCTAGAGTTACGGAGACCTTACTGCACTGCTGAGTAGTAGGGTATTACACCACTGAAGCCCTCCAGTTGGACACAGGGAAGGTCAGGGATGTGGAGATACAGGTGTTGTTAGGCCCTGGGACAGGATGCAGTCTGGTGGGGTGCGGGCTCTCAAGATGGTGTGTGATGCAATTGTATGTCCCAAGGTTGTGTGGGACTCAACATGAGCTCCCTCTCTAAGCACTGCAGTCATATAGACACTAGGCAGCTTCTATATTAGTTGCGGGGCCCCTAAGGATGGAGGGGGATTTTTTATGGCTAGGATTACAGAAGTCTGTGATGATTCTGGCTGGGTCAACTGCCTTACTTCTGTCTGCTTATGTGCCTAAGGTGTTTCCTGTCACTTCTCGGCTGAATTCAGTGTTCTTACGTAGATGCTCTATTCAGAGTGTGATTATCTGCTCACTGATTTGGTTCTTCTCTGTGGGGAGGGTGAGAGTACAATGCCTCTAGTCAGCCCCCTTGAAGGTCTCTCCTCCATTTCAGTTTCTATGTATTAACCTTGAATATTAACTGGTATAGATGGATGAATAATATGAAGATTCTCTAAGTATGAAGGGAAATTTATACCAATGCCAGCAATAATCATTGTGAGGCAAAGTAGCAATCAACGTTCAGTAGTGAGGGGCTGGTACAGACAAACTATGGTTAGCTGCCATTTTTGTTGCTTTCAAGTACAGTAGGAATATTTTATGTTCTAGGATCCATATTACAATGGATTTGGATCTGAATCTTATTTACATTTAGCACATATGCAAATAAGATTAGTTTGATGACAAATATGTAAAAAAGAATTAGCTAGAAAAATAGAAAAATCAGGTAACCAGTAAAAGTATTTTATACCTTTTCCTATAAATGAGAAAGGTATGGAATTGGTGACATTGAACTGAATATATGCATATAATTTGACATATGAATATCAATAGGATTTTCATTATTTTTTCAATTTATGAAAGCTAAAAATATTTTGGGAATATGATTTTATAAAAAATTTAAAAATGAATGTTAAAATCACCCCCTAATATTTGAATATTAACATTTTTTATTGTAAAATGTACTTTATGGCATGGAAGAGTCTATTTTATATGGACTCAAACCATTCTTATAAATCAAAGAGCAAATGATTTTACCTTCACAATCTTCTGTCCATGGTAGCAAGTACAAGGTGAGAGAGGTGTACATTAACAACATCTATATTTCTGGAGTATTAAGGACTTTTGAGGAGCTTTTAAATGTACACTCTCCAGTAATACCATGAATGCTTCCAGAAACTTTCTAAAGAGAAATAAAGCCTAAGAAATTTGCAATATACTAATTACTATAGATAATGCATAGCTTCCCATTTATCAGTCAAATTCTCTGTACAATATTTGTCCTTATATTTAACAATTTTCTGAGACATTTAGTACTATATTTGACATTTTATTGGAACATTTAGTACTGGGTAGACTTACAGGGTTTAAAGAATCATTGCACTATGTTTTTATATAAGTAAAGTTGTAAGAGAATGGCTTGTCGGTGTCATTTACAATATATGAAATATTTTTCAATGAGATGTGGCTTTGAAAAACATATATAATACGTAGCTAATTAAGCCGGGGGCAGTGGCTCACACCTGTAATCCTAGCACTTTGGGTGGCCGAGGCAGACAGATTACCTGGGGTCAAGAGTTCGAGACCAGTCTGGCCAACATGGAGAAACCCCACCTCTACTCAAAACACAAAAATTAGTCGGGTGTGGTGATGTGTGCCTGTAGTCCCAGCTACTAGGGAGGCTGAGGCAGGAGAATTGCTTGAACCCAGGAGGCGGAGGTTGCGCCACTGTATTGCAGCCTGCGTGACAGAGCCAGACTCCATCCCAAAACAACAACGACAACAACAACATGTAGCTTATTAAATTGCTCTAAGATACTTTTTTGTTTTTTGAAAATTCAACAACTCAACAAAAATTTTAGTGTACACTATATCCTTGCACTCAAAGATTTTGCAATCTGTTTGGGAAGACGGGCATGCAAACAAAAAAAAAAAATTACACAAGTAGTATGTTATTGGGCTTGACTAAAAATGCAAAATATTGCGGTTCCACCAGTGTAAAGATATTAATTCTAATAATTGCAGAAGAATCTAATTTATAATTTTATGATGCCCAGGGCATAATTTTTAAATGGAAGACAACAAACCCATGAGTTCCTCTTGAACATGTGCCCAACTATTTAATAATTTTTGACTAAATGTATACTTTTAAAAACTTTATTTTAAAGTAAATAGCATTTAAGTAACTTTTAAATAAAGAGGTACATTTTAAATCATAAGAGTTTTATTATTACCATTATTTAAAATAGAGAAACATAAATAAATATATTATTATTTGGATTTTTCTATTTTTGCCTCATCTCTAGGGACATAAAATAGGTAGGATAGTCTATGAACCTACAAAGTCATCCAAAAGATTGATTAGATTCATTCCAACTGCTTTTCCTCTGGTTCCTAACCTGTTAGCAAAATAAAAGTTGATTTCACACAGTATGTGCTGCTTCCCAGTTACGTAGCAGGGGGAATTTATGTTCCAGAAAACCTTTGGTGAAAGTCGGATTTAACCTCACAGCAGCAGTAGGTTGAAATTAGACCCTTAAATAAACAGAGTTATATCTTGGTCAAAAAAGAAACCCTCAGAGAGAAGATTTGTTAATGCTTTAAATTTATCTTTAAGGGGGATGCCAAAGCTGAGAAAGGATTCAGAAACAAAAAACACAGCTCAGTTGTGATTCACACCAGCCTTAAAAAATGAACAGGGACAAGGACTGGGCAAGGAGGACACCCATTGGGTATACTCTTTGCAAAGCTTTTATAACAGAAAGCAGACCATCAGGAGAAGGAAAATGGCTGTGTCACAGATCACAGATCAGTGACAACTTGGACAGGACTAAAGGCATGGTGACGGATCCCTTGCTTCTGCAATCATTTATAAGAAATAAATCTCACAGTATTACAACTTTCTTAGGCAAGCTCTGAATTATGAAATGTATGTATGTCTACAAATCATATAAAAGACTAGCTGTACATGTTACTTTCTTTACCTGTTAGATTCTTAGGAGACACAAGCAAAAGTCCATGAAATTATTTCAGGCATAAAACAAGCAATTATTACTCACTTTTACAACTGCTGTAAATGAGAAATAAAGAGGTCAATAGAAATTGAAATGAGGAAGTTTGTTTAACTTTGGAAGTTAGGGGAGATTCTTCTAGGTATATCATATCTAAATAGATATCACAAAGATCATTGGTTATTCAGGTGGAGAATGAGGGCAGGAATTTATCAGGCGGTAGGACTAGCATGTGTAAAAATCACAGAGTGTGGCAAAAGCATGCTGGCTTCACATAACGGAATCACAGGAGGTCCCTGTGTGTGAGGCTTGGAGGGCAAGGGAAACAGTGATAAGAAAGGAGGCTTTTGTCAGATGAGTAGATTTGGCTATATACCCAAAGGATTATAAATCATGCTGCTATAAAGACACATGCACACATATGTTTACTGCGGCACTATTCACAATAGCAAAGACTTGGAATCAACCCAAATGTCCATCAGTGACAGATTGGATTAAGAAAATGTGGCACATATACACCATGGAATACTATGCAGCCATAAAAAAGGATGAGTTCGTATCCTTTGTAGGGACATGGATGCAGCTGGAAACCATCATTCTCAGCAAACTATCGCAAGAACAGAAAACCAAACACCACATGTTCTCACTCATAGGTGGGAACTGAACAATGAGATCACTTGGACTCAGGAAGGGGAACATCACACACCAGGGCCTATTATGGGGAGGGAGGTGGGGGGAGGGATGGCATTGGGAATTATACCTGATGTAAATGACGAGTTGATGGGTGCTGACGAGTTGATGGGTGCAGCACACCAACATGGCACAAGTATACATATGTAACAAACCTGCACGTTATGCACATGTTCCCTAGAACTTAAAGTATAATAATAATTAAAAAATAAAAATAAAAAAAGAAAGGAGGCTTAGGAGGGAAGCAGGTGACAGTCTGTGCAATTTCTGACAGCTACGTTAACAATTTTGAACTTTTTAAATACTAAGTTCAATAGGATTGCATTGAAGAGTTTCATAAGAAGACTCATATAAGATTTTCTTTGAGAAAGCTTACTCTGACTGCTGAGTGGAGAATGAATTGGGGTGGGCAAGAGAGGAAACAGTGAGTACAGTTAGGAGATGAGACAGTCCTTTCCTTTTTATTATAAGATCTTTGATTTTGTCTAGAGTAAAAATTTATCCAGCCAAAGAGATATAAATAGAAATTGCTGAGTGGAATATTTGGGGAAATTTTAGAGTAAAGAGGGTTTGCTCTCATTTGAATGTATTTTGTCTCTCTAAAATTCATATGTTGGAACTTAAAGCTGAAGGTGTTGGTATTGAGAGGTGGGGGTTTGGGGAATTGTTCAGGACATGAGGACTCCACCCTTATGAATAGGATTAATGCTCTTATAAAAGAGGCTTCAGAGAACTGCCAACCCCTTCCATCTCTCCTGCCACGTGAGGACACAACAAGAGGCAGCATCCATGAAACAGAAGGAGAGCTTTCACCAGACACTACATCTGTTAGTACCTTGATCTTGAACTTTCCATCCTCCAAAACTGTGAAAAAATAAATTCTTAATATTTGTAATTTACCCAGCCTGTGGTATTTTGTGATAGCATTACAAATGGATTAAGACAGGATTAGACTTAGCAAGCACCCACACATTTGGTACTTTGGTCTTCCCTTCTTCCTTTTGGAATATGGACTTGATTACTGGAGTTCATGTTCATGATATAGCCACAAGGAAAGAATCTCAGTATAGCAGATCAAAGATGACAGAGCAAAGAGCTGGAGGAAACCCAGGTTCCCAATGGCACAAAGGAGCCATATATGAGCTCTGGACACTCTATTTCTAGGTTCTTTATGTTATAAGGAAAATAACCTAATAATTAGTTTAAGCCACTGTTTGGTAGAGTTTTATATTCTGAGAAGACAAATCTAATCTTAATTTATGCAAAATTTGGTACTGGAGTTAGATACTGAAAGTAACAGAACCAAAAATGTGAAATGAAACTGGTTCAGTATACATATCAAACCACTGTGGGACCAAAAGATTTCTGATAAACTTTGTTCTGCAGCTCTATTTGGAACAGAGTCTGCGGACTGTAGTTTTAGAGAAAATGATAGGTAAAATCCAGAGTTTGGTATATACTTGTTTTTGAACTTGAAGAGGTCCTGAAAGAAGCACTGAGCTCTGACTGGAGCTTGCCAGCTTGCAAGTAGACATGAAAGAAAAGAGTGGTTTGTTAAGAGAGGCATTCCACTCCAGAATCCAAAAACCTAAACATGAGATTATGAGTATCCCCAAATTTGGAAACTGGCAGAGTTGACAAAGACAGTTACATCTACATCACTCTTCCCTTAAAGCTTGTTGTGGTGGAAAGCTGTTTTAAGAAGGAGGTAGTTATAAATATTGACAAGTACTGTCAACAACACAGACTCATATTACACACCCACCTACCCACATGCCCACTAAAGATGAGACCTAAAATATAGTCCACTGGAAACTTCTGAAGATGAAGGATTTAGCATATGTATTTAACTTATACTGTCTCCCAAATCCTTAATTTAAAATGTCAATGAGGACAAAGACAACAGGAAAGAAAACAGTACATTTTGGAAGGTGGAAAGCAGATGGATGAATATTAAAAGCAAAAAATAAAATAGAAGCTACTAATAAATCTTTGGCAGACATTTGGGAAAACCAGAAACCAAATGCAGAATTCTCTATATCTTCAGGAACTGGTGGCACTAGACATCTGTAGACATGAGAGTAAAGATGGAATTAAAAATAGGAGATAGGTTTAAAGTCAATTTAGGAAGTTGTTCAACTCTTTACTCCATGTAGCTGGAAATGCCCTTTACCATCTTGGCAGAAAACAAAGTTCATTCTCTGAAATGAATCTTTGTATGTGGGCATATAGGACAGTGTGCCGGGTGGGAATTTTGTACCAAAAACAGAAAACTAAGTAAAATCTTACAGGCTGAATATTGAGATTTCCATTCTTCTGCCAAAGCTTGCCCCTGAAAATCTAGGCAGATATGTGAGTATTTTCTAAAATAAAATAAATAAATAAATAAAAACTCTGGAGAATCTGACTAGCTTGCGGAAGGGACCTAAATTTTATGCCAATAAAATTCTCCAATAGTAAAGGCCAGGCAGACAATACTGCAGCAGTAACCACAGACAGTACTCTCCACCATGCACCCAGAACTACCAGCTCTTCCATACACCACTCTTAAATAAAAGCAGAGAATCAATGGTCGCTCAGACATTTCAGAAAAACAATTAATATGAAAGATAGGGAATAAAACAAACAAAAAGCAACAGGGTGAAGAAAACTTTATTTTTTTTCAGGGGCTTAAGAAAAAAAAATGCAGAAATGAAAGAAGATCATGATGCTATAAAAAGGAAAATTAGAGAAAAGACATCTTATAAATTAAACACGTGACAGCAGAAATGAAAAACTCAGTGGAGTGATGAGAAGATAGAATTGAGGACTTCTCCCAGAAATCAGAAGAAAATGAAATAAATAGAATATAGAAAAGACAAGGAAGTTGGAGGTCCAATCCATGAGAGACAACACCCAAACCATAACAGTTGAAGAAAGAATACAGCAGTAAAATCAACCACATCTGCACAATTATCCTAAAAACAATATAGAGAACACTAACTACATGACAGACATGGTATTATCATATTTTATATATAAATAACATGCTAAGTGTAGAAACTATTATCCACAATTTAAAGATTTTTAAAACTATAGTTGGCATCTTTATTAAGTCAAATATATAGCAAAAGTAGAATTTGTCCCAGATCCTATCTGTTGTCACTCAGTTCCATGAGTTCACATTCAGCTTACAGTGACTTTTTTGACCTATCAGGGGGAAGCCTGTGAAAGTACACTTCCAGGGCTTTCTTACCAGGTAGTTTCCATTAGGCTCTGATGCTGTGATGCACTTGAGGGATGTCAGAGGGATACAGCCTCTCACAAGGGTGATAGCAAGGGACAAGTCATTTCCTCCAGGCTATGACAGTGCTTGTGATAATTATAGCTGAAGCTGCTCTGAACACGGGCTCTTAGATAGCTTGGTTCTATCAACATGAGCTCAGTTGCACATATAAAATTACTGAACATATTTTTTCTTTGGTCACTAATTTTTCTAATAACTTACTTTCTTCTTGTTTGTCCTCCAGCTCTCTAAACACCTTTATAAGCAATTCATTTTATTTCATTTCCTCTCTTTGAAATACTCATTTCTACAGTTGTTTCAGTCTGCACTGGAAAGTTTCAGGAAAAAAATCATAAGCTCAGGACTGTACCTTCCCAGTTTAAGATACAGAACCAGAACATCTATATGATGGTTTGAAGTAGAGTTTTGCAAACTTTTTCTGTAAATGTGCAGATAATAAATATCTTAAGCTTTGTAGACAATGTGGTGGTCTCTATCACAACTACTCAACTCTGCTATTATTACTTGAAAGCAGCCATTGATAAAGAATAAAGGGATGGGTATGACAGTGTTCCAATAAAACTTTATTTACAAAAACAGGTAGCAAGGTAAATTCTATATTATCTCATACCTCAAAACTGGGACCCAAAATTTGATCTCATGCTTTATGAACACAGCATGCGGCCCTCTTCAGTGTACTCTGTATCCTCACTAAGTTCTTAGCATGTAAAATTTGATATCTATGTTCACGCCAGTTTATTCCAAAGACCCTTACCATCTCCAAGTATGGGACACTCTTACAAAGAGGGGATTGTCCATAGCATCAAAAGTATTATTGTGAGAGAATGTTTTATACCATGGCGGTCTCAGCAGAGGGACTGTGGAGATAATTTTAGGATGTGGGGATTAGAGATCAGGGAAGCATGAAGGTTTGTCAGTTGCTAGATATTTTAATTAGCATGCATGGCTATAGGGAACTTTTCACATACTTTTTGGTTAAAAATTTTGTGTACACTTATTAATTAAACAAATATGACTCTCATTGGCTAAGTATAATAAAATTATTGCTGAGCCAAATTCTTTTTAACTACATAATTTAAGATTATTATTGCAAATAACTAAGTGAAAAATTCGATTCTTTATGTTTTAGCATAGTTTCTACGTGCTATTTCAAGCACTTTACATATATTATTACAGTTTATCTTCAAAACAACACTATAGAATGGGTACGATTATTATTCTCATTTCATAGATGAGAAAAAGGAGTGAAAGGAATCTTGTGAAATCCAAACAAATTACAATGGTAAAAATATTCCTAAAAAATTGTTCACATAAACGTTTTTGGGTAAATTTTTAAAGTCTCAATAATTCAAGTAAAAATTTATTTGAATCTTCTAGCACTGTTAGTAACTTTTAAAATTTTTATTTTTTATTAATTTTTATTACTTTATTTTATTTTTAATTGACAAACAATTGTGTATATTTATTGGGTACAATGTGAAGTTTTGATATGTTTACACCATGAAATGATTAAACCAAGTATGTGAGGTGATGGCTTTGTTAATTACCATGATTCAGTTTCCAGAATCTTAGTAGCTTTTGACAGACAAATATGTTACCAATGTAATCCACATCCTCATTCACTCTGAGATCATTAAAACAATTTGTATTCTTCTCAAAGTTGCCTACTAAAAAAAAATGATGCTAGTGTTCACAAAAAGAAATAAAGGTTAAAAAGTAGTTTCAACCCCATCAAAAAGTGGGCAAAGGATATGAACAGACATTTCTCAAAAGAAGACATTCATACAGCCAACAGACACATGAAAAAATGCTCATCATCACTGGCCATCAGAGAAATGCAAATCAAAACCACAATGAGATACCATCTCACACCAGATAGAATGGCGATCATTAAAAAGTCAGGAAACAACAGGTGCTGGAGAGGATGTGGAGAAACAGGAACACTTTTACACTGTTGGTGGGATTGTAAACTAGTTCAACCATTATGGAAAACAGTATGGCGATTCCTCAAGGATCTAGAACTAGATGTACCATATGACCCAGCCATCCCATTACTGGGTATATACCTAAAGGATTATAAATCATGCTGCTATAAAGACACATGCACATGTATGTTTATTGCGGCACTATTCACAATAGCAAAGACTTGGAATCAACCCAAATGTCCATCAGTGACAGACTGGATTAAGAAAATGTGGCACATATACACCATGGAATACTATGCAGCCATAAAAAAGGATGAGTTTGTGTCCTTTGTAGGGACATGGATGCAGCTGGAAACCATCATTCTTAGCAAACTATCACAAGAAGAGAAAACCAAACACCGCATGTTCTCACTCATAGGTGGGAACTGAACAATGAGATCACTTGGATTCGGGAAGGGGAACATCACACACCGGGGCCTATCATGGGGAGGGGGGAGGGGGGAGGGATTGCATTGGGAGTTATACCTGATGTAAATGACGAGTTGATGGGTGCTGACAAGTTGATGGGTGCAGCACACCAACATGGCACAAGTATACATATGTAACAAACCTGCACGTTATGCACATGTACCCTAGAACTTAAAGTATAATAATAATAATTTTAAAAAAAGTAGTTTCAAAGGCCGGGCGCGGCGGCTCAAGCCTGTAATCCCAGCACTTTGGGAGGCCGAGACGGGCGGATCACGAGGTCAGGAGATCGAGACCATCCTGGCTGACACGGTGAAACCCCGTCTCTACTAAAAAATACAAAAAAAAAAACTAGCAGGGCGAGGTGGCGGGCGCCTGTAGTCCCAGCTACTCGGGAGGCTGAGGCAGGAGAATGGCGTGAACCCGGGAGGCGGAGCTTGCAGTGAGCCAAGATCACGCCACTGCACTCCAGCCTGGGCAGCAGAGTGAGACTCTGTCTCAAAAAAAAAAAAAAAAAAAAAAAAAGTAGTTTCAAATAAATGATCAGAATTTCTACCTGTCTACATGATCTGCTTCATGGTTTACATCCACTACTTGTATAAAATTCTATTTGTCACTTTTTTCTGATATTTTCTAGTTTCTGTCACTTCCTTTTACTTTTCCTCTTTTTTTCTCTTCACCTCTCCTCTCTTTTTCTTTTTCAAAAAATTGGTACTGGAATAATTATGATACAGATTCCTGGGCCTATTACCTTTAACATACCAAGGGACAACATGAAAAAGGAAGAATTTGAGATTACATTGAGATTACAACTTTACATTGAACACATTTTTGGAATGAAATCTCAGGCCAAAAAAATGAAAATCGTTGTTATGCAAAATGGGACCAGTTTGATATGTATCTTCTGTGTAACAATTACCAGGGGGATGATGATGCCTCCAATGGTAAAATATATTCCATTGCTAGGGCTGGCTGCCCATGCTTTAGTCAACATAAGACAAGTGAAGACCTTCATTGTCCCTTATCCCACCTCTCCTCAGCCAGTCCACATTTAGGATCTTCCTTTGCAACACCTGTAGTAGGCAGGACTCTGTGGAGGGACATCAAAGCTTTAACTATCTTAGGTATAAAGGAACTTTATCGAAAGGATACTATGTAGTCTCACCAAACTGCTGGTAATACAGGGGTATATTTGAGTTTTGAGGGACCTCAAAGACACTGGGACTCTCACTTTTTATATCCCTTCTTTTTTCCTAAATTATCTATTTTCCTTCATACCATATACTGACTTCCTCCAGAAGAAGATGGAAACATTCAGTCAACAAATCCGGGCTTGTTTCATGACTTTCTCTACTAGAGAGGGCCTGAATCTTTCTTTTGGTAGTTCCAGTTCAAACACTGTTATTTTGCCTAAATTGAGTCAGGTGACTATCACATGATGAATTAACTATAGAAAAAGGTTAGAACCACAAAACACAGAGAAGAATCTATGCCTCAGGAACATTTTAGAGGAAGGGGAATTGCTGTGAGCTAGCTGTGGTACTACTCAATTGAGACTCTGTGATATTCCTCATTATTAATTATGATTTAATTCTGAGTTTTATGAACTACTTAGGGAAAAAAATCAGAAAACTTTTTAAAATGGTTTATGGAAGTAGCACTAGTATATTTTGTAAATCCTTAAAATCTTGGAATGGACTCTAACTTCCTCTGTACAAAAAGCATCATTTACTAATACCCTGGGAGTTCTAGTAGATTCACACTACAGGAATTTGTCTTTATATTTTGGAAAACATGTAATTGATCCTTTTCTCATCCCATCTCTTTTTACAGAAATGAAACTATCTTACATGTTAATGGTACTTTTCCACTTAAAGAAGCAATACAATAATTTTCTTTCAGAAGAAATTTTGTATTTCTTGGTTTATTTATTAGAAATCTTTATCTTTGATGGGGAGGTACAGGCAAGTATTTTAATCATCTTAAAGTCATATTCTGAATAACTTTCATATGAATAGAATACAGTAGTGAATTTTGGAATTTTTACCCAAACTAAGATTCTTTTTGGCTGGATATTTCACTGATTTACATTATATTAAAATGTTTATATTTGTTTTTACCAATGTCATCTTGACACATAATTTCTGATTTTCGTCCTTCTATTGTGTGTTTCCTTGCTACCCTCTATATTTTACTACATGGATTCTGTTTATTCTTTTGAATTTGATTATATGTCTTGGCAGTTATTTGGGAGTTATTCATTCTGCCTTATTTTTCCTGCTAATAGAGGTTTTTTTTTTTATTGTTTTGTTTTGTTTTTGAGATACAATTTCACTCTTGTCACCCAGGCTGGAGTGCAATGGTGTGATCTTGGCTCACTGCAACCTCCGCCTCCTGGGTTCAAGTGATTCTCCAGCCTCAGCCGCCCGAGTAGCTGGAAGTACAGGCGCCCACCACCGTGCCCGGCTAATTTTTTGTATTTTTAGCAGAGACGGGCTTTCACCATATTGGCCAGGCTGGTCTCAAACTCCTGACCTCACGTGATCCATCTGCCTCAGCCTCCCAAAGCCAGTAGAGTTTTTAAGTTAAAAAATAAGTGTGTGTGTATTTTTTCTTCAAGTAATAACTTTAAGAATAAAACAGAAGTTATCATAATCAGGAGTTGTAAGTCATTTGTCTATATTAGTCAGAGGATTTTGGGTAAAAGTGACAAAAACATGACTCAAGCAAGCCTGACACAAAACAAAACAAGAGTGACTGAATTGTTTCACATTACTAAACTTTATGAAAAGTTGAAGAAAACTAGCTTAGAAATAACTGTAACCATAAACCTACACATTGTCAGGACCCTCTCCTTCTCCTCCTTTTGAAACACTGGCTATATAGTTATTCCTATTTGTTTGCAATCAAGGTTTTTTAGTGGCTATGACTATAATCCTAATAGTGTCTTATCTATTAAAAAGAAAAAAGCCCAGATTTAGAAAAAATATTAGGGAATTATTCTGCTTGGCCTAGAGTAGGCTATGTGCCCATTCCAGTTGCTAGGAAGGTTGCAAGGCTGCACCATAAATCACAGGAAGAGCTTCTACACAAAACAAGAGGAGGGGTATTCCACATTAAAAATATAAATGTTCACTAACCTTCCCACAGTTATATAGCTGACAGTCACAGAATGTGATTTGGACATGGTAATCAGGACTATAAAGTCTATAAACTTTCTAAAACATTTCTAAAACAATTGGCCACCCTCAAAATTCTGAACCTGTGTATGCATTTTCCTATGTAAATAATTTGTATGATTATTTTCCACTATATCCAGACTTGGAAAATACAGACTGCTTAAAGGCAGGCTATAAGTTTGATTTTTCTTGAAAACTGTCCTAGCATAAATAACAAAATGCTTTGCACAGAGTCAGTTTACATGTTTGAAATTGACCAATAGTCCAATTACAAAAAAAATTCCTCAATGTATTCAGCAATTTTTATATTCATCATTTGCAAATGCGAACAAATTTCTTAAATGAGGGAAGAGTAAAAAACAACAGAATAAATAAAATATGCAATATGTTTAAGATTATCCAGAGAGTTTTAGAGAGAGATTCTTCCAGTTTTTGACATGCTTATCACTATATTAAAACCCATGGTAATCCCAGCACTTTGGGAGGCTGAGGTGGGTGGATCACGAGGTCAGAAGATCCAGACCATCCTGGTTAACATGGTGAAACCCCGTCTCTACTAAAAATACAAAAAATTAGCCAGGCGCGGTGGCGGGCGCCTGTAGTCCCAGCTACTCCGGAGGCTGAAGCAGGAGAATAGCATGAACCCGGGAGGTGGAGCTTGCTGTGAGCCGAGATGGCGCCACTGCACTCCAGCCTGGGGGACAGAGCAAAACTCTGTCTCAAAAAAAATAAAACAAACAAACAAATTAATAAATAAATAAAACAAACCTATGGAGAGTCCAGGAAAAATAACTGACCTAAGAGGCATGGTTAGTAAGCACACCTGCAGTGCTGAATGACGGTGAGAAGACCATCATGGCTTCTGTATTAGACTCCTTATCAGTAATGGTTTAACTTTTCAGCCTTTACTACAGGTTTTAACTTGTGAGTTTATTTTAAAATCAGGTGTGCTATTTGTATAAATCAGTGATTATTTTAACTAAGTGCTTTTGTGTGCTGGCCAAATTATTTTCAATGCCTGGTGTTTGTTTGTTGTTGTTGTTGTTTGTTTTTTCATAGACTTTGGGTTAATGTTGAGTAATTATCTGGATGTAATATACATACAGAATAACAATTTCTCACTTTTAAAGAATATTTTCTCAGAAACACATCTAAAATTCCTAAATATGCTTCTCTGAAAGTCAATTTTGAAATAACTTAACATGGCTTTGATATGTTTTAACACACAGGAGGACAAATTTATTTTTTTCCTACTAATCCAGACTTGAATCAAATTTATGAAATCCTAGAAATAAAGGATGTCGTCAGTAGTCTTGTTATATGGCAACAGAAATTTTTCTATTAATATGTATTGAAATGGAAAAAGTGCACCTACTAAAAAATCTGTTACCTTACCAAACATAGACATAGGTCCCACCAAATAATATTTCTCGGCATAGTACCTCATTTTGCGTTGCTTTGCAAAAACTTATATAATTTATTTGTGATTACATTTATTTTGTATGAACCTTACCTTCATGTAAGATTGACTAGATTTGTGGTGGCTGTTAAATCCTTTCGAAGACATCATGGCATTGCCTGTGAAGATTTACTTTTGTGAAAGGCTTTGAACTCTTAGTGCCAGCACTGGAAGCTTTATGCAGTATAAATGAGGAGAATTCTTGCTATGCCAATTGTCAGCTTAACCACAGCTGTGACACAAAATCTGGAAGTTTCTGTTGGAAAGGCAGCAGTAGGCACAGATGTTGGGAAATGATAGCAAGCATTTTTCAGTCACTCTTATGGAGATGACAACACACACACACATACACACACATACATACACACACTCTTAACTGAGCTTACAGAGGAGTTTCTTCAGATGATCCTAGTCCCATGGGGCTTGGTTACTTAAGAATTAGAGGAGTCTTTGTTGTTACTGGACTCCTTCCTGTCTTTGCAGAGACTGATGATTTGGAAAATCCAAATTGCTTGCTTTGTATCTTCCAAGTCTACAGCTGAGGTTGGGCAGGCTTTCAAGATGAGCTACTTGAACAAATAGAACTGCAGGCACAGAACCAACATTTCCCAGGGTGCACTGCAGTCCATTTAACAGAATGAGCTCCTCAGCATACAGAGAATGGCAGGGCATCTTATTTACCTTCACTTTGTATTGCATGTTTTATGCACCCAGAATAGACAAAAGGCAATATGACTACTAACATCTAATTCACATTAATTTGTAGCAGATGGGAGAATCCGTGTTTTACCAAGATGCTCTTGATGAAGCCACCCTTATTACAGAAGAAAAAAGAAATATGGTGCTCAGCTGTTTGCCAAACTGGTCATTTATATTAATGTATTTTAAAAGCAATTATTTTATTAAGTGATTCTAATATACTGGGTGTGGGGGATCAGCATGGTGTTACATTGGGCTGGCTTAAATTAAAGTTGTCCAAAACTATCAAAAATTTGATATATTGGTAAACTGTGTTTTCTCCCATTTGTTTGAGGTTTTGAAATCTACCACATTCTCAGAAAATTCATATTGACCCCAAATGGCCTGGGAAATATACATTTTGGAAATGTTCATGTTGAAATGTTGGCACATATGAAACTGGGACTCTTTTCCCAAGGATCTCTCTGATGTCTTTCTACTTCTTTGGCATAGCTGCTTTGTTATGTTATTTGTTTGGCTCAAGAATCTCAGGAGCATCTGGTTGACACTGGCCTAAGAACACATAAACTATAGATGTATGGGTTAGTAGCATTTTCTACTAAGCCTGACATTAGGCACACCATTTGGTTAGTATGCAGAAAGATATTCTAATACTGGACTATATTCTCCAAATGTATCTGATGTCAAATATACTTTAAAGCTACAGTAACCAAAACAATATGGTATTGGTACAAAAACAGATACAGAGACCAATGCAACAGAATTGAGAACCCAGAAATAAAGCCACATACCTACAACCATCTGATCTCTGACAAGTCTGACAAAAACAAACAATGAGGAAAGGACTCTCTATTCAATAAATAGTGCTGAGATAACTGACTAGCCATATGCAGAGCATTGAAACTGGACCCTTACTTTTCAGCATATATGAAAATTAACTTAAAGTGAACGAAAGATTTAAATGTAAAACTTAAAGCTATTTTTAAAAAATCCTGGACAAAATCCTAGGAAATATCCTCCAGACATTGGCCTTGACAAAGATTTTTTTTGCTATGTCCCCAAAAACAATTGCAACAAAAACAAAAGTTGACCCATGGAATCTAATTAAACTAAAGAGCTTCCGGACAGCAAAAGAAACTATCAACAGAGTAAACAGCAGCCATTTGGCAACCTATAAAATGGAGAAAATATTCATAAATTATACATTCAGCAAAGATCTAATATCCAGAATCCATAAGGAACTTAAATCAGCAAGCAGAAAGCAAATAACCCCCTTAAAAACCTGTCAACATGAAAAGACACTTCTCAAAAAAGACATACATGTGGTCAACAAACATGAATAAATATTCATCATCAGTAATCATCAGAGAAATGCAATCAAAACCACAATGAGATACCAACTTACACCAGTCACAATGGATATTATTAAAAAGTCAAATAACAACAGATGCTGGCAAGGTTGAAGAGAAAGTGGAACACTTAAAAACTGTTGGTGGGAATGTAAATTAGTTCAGCCACCATGGGAAGCAGTTTGGCAATGTCTCAAAGATTTTAAAACAGTGCAACGATTTGACCCAGCAATCCCACTACTGGGTATATACCCAAAAGAAAAAAAATTGTTCTGCCAAAAAGACGCATGTACTTTCATGTTCATTGCAGTGCTATTTATAATAGCAAAGACACAAAATCAATGCAGGTGCTTAGAAACAGTGGATTGAATAAAGAAAATATGGTATATATACACTGTAGAATACTACATAGCCCTAAAAAGAATGAAATCATGTGTTTTGCAGCAACATGGATGCAGGTGTAGGCCATGATCCTAAGCAAATTAATGCAGGAGGAGAAACATATTCTGACTTATAAGTGGGAGTTAAACTTTGGGTACTCATGAACATAAAGATGGGGAAAATAGACACTATGGACTACTAGGGGGAGGAATGGAGGAAGACATGGGTTGAAATACTACCTCTTAGGTACTATGCCCACTACCTGGCCAATGGAATCTGTATGCCAAACTTTAGCATCACACAGTATACCCATGTAACAAACCTACACATGTCCTCCGTATATCTAAAATAAAAGTTAAAATTATTAAAGTAAAAAGGAGAAGGTCCTGATAATTAAGTGATTATTATCAACAGAGACACTGAATTTATTTAGTTATTTATATTACATGTAGAGGGAATTTTAGTGTGAATTATCATTGAAGAGTCATCTCTTAGACAAGTGTATTTATTCCTAAGCACTCATGTCATGACTCTGTTTTCTTATCTGACATCTCACCAAGCTTTCGAATCTGATATGGACAGTTTACATTCAATTTTTCACTAAGGCTAAAACAAATTATCATGTTGATTATATCAAACTAAAACACATCATTTAAATATTATATACATTTCAAATAATTCTATTTGTTTTCAAAATTCACAGTCTCTCCTCCATTAAAAAAAAAAGACTATTTTAAGGACAGTTTAGTCCATTTTAAAATATAAAGATGGTTTAACCCACTCTTTATTATTATTATTTTTTAGGAAATTAAGTGCCCTCCGATGAGTGAACTAATACCAATATACTTTATAACATCAAACATGTACAAAGGCCTACAACTATCATAGCAAGTAATTTCCATACCTAGTATCCCATTCATCCTCAGTAATCCCTTGTGGTGATGAAGATCATATCCTCTTTGCCTTTATAAACATTCTCAGCTGCAACTCAACATTGGAAAGGTATACAATAAGCACAATAAGTTGATATCCCTGAAGGGTGTTGGTTCTTCCTTATTCTCTTGAACTTTAAATGTTGCAGTGTTCCAGAACTTGGTCTTTTGACTACTCCTTTATGTGCAATTGCTCCTTTTGTTGTCTCCTGGATTATCTTGAAACCATGCGATCCCATTGATTAACCTCTTATTCTTAAAACATACTTTTCTCTAGGTTTCAGAAACATTGACTCCTGATAGGATACTCTTCTTTCTCGGTTTTCCCCTTGTGGGTGTGCCATAAGGAATGGTTGTATATCTCTTGTCATTTTTGTATGGTCTCCTCGGAATATCTTCTTTACTTCCACGGGCTCAGTTGCCCTCCATATACTCAAGATTCCCGCTTTCATATTGATGGGTCATTACCTTTGGCCTGGACCATTGAAATAACCTGTTATTTTGTCTATTCAAATTTGCTTTTACTCTCATACGAGCATTCAATTCCTGTGGGGAACAAAGTGTTCAAATATAAATTCTGAGTGTGTTAATTGATGCTTAAAATCTTTAAATAGGTTTTCATTGATCTTAGATAAGTATCTAAATTCTCTAGCCCCTGGGAACCTCACAATCTTAAACACCTGATTAAGTTCCTCCTGAAACATATAGTATAGATTATGTTGTTTCTTCCCATTGCTTGAATAGTGCATGTACTCTTTGGCCTTTGGACATTTGTACATGTTAGTCCCTCCTCTGGGCCCACACAATTTCGCTTCTTTGCCTGGATAGCTCCCAGGAATTCATTAGATTTCAGCTTAAATGTCAACTTAAAAACAAGATTTCCCTGACCCAGTGCTTTACAAGAACTATATGATATATTATTTTATTTATTGTTTAAACATCTACCTTTCTTGCCTCCACAGAGTCCTTGAAAGAAAGAATCGTAATAGACTATAAGTCTATCATATAGTTAATGATCCATTAATATTTATCAGGAACACGGAGACAAAAGAAATTGCCTCTCTACACTAAGACTTCAGACTGGTGGGAGAGATTGACCAAAAAAAAAAAAAAAAAACCAATGAAAAAAAGAAATATAAAGAAAAAAGTACTTGAGAATGAGACAAGACAGTGTATTCTAAGCCTAAATGGAGGACTAGACTATGGTATAATTTTTCTTCTCAGGGCCTCTAGGCTCTCCATGAAATATGAAGCAAGCAAGAGGAATAACAAGAGATGTATTAAGATAGAAGAGAAGAAGAGAGGTATTTATAGCTTATTTGTATGACTATTTGTAGACCTTACTGTAAGAGAAAACAAAAATGACCTTTCTAGGGAAACATAATTGGACTTTCGTTCCAGGAAATTTTGAGAGTCCACCTCAGGCTCTTGATTAAAAACCCAAAGTGAAATTTTCAGACCTGGTTGTGTGACTTTTCTCCAGGCATAATTAGCTCTCTGGGTGTAGGTGATGAAGAGGTAAACAACAATAGCTGAATAAATTTCTGAAAATACTATATGGTAAATTTTTTTTTTTGCCTAGAGGCAAAAGAAGGCTAAGTAATCCAGATTGCGGGGATCAAAGATGTCTTCCAAAAACTCCTTTCAACAAAGGAGGATTTGAAAAGGTAAGACATGTTATTCTAGTCAGGGAAGTATGCATATGTCTAGATCCAGGCATTTGAAACAGCATGGCATATTCAAGGATTGGTAAAGAAATTCAGCGTGCCTAGAACACAGGGCACTCATCACAGTGGCCAGGTCCTAAAGGCCATCTAAAAATGTATGGAGGAGATTGGATTGATCCTGAAGATTTGGGGTACTATTAAAGGATTTTAAATGAAAGAGTGACTTAATCAGAATTGTTCTGGCAGTAGGGTATAAAACGAGTTTGAGTGAAGGAGGCATAAAAATTGTAGTTATCTAGTTAGGAGAAAATGAGAAACTGAATTAAGGTGATGATGGTAGGCATTATTTTTATTATTATGTGTTGGTATAGTATGAAAAAATTCTCAGAGAGATTAAATGACTTATTTAAGATTTCACAAGACTTTAGCCATGGAAATATAACTAACATTTAGAGCTGGCTCCAAGTCCAGTGCTCTTTCCACTATATTAATGGGAAGCTCCCCATTAATATAGAGTTGGAGATCATACCTTACATCAGCTAACCCATATGTGAATGCAGGAGGCACTGAATGCTGGGGAGGTGAATTATCCCAGGTGGTCAGGGTAGAAGTTAGAGAAATGCTGCATGTATTTTTTAGCAGCTATTATTTATCCTGAAGGAAGAAGGACAAATCTGAAATGTGAAGTCTCAACATAGAGTTTTTGGAAGAGGATTTCAAGATATTTGATAAGGCTTAAAAAAAAAAAAAAAAAAAAAAAAAAAACGCATACATACTTCATTTTTCTTCCATTTCATGTCTACTTTTCCTTCCAAAAGGGTCATGTTGTCACTCACGAGTAACAGTCTTAAATACTTTTGAGTGACATACATGTTACTGACTTGCTGAAACCCCTAGATTCCCTTTTTCATTTTCTCATGAATGCAGTATTCATTATCAGTTTGCAAACTGAACATTCTCAGTAGCAGGGCCTATGTTACCTTTACTTTAAGTAAGAAATACTATACACAGTTCACATCTGATACTGTGTGAGATAGCAAGCAGAATAGTAGGACTTTGTTGTAGTGTGTCCATAATTTCATTTCCTAACCTGGATAAAATCTAGAAGCTTGGAAGTATGAAAAATTACCTCTTTTCTTTCAACTTTTATTTACTTATATTCAAATATGTGCCAAAATGAAAGAAAGAAAATATTGAACTAACAAGATGATTGAGAAGAGATATGAAAGAATTCAAACAGCTCTGCCACTCTGAATGTTAGAACTGAATTCCAGAAGATGTCATAACTCTGTAACTCAAAGCACAAGCTCATTTGTAAAAGCATCACAAGCATTATGGAAGTCATGGATTTCAGGCTCACTGTCCAGTGGATGTTGTTATATATGCTGATAATTTCACTTTACTGTCACAATTTAGACTTTTATTTTAGTATGTCATATTTTTGTTGAGTAAAATGTCTGTGGTAAACTAAGTAAATACATAAACCTAATCAGGTGGGTCTATAATGTTTAATGAACAATAACAATAGTAATAATGGCTGCTATTAAGTGTTCTTAATTTATGCTAATACCAGTGTAGGTAACTTGGAATAAATTAGCTCATTTACTCTTCAGATTCTATAAAGTGGTAATATTAACCCCATTCAGCCAGGGCAAGCAAGGCTAGATATTAATCTCATTCTCAATGACTCTAAAACTCAACTTCTTAAAGGTTCTGCTTTACACCTCCCTTGTAAGAAATGCAGAATATTTGCAACTAGTGAACTATAAGGGTAGGTCTCCCCATCTGTCATGACAGTACGTCTGCTAACTTACCATTTTACATTGCATCTCAGGCAGGCCCACAAATATTAGGAGAGTATAGTTCTTAAAACCATTTACCCACTTATTTATTCATTCAATGGGTATATATTGAGTACCTACTATATTCCAGATAATGTTTTGTTTTAGGTGTTGAATAGAAGAATATATGAAATGTGCATAACCCTGTGGAATGAACTAGGAGTAAGATATGGTTGCTATATTGTGAATATAAAATTAAAGAAACTATGTCTAAACAGAAGGAAAATCTGTAACTAAGAATATTCAAATGTTCTGCAGTTTTCCTATTAGTATTTACCGCTTTTTCATTATTTTACTTCTCTACTAGATGTTGCTAACAATTTAGCACTAATTGATAGAATAGGTTTGACAGTGAAATGTGCACAAAAGAATAATAGAGAAGTTCTAATGCTTTTATGTTGTTTGCAAATTGAGATAAGACTTTTGTTATTCAATTTTCATTCAATTCAGGTCAAGAACTATCAGTATTCTGTTAGTGCATAATTTGATAATTACTAACATGGGATAAATCAACTCTATAAAAGAAATTTATATTTATATTTTGGATATATTTTGAAGATTTCAAGCAATAGAGAAATTCTGTTAATTAATGGTTACCATATTAAAAGTACTTGCTATTTAACCAACATTCTAATTTGTATTTCATATGCATTAAAACATTTAATATTCCCAAAAAACATGAAATAGATATTCAGTTGCTTTCTATTTACTGAAGACTTCCAATGCCATATTTTAAGTTTATTTTAGATGAGAAAAAATATGCTTAAGAGGTTCAGCACTTGCTTAAGATCACATGGTAAATAAGTAATACAGCCAGGATTTTAGAATAAGCCTTTTTGCTTACAGTACTATGTAATTCTCACAACATAGCAATGCTATCTTCCACTACCATCTGGTATTTGGATAGAGAAAATATCTAAAACATTAATTATTAAGTATTCTTCTGAGTATATAAGAACTAATAGAAATTAGTTCTATTCAATTGACTGACTACTATCAAATACTGTAACTAACATTACATATGGAGGTTTGCTCAAAGGGACACAAGGGAAGAAGGGGCACAGGGGAAGAAGATATATGATATGGGAATGTCCTTTTCAAATATCTCACTTCTAAGTGACAAAAATGTCATAAATAATATTTTAAAAGTTACATATTGGATTATTTTGTGCATAGCACTCACACTTAAAACAAGGTTCTTGGAACAATATAAAATTATAACAATATGATATTTTGGGGGAAGGAAGTAGTTGTGATGTGAACACTAATAATTCTGTAAATCCCTCTACGGAGCAGAATGTTTTCATTTTTTTTAAGAAACATTACCTACGGCCGGGCGCGGTGGCTCAAGCCTGTAATCCCAGCACTTTGGGAGGCCGAGACGGGTGGATCACGAGGTCAGGAGATCGAGACCATCCTGGCTAACACAGTGAAACCCCATCTCTACTAAAAAATACGAAAAACTAGCCAGGTGAGGTGGTGGGCGCCTGTAGTCCCAGCTACTCGGGAGTCTGAGGCAGGAGAATGGTGTAAACCCGGGAGGCAGAGCTTGCAGTGAGCTGAAATCCGGCCACTGCACCCCAGCCTGGGCGACAGAGCGAGACTCTGTCTCAAAAAAAAAAAAAGAAATATTACCTACAAGGCACATGTGCAAGTCTGCAGATTGCTAATATAACCCTACCTGCTCATTCCATTTAAGAAACATGAGGCTGAAATGGAATTCTACATGAGATTAATAGGGGAAAAAAGATAATGAAAATGTGACTTCCATACAAAAGTCATCTGATCTGGAAATAAAACAGAAATTGATCGTGTAGAGCTATAGTTTTTCACTTTTGAACAGTTATTTCCTCTCAACCTAGAAGTACCTATATATTACTGAGGGAAGTGAAGATTTCTATGAAAAGAGTATACAGTTGATTAGTCTCTTTGAAGGGGAGCATAACCAAGAAGAATATATGGGTGGAGAGGAAATAATATTTATCTCCTTGGATATAGGGAAAATTAAGATAAACGAAATAATTTGTAAAGAGTAAATGTCGTTTATACAATTAGAGCACCAATATCAGATAACCCTGACATAGTTTTGACCATATAAGCTAAACAGTGCAATATAGAGGTTACACATTTAAACAGAACAAACTAAGGAATGCAAGACCAAAACTGTCATAACAGGAAATGTAATCCTTTAAATTACTCATTTGAGAACCTAAATAATATTGAAAAATTAGATAGCCATGAAATGTTACTAGATCTTCAAAAAGCATGAGAAATTACACTGTTTTCCACAGTATTTATATAGTCCAAATATTTTTCAACCTCATCATTTACATTGGCTTTTGTTTTAAAAAATAAAAAGTAAAGGTAAAAAGATCCAAATATCTGTCTTATTTTCAATCAATCTAAAAATCATAAAAGTAAATGAATTCACACATACAACAATCTACAACAGTATTTACAATAATTTATGGTCATGGAAATACATACACAATTCCAAATGTGCAGTGCCAAATTTCCTGAAGCCTCTCAAAAGTATTTTTTTCAATGGTTATGGCTTCAAAAAAAATAGTTTACCTTAATTACCCAAGGAGCTCCTATATTTTCCATACAAGACATATGGAAAAATCTCAGATTTCAAAGTAAATTCATTTTAGAGCTATTTGTGATTTCCAAAATTACTTAATTGGTTTTGAAGTAGAAAAAAAATACATATTTACAACAAGATCAAACTCTAAATTATTCCATGGTTGTGTATTTTAGGCAAACTCGGAGTCAGGGCAAATAATATTTTAATCGTAATTTAATAACAATTACTCATAAATTATACAATTTGATTTTTTACCTATCAAAAAGTGATTAAAATTCTGAATCTCCCAGTAAATAAATCTGTCTCAACATGCAATCCTTGAGGAGACTATGATCCTTTAAAACAATGATTTTCATTTGCAGCATCGAGGACCAAGGCAAATTACAGAATATTATAATAGGAAAGAACTTAAAAACCAATTTGCCCACTGTTACATGTCTAGATTTTATTATACCCCAGTAAATGATTACTCAGCACCACAACATTATTAACTATCTGTTTTTACCATTTTAAATACCATCAAAGGTAAGCCTTAGTTAATTAAAGATCCCAGAAAACCTTCTAAGTGTTTAACTGCAGGGTTTTTTAACATCAGCATTACCCAATGTGTATTCCAACTAAATACTAATTCTGTAGAACATTAAAAGCAGTTCCATGAAACAAAAAATTTTTGACAAAATAAAGTTTAAAAAAAGCTGGGTTAACCAAACAAAATGTCTTCCTGTAGAACTACATGCAACATTAAATAGACATTTAAACTGATGAAATACTGACCGGTCACGGTGGCTTATGCCTGTAATCCCAGCACTTTGGGAGGCCGAGGAGGGTGAATCACAAAGTCCAGAGTTCAAGACCAGCCTGGACAATATGGTGAAACCCCATCTCTACTAAAAATACAAAAATTAGCCAGGCGTGGTGGCGTGTGCCTGTAATCCCAGCTTCTTGGGAAGCTGAGGCAGGGAACTGCTTGAACCTGGGAGGCAGATGTTGCAGTGAGCTGAGGTTGCACCACTGCACTCCAGCCTGGACGACAGAGCAAGACTCCATCTCCAAAAAAAAAAAAAAAAAAAAGATGAAATACTTAAAGGGAAACTTTGTTCATGAACAAATCAGATTATGATGTAGACTAATATTTATTTTATACACATATTTAGTTTATAATATAGATTATTACATAATGTTATACATTACATATAAGTTCATATTATATATCTATATAATTATGCATTATATTGCATATTATATATAATTACAGAGAGAAGAGAATTATCTTTGATAAGATTATAATAATCATAATTGTCTTTTCTAAATTGTCCTCAAGGAAAATCACTGCAAGAAAAAGTGTTTTAATACCTTAACTTGTACATTATGAAGGCCAATTTGAGCATCTTAAGAGTGAAATAATTCGCTTTTTAAAAACTCATTAAAACTGTACCTTAAACTCTGGATTTAGAATACACTACCTATCCTGATAAAAATCCTTCATAAAGTTGACACTATATTCAGGCCTGGTGAGGTGGCTCTCACCTGTAATCCCAACACTCTGGGAGGCTGAGGTGGGTGGATCAC
This sequence comes from Macaca fascicularis, assembly GCF_037993035.2. Lineage (NCBI taxonomy): Eukaryota > Metazoa > Chordata > Mammalia > Primates > Cercopithecidae > Macaca > Macaca fascicularis. Next base: position 116,940,476 of record NC_088379.1, read on the forward strand.
TTTAGGTCAGGAGTTCAGACCAGTCTGACCAACATGGTGAAACTGCATCTCTAGTAAAAATACAAAAATTAGCTGGGTGTGGTGGCACACTCCTGTAATCCCAGTTACTCAGGAGGCTGAGGCATGAGAATCACTTGAACTCGATTGCAGTGAGCCAAGATACCACTGGAGAAGGTTGCAGTGAGCCAAGATCGTGCCACTGCACTCCAGCCTGGGTGACAGACTGAGACTGGCTCCCTACACATAAAAAACATTGGTAATATATTTAAAGCTTAAATGGTAAACACAAGATAAGTTGACATCCACATTCTCTTCATAAAACTTTTCTTTGCATTTTGCCTTCTCTGTTTAAGTTTTCTCTTCATAAAACTATTCTTTGAATTTGCCTTCTTATTTTCTACACTGTGTTAGATATATTTTTTAATCCACTTTGCCTTTGAAAGAAAAAGCAAATTTCCTAAAGCAAATGCTCTCGAGTTTTTAGAATGATACTGTCTTAAATTATTGGGAACAGATTTTAATACTACATGTTTATAGTGTTACACATTATTTGTTCCCACAAGGAAAGTTAAATACAGAAATAATTTGAAGTTACATATTAGAAAGAAGTTATTCATCCAGAATTGATTTCTGAGTTGAAAAATATTATCAAAAGTCATGTTAAAACAACTGGTCTTATCACTGAATATGAGCACTATAGACGCCAAATTTAAGTTTCCAATTTTGGCTAAAATTTGGTGTGAACAGAAATATCAGTTTCTTTGAAAAGTCTTATTACACTTTTGTTCAGTTGTGATTATTAGTCACATACTTTTCCATATTCATAAGTTAAATAAGATAGTTATGTGATCTGATACATTGTAAGGCCGTCTGAATTAAGTAGAACCAGTGTCCTCACAACTTAACCACTATCATGTGCAAAGAGGTTTCATAGACTTTATAGTCTGATTAGATAGACCTAAGAGCTGGCTTTTAGAATTTATTATTTGTTATTGAAACTACCTTGACTGGTATATCTAACAGTTTGGTCAGATAACTTCATCCTAAAATACAGAAGTGGGAAGGGGTTAAAGCAGCAGTCCCCAACTTTTATGGCACCAGGGACCAGTTTCATGGAAGACAATTTTCTGTGCGGGGAAAGGTCAGGGGTGGTTTGAAGATGACTCAATGATTCAAGTGCATAACATTTCTTGTGCACTTTATTTCTATTACTATTACACTGTAATATATAATGAAATTATTATACGGCTTGCCATAATGTAGAATGAGTGGGAGCCCTGAGCTGTACTAGACAGTCCCATCTGGGGGTGATGGGAGACAGTGACAGATCATCAGGCATTAGATTTTCATAAGGAGTGTGCAGCCTAGATCTTTCACATGTGCAGTTGACAAAATAGGGTTCATGCTCCTATGAGAATCTAATGTCGCCACTGATGTGATAGGAGGTGTAGCTCAGACGGTAATGCAAGTGATAAGGAGCGGCTGTCAATACAGAAGAAACTTTGCTGGCTTGCCTGCCACTCACCTACTGCCATGCAGCTCAGTTCCAACAGGCCATGGACCAATACCTGTCCATGGCCCAGGGATTGGGGACCCCTGGGTTAAAGTATTCAGTTTGTACCTACTTCACTCTCTTTATTATATGTAATATCTACAATGTATGGCATACATCAGAATAATTTTTTTTCCTCCATTGACCTTCTACTTTTCCCTTAGAGACACTCCTCTATTTATTGAGTATTGTTTGGTTTTTGTGTTGTTTAGTTTGTTTATTTCATGTTTTGATTTGTTTTACTTGCCTGAGGGAATAAAATAATGCTTTTAAAGGTTGGAAAATTTAAAGAGTGAATTCAAAATTATTTCTGCTTTCTGGTCTGTTGTTTTCCCTCCCTGAGGGAATAAATCCTAAAGGAACAAAAAAATTAAATGAGGTAGGCAAGGGGGAAGGCAAAGAAGAATATAATAAATGAAAAATAATATTGAAAAATTATTATTCCATCACATTTTTTTTAACCACACTTACATCACTAGACATAACAAATGGTTAGAGGTAGAAACTGACCATGGGAAAGTACAAAATAAATTACGTTTTAAAAAAAAAATCTATCCATAAAATATTTTTAAAATAATTTGTTGACAATAAGTCTTTTGTTTTAATTGAAAAAAATCACTGTTTGGCCAGGTGCAGTGGCTCATGCCTGTAATCCCAGTACTTTGGGAGGCCAAGATGGGCAGATCATGAGGTCAGGAGATGGAGACCATCCTGGCTAACACAGTGAAACCCCATCTCTACTAAAAATACAAAAAATTAGCCAGGAGTGGTGGTGGGCAGCTGTAGTCCCAGCTACTTGGGAGGCTGAGGCAAGAGAATCATTTGAACCCGGGAGACTGAGGTTGCAATGAGCCAAGATCATGCCCCTGCATTTCAGCCTGGGCAATAGAGTGAGACTCCATCTCAAAAAAAAAATAGAAAAAAAAAATTATTGTTATCATGCCTTGCCACTATAGTTACAGTACATAATTAAGTTATTGTCACAACATCACTACTAAAATATAATTTTTGCCTCCATAATTATGTTAGTTAAGATCTTTTTGCTATAGAAAACCAAAAGGCCTTGCAAGGTTTTGTTTGAAAACATAATTTTACTATAAAAACACCACTCCCTAAAGAAAGCAAAACCACCTCCTGCTACTCTCCTCACCATACCATGTTCTAGACATTTCATCTTTTGATTAAGATGGATCATCATGAATCTAACTACTCTTTTTCATATACCCATAGAACTATTTTTAATTCATTATGTTTTGGCATATTGGGGACTATAGATTTATCTCTTGATGAATCTATAACATTTTTAATGTGCCCTACTTGTTATAGAAATGTATTATACTCAAAACCTGTACTTTACTCAGTGACATCTTTATAGCCTCAGTGCTGAGAAAAGATACTCTCTAGATCAACTGTCCCATTTAAGCCCATGGAATCTGTGAACTTTGCAACTCTTCATGTTTTAAACTTTGTTTTGGTCTATAGGTAGCTCACAGGCAAATATACAGAAATGTGTAAGTATGTTTTCATTAATAACCTTCCCTTTTGGTTCATTTAATTCTTCTACCACTATTTTTCCTTTTTCCTGATATCTTTATTTCTTAACCCTGTTAGGCTGTACATTATTTTGTAAGCTACCTCAAATTGTTTTTAGCATAGAGTAGCATACTTTAAAAATACACATTGAATAATTATTGAATTAATTTTTTCTAATTAGGAGTGCATTTAAATAATTAAATATTACATAAAGGAAAGGGGGAAAGAGCATGTTGACTGTGATGTTAACTTTCATATTACTTTATTTCATGTTTGCCTTCTCAAGTCTTTTAGCTTTTATACTACAATTTATCAAAAAATTTGATTTGTTTAATGAAAAAGAATAATGCTGGCCTTATGGAGTTGTCTTAGTCACCATCTTAACTATGTATGGTTACTGAAGAACATTTATAGATAAAAACATTGGCTTACTCTTCCTGTTTTGAGATTCTAAACTAGTAGTCCACATTGAGGCAAATTCAACAACTGTCTTATTCCAGGAAAGCCCATGCAATATGGCCTCTGCCAGCTTCCGAATAACAAAGAAGAAAAACATGTAAGAATTAATTTCATGTTTACATAGCTTTTGCCTTTGGGTTTTTTAAGTAAAGCCACTACTGTTATTTACAGCACTAGAATAACACTATAAGCATGACTTACACTGGACTCATTTTGATAATTGTGGTTTAAGCTCTGTCATTTAAAATGCTTTATTTGTTGTTGCTTCATCTCAACTGGGCCCTAGATGTGATACTCTACAGAGAGGTCAGGAATTGAATGAACCTATGGTTGAATTCTCAGTAATTCTAAACAAGGGAACAATTCATGATTATAGGCACAATGGCAAGTGCCTACACAATTCAAGTTGACAGATGGCTTATGAGCATAAACAGGCAAGGAAGTAACAGAATAGCCAATTAGAACTTGGGGATTCCTGATTTTTCTGTAGCAGTTAACATAGCTTGTTATGTGAAACAAAAGGAGAGCAGAGCTTAATTTTTACCGTAGTGGCTAACATTGGCCACACTTTGATCCAGAGCACATGTTTAAAGTCTGCCTTAACAAGTAGTGGCTTGAAAGAAAAGCTTCATTTGAAGATGAATTCTCAGTAAATCATAAGTTAAATCATGAGTCTCGCACAAAGATCTGAAAAATCTATACTTCTCTCTGCATGGCAAGAGAGTCTGTGAATATGGTGGTCCTCACAAAAAGAACATTGACTGTTGCCAGTTTAGTCCAATACATTGGGTCACCATCAATGATACCATCTTTTAGAAAAATAGACATGGAAGTATATGCACACATATCAACAGATATGAATTTAAATCTCCAACAGTAATCTACATTAATTACCTCCTTGAAATTCTCAATGTTTAAACCAGTCTAATGAAGATTATATTATCTTTTTCATTTTACAGATAAAGAAACTGACTTCAGTAAAGATAAGTGAGTAGCCGAAAATCCCACTTAAAGAGGTAAAACCAAATTGGAACCAATGTTCCTGAATCCTAGTAGGTAATTATTTTTCTCCCACTTATGTTGCTCCATTGTATGCTATATATTGAAGGTTACGACCTTTCTTTTTCAATTAGATTTGTTTTCTGTTACTCTTATAAGCATGTATACATCTCTCGCATCCTGTTTCTGTGTCTTCTGGCAGAAATAGCTCAAATGTCACCTTATACTCTGTGCAGCTCTATGGGCAGGTTCTCACCTCTCTTTTAGTCCTTATCACTTCGCTAAAGTGCTGTGTTTTTACATCTGTACCTGCAGGGCAACTGCCTCACAACATTCTCTCTGAATCTCCAGCACATAGACTGGTCCAAACAACACTTAAAAAAAATAAAAATCCATTAATAGATATATAACAACTTGATCATTTGGACCTAGTAATTTGGAATTTGTGGATATTCCTAGCAAGGATTCAATAGGAAATGTTTGCATTCTATATGGAGCTTCTCAGAGACGACAACAGCTTTCTTTCTGTTATTTACCTCATCCTCTGGCTGGATGTCTTTCTTTCAAGCTGGAGGAGCCTTCGTCTCTCTCCTTCAAGTAGGTACAGAATGGGAGGAAGTAAGGAGTTAGGTCTATCACGGCAATCAATAGAGTATCTGGATCAATAGTTTTATCATCTGTACTAGGCCATGCGCAGTGGCCCACGCCTGTAATCCTAGCACTTTGGGAGGCCAAGGCGGGTGGATCATGAGGTCAGGAGATCGAGACCATCCTGGCCAACATGGTGAAACGCCATCTCTACTAAAAATACAAAAATTAGCCAGGCATGGTGGTGCGCGCCTATAGTCCCAGCTACTCAGGAGGCGAGGCCGGAGACTCGCTTGAACCCGGGAGGCGGATGTTACAGTGAGCTGAGATTGTACCACTCTCCAACCTAGGTGACAGAGTGAGACTCTGCCTCAAAAAAGTAAAAATAAAAATAAATAAATAATAGTTTCATATTTTGCACTAATAACATGTAAAAGCTCTCCAGTAAGACAGAATATTCAGTACACTCCAGATGGGTTGTAGTTTTATCTCTTGAGTTGATAAGTAGGCGACTCCCACAAGTTTAGAGGAGGAAATACTTACATATCAAAAGCTATGTCCCTTCATACAGCCAACAGACACATGAAAAAATGCTCATCATCACTGGCCATCAGAGAAATGCAAATCAAAACCACAATGAGATACCATCTCACACCAGTTAGAATGGCGATCATTAAAAAGTCAGGAAACAACAGGTGCTGGAGAGGATGTGGAGAAATAGGAACACTTTTACACTGTTGGTGGGATTGTAAACTAGTTCAACCATTATGGAAAACAGTATGGCAATTCCTCAAGGATCTAGAACTAGATGTACCATATGACCCAGCCATCCCATTACTGGGTATATACCTAAAGGATTATAAATCATGCTGCTATAAAGACACATGCACATGTATGTTTACTGCGGCACTATTCACAATAGCAAAGACTTGGAATCAACCCAAATGTCCATCAGTGACAGACTGGATTAAGAAAATGTGGCACATATACACCAGGGAATACTATGCAGCCATAAAAAAGGATGAGTTTGTGTCCTTTGTAGGGACATGGATGCAGCTGGAAACCATCATTCTCATCAAACTATCGCGAGAACAGAAAACCAAACATCGCATGTTCTCACTCATAGGTGGGAACTGAACAATGAGATCACTTGGACTCGGGAAGGGGAACATCACACACCGGGGCCTATCATGGGGAGGGGGGAGGGGGGAGGGATTGCATTGGGAGTTATACCTGATGCAAATGATGAGTTGATGGGTGCTGACGAGTTGACGGGTGCAGCACAGCAACATGGCACAAGTATACATATGTAACAAACCTGCACGTTATGCACATGTTCCCTAGAACTTAAAGTATAATAATAATTTTTTTAAAAAATTAAAAAAAAAAAAAAAAGCTATGTCCCAAGGTTCTGACTTTCTCTCCACTCCCTGCATTTTCAACAGGGATGATATCTTAAAGACTGAAAAATTGTTTCTGGGGGTAACAAAAATATATGACATACATAAACAGATATACAGCATTTCTGTGTTATTAAAATGTCCTACAGAAGGACATTTGAAAAAATGTCAAAACACTCCTTAGGAAGCAATAGTTGAAACAAGTTTGAGAAATGCTGTTCTAACTCTAAATTTTCTTCATTTTTCATGGTATAATTTAGCACAACTATCCAATAAATAATACATTTTGTAGTACAAGAAAATTCTTAGATACAAGTATATAATTGAGGTGACACAGATACAATTTATGCCACCTAATCAAAGGTGCACACACACATTTAAAGTGTGAAACAATCACCTCCAGGTATTCTTGTTACAATTTACTTTATTTCAAAGGAAGATTTTAAAAGATAAATACATTTAAAACATAAAAGATTCTGCCTTATGTTGCCATCATTTGGGCGATTCCATCGTCCACCCATCAATCCAGTCTTCTTTATATCTTTGAACATATAGCCATTTTATCCTGTTGAACTCCAAGGTACAAATACTCTAGCTTCTATCCACTGTTTCTGGTGCCTTAGGCCACATCACACCATTGTCTGGTCAGCCTCCTCTTGAAAAGGAGATTTCCAAAAGCTGTGTATGATTATCTCACATTGGAAGATAAGGAAGAGATAGTAAGTGTCTGTTTTATATGAAGTGAAACGACTTCACTTAAAAAAAATAAGCAAAAGTTTAACATGTTGTATTAATCACAAAACTCTACTGCAAAATGTTTTAATTTTTGGTCTTACTAAACTTTGTCTCCCTAGGCAGGATAGATTAGTTGAGCCAATAATAAGATCTCTACTTATAATTAATATGTCTGATGTGTAAATAAGCTACCAGCATGGGATTTCTTCATCTGAGGTAAGAACATGGGGGAAGAAGGAAATTTGAAGACCAGAACCTTCTTTCAAACCACTACAGCAAGGAATGAGGAGGAGAGGGTGGGAAGGGTACCATGGGGGACCAATCCCTGGTCAGGTTGGGACCGGTTTAAAGGCTGCCCTGAGACCCAACTGAACCTCTAATCCTCTAGCAGAAGCCTTGGCGGAACAATGAAGCCATTGGCCAATCAGGATCAAGTAACTTTGCATCCGGCTAACTTCGGATGCAAAGTTGCCCTTGAGGGGATATCCCTGGAGTTCTGTCTCAGCAAAAGGGGTAGGAAATGGAGCTGAAGCCTCTTCTGATGCCTTTTATTTTGTCCGCTGCATCTGACAGATGTATTACTTTTTCTTTATTCCCACGTCGTGATTGAAATCCAGATGTGATCCTTTTATGTGGGTCAAATATAAATTTTCTTAATTCCTCTGGTTTATCCAAAGGCTCTGTATGTAATACTTATCCCTCCTCACAAACCATAGAGTCCAAGAACCATAAAGATTTAGGGCTGAAAGAGCATATAACATCATCTGGCTTCCCCAGAGCAAGAATTTCCCTTCTAACCAAGCTCCTTACTTTACAGATGAGCTCAGAAAGATCGCTTTCCCGAGGCTTCTTTTGTTAGCATGTCCAGATTAGGAATATGGGCTTACAGATTGCAAGTTCAGCACTTTTTCTATGAGGAGTATCCTGCGTGTCACTCCCACTCATCAAGTTCCCCGTACTCTCCAACCCGATTCTCCAGATCTATGACTCCCCTTTGAAGTTGATCCCATCTGACCCTTCCTCCATTTGGTACATCAACCTCGCTATCCTAAAAAGCACTAGGGCATTGCTTAATTATCCATCAGGTGTCTCACCCTTGTCACTCAGCCGAAGCTGTCCTCACCTTTCCCTTTCTGCATATGTTCTTTCTTTACATTATAACCCTCTCCCATTCTTCCAAATTGTTCTTACAAAGAATGCCAGTTACATTATGCAAACTCAACGTTTCCTTTATTTCCATTTTCTCACCAAACACTGTTTTTTTTTAAATTCTCTTCTTTAAAAAATCATTCATCAAATAGTCTAAGCTTCTATTACTCTCTCAGGCCTGGGGTAATCATTGGAGACAAAAAGAAAACATAGTTCACACTGTTTAGGAGCCCAATTTTGAAATTCTGTCTCCCATTGACATCTTTCATTGCTCAATTTACTTACAACTTTTTCTCAAACTTTTTAACTGTCTCTTCTTACTCTGTCTAGCCCTAAAATGCTGCTGTTGTTTCCAGAGTACTGTTCATGAGTTTCTTTTTCTTCTCTGCTAAAAGAAACCTCTATTCTTTTCCTTACGTATGCTCCTAACCTAACAATCTGGATTTCCAACGGTCTATTAGACACTTCTACCTAATTGTCTTGAAAGCACTCACATTCCAACATCTAAAAATAACCCATTATCTTGCTACCTTCCCTCATCCTGTGACTTCTCCTCTAGTGTTCCCTGTCTGTCCTAAAACTATAATTGCCTAATATTGCCAAGTCACTTAGACAAGAAACTGAGGAGGAATCTTTTATTTTTCCCGTTTCCTCCTCATATTCTATGTACAAATGCTCAGTAAAAAAAACCCTGTAGAAACTGCTTCTTAAATGTCTCTCAAATGTATCCCTTCCATTCAAGTGTTACTGTCCTTTTTCAATGTGAAGTCCTCATTGCGTTTCATCCGCACCATGACATTAGCATCCCAAAGTCCCCTGTCTCCCTATTCTAATCCACACACCCCTGTCCTGCCAGAATTATCTTCCTAAAACATAGATTTAATTATAAGATTTTTATAGTTAATAATCCCCCATATATATTTAAGTCTTGGTTTTATACCTTGATTTTAAGACGATTTAAAATATCTCACAAAAATATGTGAAAATAAGACACTAAAAACAAAGAATCTAAAGTGGAAAAGCAGATGAAGTCACCGATGAAGGTCAAGTCTACAAGTCCAGGCATTTTCTATTGACAGACACAGAGTTGGCTTTGAATAGACAGTCCAAAGAGCAAAAGATGACTTCTAATAATTATTCTTGTATATATTTGCTTCTTCTGATAAATTGTACATTCCTTGAGTATAGTTATGTCTGCTTTCTGTTTAAGTTTTGTATTCACTAGAACTTCGTGCTACTTCATTAACATGGACAAAAGCACTGTCTTTAATTATAATGAATAATTCTGCCTTGTTAATATCCTGACATTCATATCCTTCCTTATTCCTTATGGGTGTTTGCATAAATACTACACAATTAGTAAGTGCTAAATATGATATGTAAAAAACTCATACAGAGTACTCTACTCTACCACCCCAACACATACACATAACCAGTCAAACCATTGATCATAAATCAGTTTTTCCCTTGAGTTTTCACCTTGTGTTACACATCAGTTAGTCTTTCCACAAATGACCTTACCAGGTAACAGAGTTTTCCTTTGGAACTACATGATTTATTAGGAAAGATAGTCAAGATTGCCAATCAAGTAAGCACATTGTGGACATGGTATAACTGGATAAGCTCTTCTCAGAACAGAAGCACATGTTCTTAAAACAACAACTGCGCTAATAGTGTATGTATGTTTGGGAGTAGAATGGAAAGAGTGCATCTGGTATTCATTTGGAAAATAAATTAAAGGGAAGCTACTATTAGAGATTATAGTTTGACTTCTTAACATTTATAATCTTTCTGAAATGATTCTAGTTGTGGTAGCGAAGTGGCATACTTTCTTCTATTTTGAATAAAGGAGCTGTAAGCATTTCTATTATGATGTTCATTTATGCATATGTTATTTATGTTTGTTGTGAGAGTTTATGTCTACAGCTAGGCAAAAATGACATTTCATGAATTTGTGTTGATGGATTTGGAAAGGGAAGAAACAAAGTTTTTCATGCTGAAGAATTAATGGCAGCCATATGATCTTTTCAACATTAATGTGATTAACAGAGGATGGAGTACTGGTTAGGTTTTATAAAGATACTCCATTAAAAGCATGAGGCTGGACATCCACTGTGCATAGCATCAGGTACTAATCACAGACACATACTTCGCAGGTTCTGGTGTTTCTGTTTAAAAGTTCTGCTGCTACAGCATTGTACAATCACTGCCTCGACATATTGTTGACAAGAACTGCCAAGCACCTCGACTTCATTTCTCATACAAGAAAGCAACAGAGAGTTGGAAATAATCTTCAACATGACACCGATTATACTTTTTTCAGCTGGAGCACAGATACCCTTCCATTTCTACCCTCTTAGCTAACTCACAGATTTTTTTTAACATTCTTCTAGTTCTAGGAAATGCAAATAAAAGAAGAAATGTGTGGCTATGACACCATTTTAAACATGTGTCATCCATTCCATACTAAAACTCATGGTTTTGTTGAAGTTTGGGGTATCTCTTTTTTTCTTTGTTAACATTTTAATACATAAAATAAAATGTGAGAATGGACTTGTACAAGCAAGAAAAAAGATTACTCAGCATACTGTGTAGATAGGTTTGATTTTCAACATGAAGAAAATGAGTTTCACTGAATATGTACTACATGGCTTATTTGTGAATCTATAACTCAAGATGATTTCCTCTTAGTGTTGGGCATAATCAGTTTATCCTCATCCTAATGGGAAAGTGAATTTCCCCAGTCTGAAACCTTCTTCTTTGTTTCCCAAAGCCAAGATTATTCTTACTCTTTAGAATTGCTCTTCCAAATGTAGTCAATAGCATGTGTAGCCTTGGAAGTGGTATAGCAAAGTATCCTAGTGGGAAAGGAGACTCCAGGGCTTTGTAACTCAGAGCTTTTCATCCTTAAAACCCAGACACTATATAATATGTACTTTTAATAACATATAACATTTGTTGACTTCATTTGTTGACTATGTTTCCATTTAAAGAGAGCTAATAGATAATGAAAATTCCAATACAAAGTAGCCTTTGTGAAAATCTTACAATAATTTTCCTACTACTACCTTTTAAATGAGGGATAATGTAGTATAGCCTTCTAATGACTACTGCTTTCTGCAATCAATATTATGAAAGTTTTCTTAATTATTTCAGATCACATAGATGCATAAAACAATTACTAAAATCCAAAGATCTAGTGATAGTGAATGGAAATAAATATATGAACAGGAGATCCCTAGATTTAATCCATGACCTGGACTGGACTGAAAAGGAGTTTCTGTTTCCTGTCTTTTTACAAGTTAAAGGGAAGTTATAAGAGTGGCTGGGTGGGTGGGCTTAAACAATATCAATTTCCAAAATTATAAGTGAACACTCACATAAGAATCTAAGTAATTCAGCAACTTGAAACTATGTAACAGAACTGAAAAAAATATAACTGACATCATTCTATTTTGTGTTCTTTTAATTTGTAGGAATGAGTGGGTTTTAGAAATGAATTTAGGAAGATAATTGTGTATTGCATGTAACCGTAACACAGAAGTTTTTATCCCCTTCCCCCCCCCTTTTCTTGAAAGCCAATCTCAGACCATGTTCCATGTGGACTAAATCAATGGCATTTATTTCCATAAGATATATAACGTATAGCTGTATTTCTAAATGTCAGAATTAACTTTGTTTTTTTGACGGATAGGTTTCTTCCCTAGAAATTTCTTGTTAATGTATCCTAACTATTTAACTTTAGCTTATGTTAGAGTTAAAATGTTTTTCAAAAATTGATCAACTCTTAATAAGCATTAGAAAATTAGAATAGCACTTAATTTCCACCCTTTGTTGGTTATACAAATACATGGATGAGTTGGCCCTGAAGCCACCCACATCCTGGTACATACTCAACACAGTTCCAACCTCCATTATGAAACAGGAATCAAATCCACATCCTCTGTGCCACACATTGAAATCTTTGCCTTTTTTTAGCTAGTGTGTATGTCAGCTCTTTCTTTTTTTTCTTTTTTTGTGAACTTGCAGTCTCAGATGTTAGTTAAGTTTTACTATTCTTCAAAAGCATTTATTTGAAAAATATGTGAATGGAAAATGAACATGCTAAACTAATTAGGATATGCAAATGCGGTTCAGTGGGACTGCTTTTTAAGTGAATCATGCTTATTTGAATACACAAATAAAAGAAAATTTGTTTCAGTAACAATCTGGAAGTTAGTTCATGTGGAACAAATAAGGGCTTAAATTATAAGGATTAACTTTTCAGAATCTACTTTACAGTTCACCTTTTTAATAGGAGATATAGACTTGAGCCAGAGGCTCATCTTGGCATTGATGGAGGTTCAGTGAGCCGCACAATACTCACCAAGTTCTTGCCCTCATTTAAAGTGAGGACTGAGAAAAGAGCTTTCTAAAGATTTACTTATTTCTTTCAAGACAGTTTATGGGCAAGCAGGTGCAAATCTATAACTATAAACTATAGCCACTTAAAATAGCTTTCTTGTAAAATACATTTTAAATCATGGACTTGAAAAGCAATACTTTGTTCATGATGCAGAAAGAACCACAAGTTATGCTAAAAGAAAGAAGTCACATAAAAGAAAGGGAAAAACACATTAAAAAGATAAAAAGAAGTCAAATGATGTATGGAGGAAATGGATTTCAGGGTATTTCAAGACCTGAGACTATATCCCCAAAGAACAAATATTATATTTCATATTTAGGATTCGTTTTACATAGATAAGGATTGGGACTTATCAAGTCATGGTTAAATCAAGGAAAAAATCAAAGTAGTTGAAAGTGTTAGTCTAGGTTGCTTACCACTGAATCAATATAGTCGCCATTTTTGCAGGGGAGGCTCTAGCATTTTGTGTGGTTGCCTGTGAAACTGTTTAATTCAATATATTGGATTATTTCTGTGAGATAATCCCATACTTTATATTAGATACCTCACTCTCAGAATCTTTATTATTGTTTCACTTATTCCTCATTCAAGCAAAAATATTTGTTGGGCTCCAGGTATGTGCCAGTCCCTGTTCAAAGTGCCTTGGGAAATATGGAGGTAAATGTGACATGACCATGGCCCATACTTAGCTGGCAGCCTTGTGGAGTAGATAAATACACAAAACAATTGTTGTTCAAGAAAAACACATCCAGCTGCAATGTGCTAGCTGTTTGTATGAATTAATGTGCTTGTGAACTTTATTTTTTGACTGAAGGGGGGAGTGAAACAAAACATTAATATATACATTCCTGAGGCACAGAGGAAAACAAAATAATAAAAACTCATTGACGTGTATTTTCCTGTTGATACCAAGGGTTGGTTTTGAGTCCCTGTGAACATGAAAAAAAAAAAAAAAAAAAAAAAAAAAAAAACAAGAGAACTAGGAAAATATATTCAGGAGAGACAGGAAGTTTAGGAAAACGTGATGCTGTTATTGGGCACAGGTGGAAAGATAAAGAGAGTGATGCAAAATTAAAGAGAGTAAGTTTATTCCAGTTATTTTCTTTTACCTTGAATACTATATGATTCTGTCCATTCAGTGAGCTCAAACGGGATATGGTCCATGCAGTGGTGAAGTCCTATGCATGGCTTTCTCAGTGAAGAGTTATAACGGACCCAGTTAACAAGCCAACATAGCACACATGCTGCGAGAACTTACCGGAAGAACAGAATAGTAGCGATTGAAAGTGTGGCAGTGCCACAGCGCACAAGAAGACCAAGCTGTGAACTCTCACAGATGAACGGAGAGAGTTTGTGGAAGGGGAGTTGCACGAAGCCCTGAAGCCATGTAGTGAGGACTAATGAGTCAGTGAAATGTAGGAATGAACATTAATGTGAATTTCAACTTTATAGTTATTTGACTTTGTGATAAACGATGATAAATGCATATGAGTGGAATAAACTGTGACTTGTTTTATGTCAACAACTCTGTCTTTCCAAAATACTTCCTCACTTGCAGAATGAGGGTTTATACTAGATAATTTTCAGCACAAATCTTCCCCATAAACATGTGGCTCTAAACTTAGTACATACAAGAATTATTAATCACAAAATCAGGAAGAAATATATAAAACCTTCACTGAGTGATGTTTATATTTAATGTATTTTCACACCTATACAAAGGAGGCAGATAATAGACTGAGGGTGGAGCAAGTGCAAAAAAAATGTAGCGACATAGAATTACATTGAGGTAATAGCAAATAGCCCCATTTGTTGAACTTTAGAACATAGGTCACAAGAAAGACAAGTTGGTGCTGGAAAAGTAGGCTAAAATCAGATATACATTGTTTGACTACTATCCTACATATTTCAAACTTTACATTGTAGATAGTAGGAGATAGCAAACATTTTTGACCTAGCAAATGGAAAAATATGTATTTTGGGTAGAACATCCTATTATTAGTGAAAAGTTGAAGTATTCATAAAAAAACAGAAGGCTAGAATAATACTTAGGAGTCTACTGCAATAATCCAGATGAAAGAAAATTAGGTAATAATCAAATTTCGGAAAGGGAATCTATACAACTAGAAAGCGTAGAAGGTGAGAATGACTGCACCCTAGTGTCTGGGGTACTAGAACTCATTCTCATAAGTTTTTTAGATTGGCTGATGTGGAGAAGAGTAGATAGTGTTTCAGGGAAGACCTAATCAAAACACCATCTTGGTCTTGTGCTGATCAAGAGACTATCTAGCTCTGGTAAATATTGCTAGTATAAGAATTGCCAAATTCTTTAATCCCCGTAGACTGTTTGGCATAATTTCCATCACACCTTTGACTTTTCTGTTGTAGATACATGCACAAAAACAAGGCCAGCTACAGCTGTTACTTGTCACTGGATCAGATTAGTTATAAACCCTTATGTGGAAAACTACCATAGGACATGTTTGAACCAATGGGATTCTTTTTGCCTGCATTAATGGTGGGCCTAATCTGCTTACATGACTATGCCTTTATTTGGATTTACACTTAAAATGTCTCAAAGTGGAAACCTGTCCTGAATGCGAATCATCCCCAGGCTTGACTCATCATGTCAACCACAGGTAGTTCCAAAAAGAGAATTAGAACATAAAACAAACAACAAAAACAAAAATCAGAATGAAATTAGTGAATGAAGACACATTGACAAATGGCGAGCATTTTAACACCTTTGTTTTCTTATCATAACAGAACTTCCAATAGTAGCTCCGTGAATTAATTGTTGCTTGACCTCATTCTTTCACAGATTCTTTCCCATAGATATCCTGAGGGGCTTCCCTTTGGGAACCAGAGGACTAGTGATGGGTCAAGAAGTCTTAGGGTCTAAGCTAAAACTATAATGTATTGTTCTACCCCAGGCAACAGGGAAGGGGAAAGCCAGAAGTACAAGGACAGCTTATAGTTCTTTAACAGTTTTAAAGGTAAAGCTCAGTAGTGGGTTTGAAAAGAAGACATAGCCAGAGACAGGTGTCATCAAATTAGAAAGGCATCGAAGAGAAATGAGCAAGTTTCCTGAAAATAAACATAAATGGAGACATGGGATTTGCACCATTTAAATGCCAGAGCAAGGACCATAGAATTTCAGACAGGTTTAAATGTAGAAATTCAGGAAAAACTTAGAAGACACAGATATCATTTGAACTCAAGGTAGAGTTTCAAGAAATAATTCTACATTTGATATGTTTCCATGACATTCATGTAGAAATTCCAACACTAAAATAAAAACAAGCATATGAAATGTAAAAAGTAAAATTTTAATGGTAGATGTAGGGTTAAGAATTATTCATAGATGATAGAGGACATAAAAATGAATGACGTTGAGTGGAAAAAGAAAAAATTATATATTTTATTTCTGTCTAACAGGATATGGATTATATATTATATTTTAATCATTTATCTGAGCATGACTGAAAAAGAAAGAAATCCCTAATCCTTGGTTTAGGGATTAGCATATAGATATAGCTCTCTGCACACTGGGAATTCTGTGGTGATGAATATATAATTCTCAACACAGTCAATCATACTAAAATAACAGGGATAGGGAAATGGGTGTAGACCCAATCTTAAACCTTACTTGCAAAATTTGGTGCTAAATGGGCATTTAGGGTTTAAAATGTTTATATATATAAATGCGTAGTAATGATCAGAGAAGAACAACACTTTAATTCTACTGTGTTCCAGACCAGTAGATGAGCTCAATATGTATTCCTGTGCAGTAAACTCAGGATTTTCAGAGCACCATAAAAGCTTTTTATTGTACACTCCAATGCTGTCACCCGCAGTTAGCTAACAAATAAATATGATAGGTTTTTAATATAATCCACTCCGTCTTTGCCAGTGCTCCTTGTACGTTACGTCATCTTTATATGGGCCAAGAGTTTGTTTTCCCCAGATGGCCTTCGTGAAGCTGCTGACAGCCCTCCTGACTGAGAAACTGTAGAACAGCAATCTTCCAATTCATTTAGTACTACTGACAAAAAGAGAGCTGTTGATATCCTGATGCAAAAGCACTCTATCAAGCATTACATAGTGTCTGTGTTCTCAGCATGTTTTGGGCGTGATAAGTCATAGCACATGCTTTTTGACATCTTTCTGCATTTCACTGCCGTGTAGAGTTTCCTGGAGTTGAAATCAGGGTGACAGAATGTAAAAAGCCAAGTGTGACATCATCAGCAACTGGTAGCAGTCACTGTATCATAAATAATACTTTGCAGACGTGTCAAAAATTAAGTTGCAAGAAGTTCATCATAATTTCTTTGAAGAAAATTTGAAATCCATGGCTTTACTTACATCCACTCACCAATTTTACCCAAGTAGAGATGAAGTACAGAAATATCTGTAATATTTTATATTAAGTTAAAGGAAAAACCACTTGATGAGTCGGCTCAGCGAATGAGCTAGAGTTTTTTTTTTTTTTTTTAATAATTGAAAAAAATTGTTTTTCGTCTTTTTTATAAATAGTTTTTTCCTTTAAAGTGGGATCTCATATCAGTGACTATAGGTCCCACAAAGCAATGGGTGGCACTGCACAGGAGGTGACTCTGCTGCGGATGGAATGTCTCCTGATTATGATTACGCCTTGGTATTAATAAGGACGGCAGCTGCAGCAATCTGTTCAATTTTATGCAAATTAGCTCTGGCCCTCTGGCTTCTGGCTGGTGGCCAAGACAGCCTTTGGCTGGGTAAAGTTTGGATTTATGCTTGATTCTACTGCTGCAAAGGTTTATTTAATTATCTGTATTTATTTAAAGCAGAACAGTACAAAGCAATTCTGCATTTTGGTCAACTTTGTGATGGCTGAATTGTGTGGGATTTCCCAGCCACCCACAAGCTAGTTTGAATCCTTGAATATGTGAATCATCTAATATGTCCCTAAAGAATAAGAAGGGTTGACTCTTCTCATTGCTTTCTTTGGTAATAAAGGGCTCAAGGTGATTTCTCCTCATTGTACCTTTCAAGGCCTGTGAAATCAAATAATGCAGAATAGCTTGCATAGTAAAACTTCACTAGCTGGAATCAGGTGAGGGAGACCACCTGAATCAAGGAACATTATATAATGTTTGTAAAGAAATGCATAACTACTATTTCCAAATATGTATACCTAACAACCCAAAAGGATCTAGCAATCTATGGTCAAGCAGATATTCTCCTATGCCTGTTTTCATGTATCCATATAATGATTTGTAATTATCTCAATTTTTATATATCTGCTATGTAAAATATTTAAAATAATTATTCATCTTATATGAATTAATTATTCCCTTTACAGGTGTATAGTGAAGCTAATTGGTGTAACAGACTGATTTTTTTACTGAAGAGTATATACAAGAACTTGAGCTCAGCTCATGTCTTAAATTTCAAACATCAGAATTAATGAAGTTATGGGAAAATTTAAATATGTTGTTACTGGCCACCTATAATTCATCAATTTCATATGCTGTAAGGTAACATGAAACATAGCTTGGCACCTATTTCTGAACTTGCTTTACATATTTTATTATAATTGTCTTTGTGATCTTTTTTGGTTTTCATAAATTCACAGTTTTCATAAATACCATTAATTAAATATTTCATAAGACACCTGGGATATGGGAATCTTATATCCTATTTTATCAGCTAAATCATCTGCAATCAAATTTAAAGCCACAAAAAATGTAGGGATAGCACCCACCATCTTCAGCTACTTGTACTAAGATTTCAGCATTAGATTGTTCCTTCTTTCTGTTAATCTAGGCTCTTATGGGCCTTCTTTTATTTTAAGCACAGATTCAGCTGACAGCCAGCACTTGTTCTGGTTTTGAATCAAATGCTGGCAGTGTTCCCAGAATATGAACCAGTTGTTTCTTTTACACACTCTCTCATTGTCCCTCACCATCCCAACTGCTTTCAAAGCAATGTGCCATAACCAAACTTACACTTGCTTTAATGAGAATTAAAGTGCATGAATCAAAGCAATGCTTCCCATGTGGCCACTGACTATCTCTGGGGTAAATTAGGACAGTTGATACGCAATGTAGTAGAAGAAAATGACAAAAATAAACTTGGACAAAAGGCATCTCCTCTTTCAAACTGAAGCACAGAAATTCTGTGTGTATAAGTAAGTTTTCCCTGAATCGTTTATTTCCCCATTATTTTAGCTATTGGAAGTATGATCTAAAAATTATCCTAATTATTCTCAAAGGCACCAATAGCAAATCCTCCACTTTTGTCTTTACACATACTACTTTTTTATTTTTCTGGTAATTACCTGCATCTTATTTTCAATTTCCCATCCTCCTTATTGCTAAAATACATCTTTAATGTGACAGTATTTCTGCTATTATGGTGAAGTAGAAGGTTATCTATGTCTATTCTAGGCCCTGTCCAATGAGACTATTTTCTAACGTTCTGAGAGGATGTTTTTTTCCAGGCATTCCTGAGCAAGCAGTTGAAGGTCAATATAAATATGAGGTCCTGTGACAATCTGTATTTATATCACAATGCTAAAAGATTAATCATTATTTCAAATAAGGAGATTTTAAGCATCTAATCCTTTCATATTGTGAAAAACACCACCTCATTTCGCTTTTGAAAAATGCTATTTTAGAATATGCACATTTACAAAACAAAAAAGTAAACAATATAAATGCAAAATAAAAGAGGACTGATTAAGTAAGTTATGGGACATTTAATATATTATTATACAGACATAAAGCTATTAGCTTGGAAAGACTGTAATATTTTATAAATTCAAAATAGTGAGTTATATTTGTTTCTCATCCACACAAACACAGACGACTGAGAGACATACATATCTGCATCAGGGTGACATATTTATACTTTGCTACACAGATGGGAAATAACTTTATTTTATGTAACTGATCTATTTTCCTATTTCCCCTGCTGCTGAGCTGTAGGAAATAAATGTAGGGATAAGTTAAGTTGCCAGTAACAGTACAGCTGACCCTTGAACAATGTGGGGTTTAGGGGTGCCGACCCCCTTTGCAGTAAAAAAAAAAAAAAATCTGTGTACCACTTTGGACTCCCTCAAAACTTAACTACTAATAGCATAGTGTGGATAGGAAGCCTTGCTGATAACATAGTAGATTAACACATATTCTGTATGTTATGTGTATTGTATAGTGTATTCTTAAAGTAAGCTAGAGAAAAGAAAATACTAAGAAAATTCAAAGAAAGAGAAAATATATTTACTATTCATTAAGTAGAAGTGGATCATCATAAAAATCTTCCTTCTCATCATGTTCATGTTGAGTGGGCTCAGAAGGAGCAGGAAGAGGAGGGGTTGGTCATGCTGTCTCAGGGGTGGCAGAGACAGAAGAGGTGGAAAAGGCAGAAGGCGAGTCAGAGGCAGGCACACTAGGTATAACTTCCATTGAAAACAATCCACTTATAAGTGGACCTACACAGTTCAAAGCCATCTCTCATTCAAGGGTCAACTGTATTTTATTTTAATTTTTCTTATTTAATATCCATCAAAAGATATGGTATCTTCGTGGTAAATGCTTTTGTTTTTTTTGAATTTCCTTATACTTCCTCCACGCTCATGTCCACTGATTTTCTCTGGATGACAAGAGGATGACTGGGAGGTGTAATGTTTTTCTGGCTGTTGAGAGGAAAGGTCTCATTTTCCAAGTGGTCTTTGATGTGTGCTAATTTGTGTAGCTCTTTTCTTTCTGCCGTTGTACTTGTGTTTATTAAAGAGGGACTCCATCTTTACTCTCCAGGTTTTATGCTGATACCAACCATTCAACTTAAAGACCGTGGACACTCACATCTAGTCTCAAAGTGCCTGATCATTATGCTCCTTGGCTCCACTAGTGCCAAGCCAACCTAACAATTTTGTGTTCCTTCAAGAAGGCTAATTGGTATTTCTGGGTACCAGCTAACCTTCTAAAGTTCAAAGAAGGCAGAAATCCTGTGTCAGGCTCACCTCCCTCTGCCAATGTCATGCTACTAGTCATCTTGTTGGTTTTGATACCAAACTGAAGTTTTGCCTCTTCTAGCAACTTGCATCTTTCCTTATATTGGCATTAGAAAGCGGATACCAGCTCTAATGTCCTCAAGATTGGCCTGCACCTATATGAATGGTTCAATGGCATTCTCCTTCAATGTTAGTCTAAGAAAAAACAATAAAATACGAGCACTTGATGAATTCCTCTTTCCTCATTTCTTCTTTCCATACTTCCCTAGACCAGAAGAGGTGGACTTTACAGTTTTTCTTCCTCTCTAGAAGGGGCATTCTCTATTCCTGGGGGCATTAAAGCTCACAGATTGACCTTAATAATGTATACTCCCTATACAGATAGGTACTACTCTTGATAGCAAAGCAGTACAACAACTTGTGTCTTAGTCTGCTTTGTGCTGCTACAACAGAAGAGCACAGACTAGGTAATTTTAAATGAACAGAAATTTACTGATTCACCATTCTGGAGACTGGGGAATCCAAGATCAAGGGGCCAGCATCTGGTAAGGGCCTTTTTGCTTCATCCTTCTAATGTGGAAGGGCAAAGACAGAGTGAGAGAGAGATAGACAAAAGGGGAGCAAACTCATTCTTTTATAAGAAACTCATTCCTATTATAACAAACCCACTCTTGCAACAGCATCATTAATTATAAATCCTCACAGCCTAATCATTTCTTAAACTTTCCATCATACAACACTGTTCATTGAGAATTAAGTTTGCAGTACATGCTTTTTGGGAGACATATTCGAACTATAGCAACTAAGAACTAGGGATTCCTAAGAAAAGAAGCACATTGTTTACATTAGAATTATATACCACATTGGTATATATGTATATTATGAATATTGGTATATTGGTATATACATATATTATGAAATACACATTATAAATAAAGAGTACTTTCCATTTTTGTATATTTATATGATGTTTTGTTTTATAATATACCATTTATAAAAAATATTAAATAATTAAATATTATTTAATCCAGGTGACAGGATTGAGTGATTTTTGTTTTATTTCATCACACTTATTTTTATATACTCAAATTTCCTAAAATTAGTATACATTTTTAATAATAATATATTGAATAAGAAAATGCATATTTGATAAACATCAGACATCAATCTAAGAATTTGTTCTAAATTGAGTAGCATCTTCCATAATATTTAAAACATTTCTGAGACCGGGCATGGTGGCTTACGCCTGTAATCCCAGCACTTTGGGAGGCCGAGGCAGGTAGATCACGAGTTCGAGACCAGCCTGACTAACATGATGAAACCCTGTCTCAACTAAAAATACAAAAATTAGCTGGGCGTTATGGCGAGCGCCTGTAATCCCAGCTACTCCGGAGGCTGAGGCAGGCAAATCGCTTGAACCTGGGAGGCGGAGGTTGCAGTGAGCTGAGATCGTGTCATTGCAGCGAGCTGAGATCCTGCCATTGCACTCCAGTCTGGGCGACAAGAGCAAGACTCCGTCTCAAAAAATAAAATAAAATAAAATGAAACATTTCTGGTAAATAATAATAATAATAACTATAAAAGTTTAACTTAAAAATTTCCATGAGCTTGAATGTTTAAACTATTTCTCAGAATGTGTATGCTAAGTTGGTTATATCTTACATTTAGCAGAGACAGCCAATTATATTTAGCATAGACAGTTCTCTATGTAGAAACTGAAGCTCTGAGGTAGTTACCTATAGATAATGCTAAGTGGTTCCTCCAACCTTGGGTAGCAGCTCTCTGCAGGGATTATTAGTCACCTGAACTTGGACTTAATGGACAATTGTCAAGAATGTTAAGTAATGTGTACCGACGCTACCAACAGCTGATCTGCACGTGGAGTTCTGGATGTGTTCAGCTTCTACAGTCTGAAAAATCACAACACATCTTGTCAATGGCTTCTCCTAGAAACACACACACACACACACACACACACACACACACACACATTGAATTGGATCAAGACCTCTAAACACTTTAGTCTTGAAACAAAATAGCCCTTATAGAAAGGTTTTATTTCCCATTTATTCCTCTTGGACTGACGGCTTAAATTCTGTAAATGAATGTGCAGACCATCACAACAGATTTATTCTGCGTATAAGTCATACATTGAAAACAAGTCTTCTTTTTTAACAGAGAGCTTTCAAAATTGGAAACTAAGTTTAATGTGCATATTGAAACAAGTTAAGTTTGCTATATTTAATCATTATTTATTTTTAATAGTAAGAGCTGAAGCTAATTCTAAACTTAGCTAAGTGCTCAGTCTCATGGAAGGTCTTTGAAGTCAGACTGAGAGATGTGTTTATGGATATTAAATAGCAGTGCAGAGCTATGTTGAAAATAAGAAATATTTTTATTCTCTGATCTCAGAATACATTAACGCATATAGTTGTCTGCCATATAGATATCTTGCAGAATGTTGCACTATTACCTTTTGATACAAATTCTAGTTTTAAAATTACAGCATGATTTTCAGCAATTATTTGATAATTCACTTTACTTAGTATTTGCAGAACATGTTTCATGGAAAACCATCTCTGTGAGATCATATGGAGACGCTGAAGTAAAAATTAGTGTAGGTTGTGGGAAAGCAAAGCTTGATCTTAAAAACCTCTGTCTCCTACTTTAGTGTGCAACAATGATTATCTGGCATTTAAGCACTGTGTTAAGTGGAATGATATTTGTCTGAATCCAATATTTGCACTATTATTTGGACAGAGTTTTTTGCTGCTCAGTATGCCATCTCGAAAATAAGTCTATTATTCCTGGGTGGTCACTGTAAAGATAGCTTCAAGCATATAAAATATAAAAAGCATGCATGAAATACACCAGTATATTAAATTAACATCTTGCAAAAAGCTCCTCTCCAAAATCCAGATGCTTATATTGCTTTTGACAGACTGTAGGCGGTAAAGTTTTAACTTTAAAGAAGGGGTTCTCTGTTTCTGTTTTCAAGTTAAAAATAATGAAAGGAAAACACACTGAAATTCCCACATTATTAAATAAAACATTTAAGTGGCCAAGGGCCAATCATTGTCACGCCATGAACAAATGCCTTACGGTAATATGTTCCATAACTGTTTGCTAAAAACTACCAATTTTAACACATTTGCACATGATTAGACACCATAAAAAGTTGCTTATTGAAGCCAGTGTCATAACACTGTTACTCATGCCCAAGGGGAGGGAAGCTTCAATGCAAACCTGAACAAGAAAGGTGGTGGGAAATAAGTTCCACGTTGTGAAAACAGATCATAAGTAGATTTGCCAAATGGCTGACTCCATTCGATGGTCATAAGTTCATAACATTACCATCACAAGATTGTGCAGAGCTAAAAAACAGTTAACTGAAGAGTTTTCTAAGCAATTAAAATATGCAAAAGTGGATGATTAAAATTAAATGTTTGAGAGATCTGTTTGACCTTACACATTTCCATATTTGGAAAATAAATGCTTTATGGAAAGAGAAAATTTGGGTTTGCTTAATGCATGTGAGCTCTCCCCTACCAAAAAAAAAAAGAAGGATAAGTAAACTTGTATCATATCTAAAAATTAATATGCTGAGACAACACAAAGAAGAACGCATTTTTCAAGTTTTAATATGATCTATGATCAGAAGTCATGCTATTGTAAAAACCAAACAATAGAAAAGTGAAAGCCTAATCCAAAATCTACTGTGTGAAATAATATTCTTGAGGAAATTTGACTGACTTGTCATTGAATTGTTTACAATTTGTCCCCAATCCTTATCCACAATTCTGATAAGCTAACAAAAATTTTGTTTTTAAGTTTGCAGAAATGTCATTTGGCAGCAAACCTATCCTAAACTGAAATGAGGACATATATGGTATTTAATTATGTCACATAACAAATAATTTTTTATAGAAAACATATGCATTTGGTTAAGTATCACTGCCCTTGCCTTCACTGGGAGTGTTATGTAATATAAAATATCTGCCTGTATTACTATTCAAAATGTCAAGCAATTCTGAATGTAGAAACACCTATCGCCCCATATGGGTTATACATGCTTCTACATACAATGGTGCACCATATACATACATATACACATGCACACACTATAATTTATGTAATATAAAATGTTATATATAAAATATTATGGTATAATACATAATATGATAAAAATATATATATATATATACAACCAGATTCAGAAAAAGAGCAACAGCATGACTTGAGACAACACATTTACTTATATTAAGATAAATGTTTAGAAAGTGAAATTACATTAGAAATTAAATAGCACAACCTTATTTTTCAGATGTTGGGGCCATGTGTAGAAAAGTGACATGATTGGCCCAAATTCAAATATCCAGTAGAGTCAGAATAATCAGCCCTGAAACTAAAGTTTCCTCCTTTCCAGGTTAGAGCTTTTTCTACTACATCATGCAATATTCTCTTGTTGGGTCAAGAGTTGCACTGTCCAACAGAAATATATCAGCCACATAGGAAATTTAAAAATTTCTAGGAGCCACATTAGTTGATGATGCTAAAATTTTTATTTAACTCAATACAGCCAACAGACACATGAAAAAATGCTCATCATCACTGGCCATCAGAGAAATGCAAATCAAAACCACAATGAGATACCATCTCACACCAGTTAGAATGGCAATCATTAAAAAGTCAGGAAACAACAGATGCTGGAGAGGATGTGGAGAAATAGGAACACTTTTACACTGTTGGTGGGAGTGTAAACTAGTTCAACCATTATGGAAAACAGTATGGCGATTCCTCAAGGATCTAGAACTAGATGTACCATATGACCCAGCCATCCCATTACTGGGTATATACCCAAAGGATTATAAATCATGCTGCTATAAAGACACATGCACACGTATGTTTATTGCGGCACTATTCACAATAGCAAAGACTTGGAATCAACCCAAATGTCCATCAGTGACAGACTGGATTAAGAAAATGTGGCACATATACACCATGGAATACTATGCAGCCATAAAAAAGGATGAGTTTGTGTCCTTTGTAGGGACATGGATGCAGCTGAAAACCATCATTCTCAGCAAACTATCACAAGAACAGAAAACCAAACACCGAATGTTCTCACTCATAGGTGGGAACTGAACAATGAGATCACTTGGACTCGGGAAGGGGAACATCACACACCGGGGCCTATCATGGGGAGGGGGGAAGGGGGAGGGATTGCATTGGGAGTTATACCTGATGTAAATGACGAGTTGATGGGTGCTGACGAGTTGATGGGTGCAGCATACCAACATGGCACAAGTATACATATGTAACAAACCTGCACATTATGCACATGTACCCTAGAACTTAAAGTATAATAATAAAAAATAAAAAATAAATTAAAAAAACATATTGTTATTTCAAAATGTAATCCACAGAAACAAAATTAGTGAGATATTTTACATGCATTTTTTTCTTACTAAGTCTTCAAAATTTAGTATGTATTTTATATTGAAACCACAT
The DNA here is from genome assembly GCF_037993035.2 of Macaca fascicularis. Taxonomy (NCBI): domain Eukaryota; kingdom Metazoa; phylum Chordata; class Mammalia; order Primates; family Cercopithecidae; genus Macaca; species Macaca fascicularis. Next base: position 116,966,803 of record NC_088379.1, read on the forward strand.
CTCACTTTGCCATATGTGACAAGCCATATGTGACAAGTGGCTACCATGTTGAATAGTGCATTTCTAGAGTATCTAAAACTGAAATGAAGATTCCACTTTTGGGGGGAAGAAAACTGACAACCTTGGAAAAACTAAATAGTACCAAATCAACTATTATTCTGCTTGTTGTTGATTGTTATTGCTATTATAACAATTGTTGGAAAAGTCGACTGCTCATATTTACAAAATTAGATGAGATCAAAATATGGTATGTATATTAGTTGCTAGAGCTGCCATAATAAAGTATCACAAATTGGGTGGCTTAAAACAACAGAAATATATTGCTCCACAGTTCTGAAAGCTAGAATTATGTGATCAAGGTGTTGGCAGGGTCCTGCGTTCTCTGAAACCTGTAGAGAAATCCTTTCTTGCTCTTCCTAGCTTCCTTGGCATTGCTTAGCTTTCAGCTGCATAACTATAAGCTTCGCCTTCATTATGGCATGACGTTCTTTCTGTGTGTCTCTATCTTCACATGGCCGTCTTCTGAAAAGGACACCAGTCATATTGACTATAGCAGTCGTATTGGAATGGGGCCCACCCAGTTCCAATATGACCTTATCTTAACTAATTTCATCTTCAAGAAACTTATTTCCAAATAAGGTCACATTCTGAGGTACTGGGGTAGAGGACTTCACAACACAATTCAACCCACAACAGTATGTGTTTGTTGAATAGCTAGTGAAAAATAAACTGACAAAAAGATTGCTTTTATAAACAAAAATTTATTAAAGTGATTCAGAATTCAGAATTTATGTTAAATAATGTATATATAGTTAATATTACAAGGGTATTAAGCATACACATTTTACTTTTTAACATTTTATTTTTGTTTTGTTAATTATCATAGATTTAAGGACACAAATACAGTTTTGTTACATGGATATATCTCATAGTGATGAAGTCTGGGCTTTCAGTGTAAACATCACCCAAAAAATATACATGGTACCCAATAAGTAATTTCTCATTCCTCACCCTGCCCCAACCTTCACAACTTTTGGAGTCTCCACTGTCCCTTATTCCACTCTCTGTTCATGTGTACACGTTGTTAACTTCCACTTATAAGTGAGAATATGTGGTATTTGACTTTCTGTTTCTGAGTTATTTCACTCAAGATAATGACCTCCAGTTTCATCTATGTTGCTGCAAAAAAACTTGATTTCATTTTTTATGGCTGCATAGTATTCCATAATATATATGTATATTTCTTTTATCTAATCATCCATTGGCAGACACTGAGGTCGATTTCATGACTATGCTATTGTGAATACTGCTGCAATGAACATACAAGTGCAGGTGTCTTCTTTTTTTTAACTTTCAGGTTTGGGGGGTACATGTGAAGGTTTGTTACATAGGTAAACACAAGTCACAGCATTTGTTGTGCCGATTATTTCATGACCCAGATATTAAGCCCAGTTCCCAATATTATCTTTTCTGCTCCTCGCCCTTTTCCCACCCTCCCCACTCAAGTGGACCCCAGTGTCAGTTGTTTCCTTCTTTGTGTTCAAAAGTTCTTGTCACTTAGCTCCCACTTATAAGTAAAAACATGCAGTATTTGCATGCATGTGTCTTTATGGTAGAATAATTTATATTCTCCTGGGTATACACCCAGTAATGGGATTGCTGGGTCAAATGCTAGTTCTGCTTTTAGCTCTTTGAGGAATTGCCATACTGCTTTCCACAATGGTTGAACTAATTTACAGTCCCACCAACAGTGTGTAAGTGTTCCCTTTTCTTGGCAACCTCACCAGCACCTGTTATTTTTTGACTTTTTAATCATGGCCATTCTGAGTTGTGTGACATGTGGTTTTGATTTGCATTTATCTAATGATCAGTGATGCTGAGCTTTTTTTCATATGCTTGTTGGCTGCATACATGTCTTCGTTTCAGCAGTGACTGTTCATGTCCTTTGGCCACTTTTTAATAAGGTTGCATTTTTTTTCTTGTAAATTTGTTTAGGTTCCTTATAGATGGTGGATACTAGACCTTTGTCAGATGCATAGTTTGCCAAAATTTTATCCTATTCAGTAGGTTGTCTGTCTACTCTGTTGATAGTTTCTTTTGCTGTGCAGCAGCTCTTAAAGTTTAATTAGATCCCATTTGTCAATTTTGCTTTTATTGTGATTGCTTTGGTGTTTTTGTCATGAAATCTTTGGCTGTTCCTAGGTCCAGGATGGTATTGCCTAGGTTATCTTCCAGGGTTTTCATAGTTTTGGGTTTTACATTTAAGTCTTTAATACATCTTGAGTTGATTTTTGTATATGGCATAAGGACGGGACCCAGTTTCAACCTTCCGCATATGGCTAGCCAATTATCCCAGCACCATTTATTGAATAGGTAGTCTTTTCCCCATTGCTTTTTTGTCAGCTTTGTTGAAGATTAGATGACTGTAGATGTGTGGCCTTATTTCTGCACTTTCTATTCTGTTCCATTGGCCTATGTGCCTTTTTTTGTACCAGTTCCATGCTGTTTTGGTTACTATACCCTTGTAGTATAGTTTGAAGTCAGGTAACGTGATGCCTTCAGCTTGGAGCTTTTTGCTTAGGATTGCCTTGGCTATCCAGGCTTTCTTTTGGTTCCATATAATTTTAAAATCTTTTTTTCTAATTCTGTGAACAATGTTGTTGGTAGTTTGAAAGGAATAGCATTGAATCTGTACATTACTTTGGGAAGTACAGGTAGTATAATGATATTGATTCTTCCTATCCATGACCATGGGATATTTCTCCACTTATTTCTGTCTTCTCTTATTTCTCTGAGGAGTGTTTTGCAATTCTCATTGTAGATATATTTGACCTCTCTGGTTAACTGTATTTCTAGGTATTTTATTCTTTGTGTGGCAATTGTGAATGAGATTACCTTTCTGATTTGGCTCTTGGTTTGACTGTTGTGGTATAAGAATGCTAGTGATTTTTGCACATTGATTTTTGTATCCTGCAACTTTCCTGAAGTTGTTTATCAGCTGGATGAGCTTTGGGGCTGAGACTATGCGGTTTTCTAGATATAGAATCATGTTGCCTGCAAACAGAAATAGTTTGACTTCCTCTCCTTCTATTTGGATGCTCTTTATTTCTTTGTCTTGCCTGATTGCTCTGGCTAGGACTTCCAATACTATGTTGAATAGACGTGGTGAGAGAGGGCATTCTTGTCTTGTGCTGGTTTTCAAGGGAAATGCTTCCAGCTTTTGCCCATTCACTATAATGTTTGCTGTGGTTTTGTCATATATAGCTTTTATTATTTTCAGGTACATTCCTTCAATATCTAGTTTACTGAGAGTTTTTAACATAAAGCAGTGTTGAATTTTATTGAAAGCCTTTTCTGCATCTATGGAGATAATCACATGGTTTTTGTCTTTAGTTCTGTTTATGTGATGAATCACATTTATTGATTTGCTTATGTTGAACAAACCTTGCATCCCAGCAATGAAGCCTACTTGATCAAGGTGGATTAGCTTTTTGATGTGTTGCTGGATTTGGTTTGCATGTATTTTGTTGAGGACTTTTGCATTGATGTTCATCAAAGATATTGGTCTGAAGTTTTCTTTTGTGTGTGTCTCTGCCAGGTTTTAGTATCAAGACAATGCTGGCCTCATAGAATGAGTTACAGAAGAGTACCTCTTCCTCAATTTTATGAAATAGTTTCTGTGGAAATGGTACCAGCTCTTCTCTGTACATCTGGTAGAATTTGGCTTTGAATGTCTCTGGTCTTGGGCTTTTTCGTTGTCGTTGTTGTTGTTGTGGTTGTTATTGGTAGGCTATTTATTCCTGATTTAATTTGGGGACTCATTATTAGTCTGTTAAGAGATTCAATTTCTTCTTGACTCAGTCTTTGGAGGGGGTATGTGTCTTGAAATTTATCAATTTCTTCTACATTTTAGTTTGTGTGCCTAGAAGTTTTTATAGTAGTTTGTAGTTATTTCTATTTCTGAGGGATCAGCGGTAACATCCCATTTGTCATTTCTTATTGTTTTATTTGGATCTTCTCTCTTATTTATCAGTCTAGCTAGTTTTCTATGTGTTTAATTTTTTCATAAAAACCAAACTCTTAGGTTTGTTGATCTTTTAAATGGTTTCTCCTGTCTCAATTTCCTTCCATTCAGCTCTGGTTTGTGTTGTTTCTTGTCTTCTGCTAGTTTTGGGATTGATTTGTTTGAGTTTCTCTAATTCTTTTAGTTGTGAAGTTAGATTGTTAATTTGAGATCTTTCTAACTTTTCTATGTGGGTATTTAGTATTATGAATTTCCCTCTTAACATTGCCTTAGCTGTGTCCCAGATATTCTGGTAGGCTCTATGTTTGTTCCCATTATTTTTAAATAACTTATTTATTTCTGTCTTAATTTCATTATTTTCCCCCAAAGTCAGAAGGATGATGTTTAATTTTTATGTAATTGCATGATTTTTAGTGATTTTCACAGTCTTAACACTGGTTAAGACCTCTTTTTGGAGAACTGGTGCAGTTATTTAGAGGATATATGACACTCGGGCCATTTGAGTTACCCAAGTTCTTGCTTTGATTCTTTCTTATCTCTGGGTGTGGGTTTTTGTTTAGCTGCAGTGTAGACTGAGTATATTCAATATACTTATTTTCTGGATTTTTACTATGCTGCGGTTCGAGAGTGTGTTTGGTATAATTTTGGTTCTTTTGCATTTGTCGAGAATTGTTTTATGTCTAAATATGTTGTTGATTTTAGAGTATGTGCCATGTGGAGATGAGAAAAATGTATATACTGTTGTTTGGGGATGGAAAGTTCTGTAAAGGTCTATCAAATCCATTTCATACAATGCTGAGTTTAGGTCCCAAACATCTTTATTCATTTTCTGCCTTGATGATCTGTCTAATATTGTCAGTGAAGTGTTTAACTCTCCCACCATTATTGTGTGAGACTCTATGTCCTTTTTTAGGTCTCTAAGAACTTGCTTTATAAATCTGGGTGGTCCTGTGTTGGGTGCATATATATTTAAGATAGTTGGGTCTTCTTATTGAATTAAACCCATTACACTTATGTAATGGCCTTCTTTGTCTTTTTTGATCCTGTTGGTTTGAAATCTGTTTTATCTGAAATTAGGATTGCAATCCCTGCTTTCTTTCTATTTTTCATTTGCTTGGTAGATTTTCCTCCACCTCTTTATTTTGAGCCTACGAATGTCATTACACATGAAATGAGTCTCTTGAAGACAGCATGCCATTGGGCGTTGCTTTTTTATCCAGCTTGATATTCTGTGCCTTTTAAATGACGCATTTAGCCCATTTCCATTCAAGGTTAATATTGATATGTGTGGATTTGATCGTCATTGTGCTATTAGCTGGTTATTATGCTGGCTTGTTTGTTTGGTTCCTTTACAGTGACACTGGTCTGTGTATCTAACTGTGACTTATTAGCACTTTCCTTTCTATATTTAGTGCTCCTTTCAAGATCTCTTGTAAAGCAGGTTCAGTGGTAATGAATTCCCTCAACATTTGTTTATCTGAAAAGGATCTTATTTTTGTTTTCACTTAGGAAGCTTAGTATGTTTGGATATGAAATGCTTGGGGGAAGACTATTTTCTTTAAGAATGTTGAATATTGGCCCACAATCTCTTCTGGCTTGTAGGATTTCAGCTGAGAGGTCTGTTGTTAGCCTGATGGGGTTTCCTTTGTAGGTGACCTTCCTTTTCTATCTAGCTGTCTTTAACATTGTTTTTCATTTTGATTTTGGAAAATCTGATGATTATGTGTCTTGGGGATGATCTTCTTGTGTAGAAAGTTGTAGGAGTTCTCTATATTTTCTGAATTTTACTGTTGTTCTCTCTAGCAAGATTGGGGAAGTTTTCAAACATAATATCCTGAAATATATTTTCCAAGTTGTTCGATTTCTCTACCTCCCTTTCATGGATGCCAACAATTCATAGATTTTGACTCTACATAATCCCAGACTTCGTGAGGTTTTGTTCTTTCTTTTTTATTTATTTTTGTCTGACTGTCTTATTTCAGAGAACTAGTCTTCAAGTTCTGAGATTCTTTCCTTAGCTTGGTTTATTCTGCTGTTAACATTTGTGATTGTATTTTGAAATTCTTATATTCTGTTATTCAGCTCTGTCAGACTCATTACGTTCCTTTTTATACTGGCTATTTCATCCTTCAGTTTCCGTATTGTTTTATTGTGATTTTTATTTTCTTGGGATTACGTTTTGCCATTCTACTGAATCTTGATTATCTTTGTTCTTATCCATATTCTGAATTCTATTTCTGTCATTCCAGTCAGTTTTATCTGCTTAAGACCTCTTTTTGGAGAACTGGTGCAGTTGTTTGGAGAACATACGACACTCTGTCCATTTGAGTTACCTGAGTTCTTGTGTTGATTCTTTCTCATCTCTGCATGTGGGTCTTCCTTTAACTGCAGTGTAGATTGAGTACATTCAATAGACTTCTTTTATGGATGTTTCATTGGGCCAAGGCTTTGTGCAAGGTCTTTATTTGAAGCTGACTTCTTGTCTCTGGTTTCAGACAGGGGTAAGTTAGTGAGGTATTTTTGATGTTGAAGTTTTGCGGTGTTATCCAGCAAGTGGTACATAGGCTTATTGGTCAGTTGGTAGACTCTTGTTCAGTTGTATGTCTCCCCTATGTTTCACCACAATTGCAGTCATGTTCCCTCTCAATGCTCTGGAAGTGTGAGATCCTCTCCCCCTTGAGCACTGGCTGTAGATATGACTTGGCACTTCTAGGCTGCCCATTGCTGCTCTGGGGAGATCTCAGTGTTTTTGTCCTTCCCAAATTTGGAGGCAACAGAGGAAGGGACCTTAGTAATGGTCGTAGCCAAGTGTTGTCTGCTTGTCTCCTGGGGGCTTCACCCCAGAGATATGCATGTCAACAATTGTTCAGTGTAATCAGCCAAGGATAGAGGGTCTGTGCTGTAGGCCCAAGACAGGGGTTCCCTGTCTGATGATGAGCATTGGGTATGTGTGGGACCTGTGGGAGACAGGCTGGCCTCCTTTCCTTGTGTCAACTGCAGCTTGTTGGAAGTTAGATAAGGCACTTAAGGTCTTTGTCCTTCATTAGACTGAGGGTAGCAATGGCCTCCAATTCAGAGGCAGTGGTAAAGAGGCTTTCAGTTGCCCCTAGAGGTTCCGTCCAGGCAGTTGATGAGTTGCAACTGGCTTGATAACTCTGGCAGAGGGTAGATGGAGGTCCAGGCCTGGAGAAACTGTTCAGTGAAGAGATTTGGGAATGGTCACCCATGTAATAGTCTAACCAATTTTCCACAGGGCTGCTGTAATATGCTGGGGGCCTGCTCCAGTTTCTATTTGCCTCAGATTTTCTAGTACCTGGAGATATCACCAGTGAAGGCTGCAAAAAGCAAAGATAGCATCCTGCCCCTCCCTCTGGGAGGTTTGTCCCAGGGAGCTATGGGCCTGTTGCCATCCCAAAGCCACCTGTAGGAGAAGACTAGAGACCCCAGTAGGGAAGTCCTGCCTTGTGAGGAGGAATGGAATAGGGGACCTGCTTTTAAAGCAGTCTGGTCATGCTTTGGTAGAGCAGCTGTGCTGTGCTGGGGTTCCACTTCCGCTCTTGGTCACCTTGAATACTCCAAAGCCTGAAGGCTGGAATAGCTAAGTTACCCAAACAGCAAAGATGGTAGCCCAACCCTCCCTCTAGGAGCTCTGTTCCAGGGAGGTTACAAAGTTCTATTGGTCAAAGAACACCAGCAGGGGTAGCTGGAGGCCCCATTTGGGGGGTCCTGCCCAGTGAGTAGTGGAATCAGGCAGCCACTTAAAGAACCAGTCTGGATATGTTTTGCTGGAACAGCTGTGCTGTGCTGGAGGATCCCTTCCGCCTCTTGTTTCCTGAGACTCTCCAAAGTCTGAGGGCTGGAACAGCTAAGTTGCCCAAATAGCAAAGATGGTGGCCTGCCTTTCCCCCTGGGGGAATTCAACTCTCTGTCAGCTGAAGAACACTAGCAGGGATGGCTGGAAGTCCCAGTTGACAGGTTCTACCCAGTGAGGAAGAGTGGGATCAGGCACCTGCCTAAAGCAGCAGTCTGGCCACATTTTGATTGAGAAGCTGTGCTGTGCTGGGTGATCCCTTCCTTCCCTGGTCAGCTTGGACTCTGCAAAGCCTGAAAGCTGGAGTGGCTAAGGCACCTAAACAGCAAAGATGGTGGCCACCCCTCTCCCTGGGAAAATCTTCTCTGGGAGGCACAATGTTGCTACTGGTGGCTTGCTAGAATTCCAAGCCAATGGGTCATATCCTGTGAGGTGCCATGGAAGTAGGGCAGGCTGTCACTGTTCATTCCCCCTGGATTCAGCCTTTTTTGGGGGGATATGTACAGGTATCTAACCTCCAACATTGTTGGAGCTGTAGCTACTTTTGCCAGAAAGCCTCAGTGTCCAAGGCTCCAGATTGTCCATGTGTGCCTGAGTGGCTATTCTGCAGAGACTCCACAACATAGCTATGTCTGTCAGATTTTGAAGGCCCTGGTGGAGTGGATTTACAAGGAGATCTCCTGACCTGAGAGTTGCAAAGATCCATGGGAGAAGCATGGTTTCCTGGGGTCACACTGCTTCCCTGGTCAGGGGAGGTTCCCGTGGCTCCATGTTGGTCTTGGGTGGGCTGTAGTCCTGTCTTATTTTCTTTATTCCTCATAGGTCAGGTTGCTTTTTGTTGAGTTCCAATGCGAATACCTGGATGTTTCAGTTGAAGGTGCTGTATTTACTCACCCTTTTCATTCCTCTCCATGAGAGGCATGCACACTAGCTGCTTCTAGTCAGCCACGTTGGCCAATCTCCATCTTTTTAATATAATTATTTCTTTTCCTTTGAGCAGATATTCAGTGGTGGGATTGCTGGATTGAATCATACTTCTACTTTTTTGTTCTTTGAGAAATCTCCATGCAGTTTTCCACAGGGGCTGTAGTAATTTGCATCCCCTCCAACAGCGTATAAACATTCCCTTTTCTCTACATCCTCACCAATATGTTGTTTCCTGAATTTGTAATAATAGCTACTCTGACTGGTGTGAGATGGTATCTCATTATGGTTTTAATCTGCATTTCTCTGATTATGAGTGATGATTAGCATTTTTTAAATATAGTTGTTGGTTATTTGTGTATCTCCTTTTGAGAATATCTACCACTTTTTGTCCACTTATTAATGGGAATATTTTCTTTTTGAATTGTTTTTTCTTGTTGAATTGTTTGAATTTCTTGTAGATTTTGGATACTAGTTCTTTGTCAGATGGACAGTTTGCAGATATTTTTTCCTTTTCTGTAGGTCATCTGTTTACTCTGATGGCTATTTCTTCTGCTGTGCATAAGCTTTTTAGTTTAATTAGATCCCATTTGTCAGTTTTTGTTTTTCTCACAATTGCTTTTGAGGTCTTAATCATCAGTTCTTTGCCTTGGCCAATGTCCAGAAGAGATTTTTACAGGTTTTCTCCTAGGATATTTTATAGTTTCGGGCCTTATATTTCAGTTTTTAATCTATCTTGAGTTAATTATTCAAATCCTATTTGAAAAGAGTGGATATTCTCCCTATTTTCATTCTTTCTCAGGTGCAAACATTATAGGTTCAAAGTGGATCTTTTAGGAAAAAAATTAAGTCATTATAAAACACATTATATCAGAAAACTCCCCACTGGGTTTTGGGTATAATGGAGTAACTTCTTATGAACTTCTGTTACTTTCAGAACTTTGAACGTCTAGACTCTTTAAACTCTTTGTACTTATATTTACTTGAAACTGAAAAAGTAAGTTAGGATTGGTTCACAAAGCAGTAAAATGGAGTGCTTGAGCCAGTGTTATTTTATTTTTAATTTAATTTTTTAAATCTGGTAAAATTCAAATTCAATAAAATGCCCGGAATTTAAGTGTTTATTTCATCAAGTTTTGATAACTGTGTGCACTCATAAGATATCCATTCCTTTTAAGATATGGGACATTTACATCAGACCAGTTAATACCCTCCAGGGATTTCCAGTTAATCCTCACATGCTGCATCTGGACATTACTCCTCTGATTTCTATCATCATAGCTTAGTTTTGCCTGTTTTATAACTTCATATGACTGGAAGAATGTAATTTTTGTGTCTGTCTCCTTTCACTTAATATGTGAAATTTGCTATATTCTTTTGTGATCCAGTACTCCATTCCTCTTTATTGGTGAATATATGGATAGAGCACAACTTACTAATTCATTCCCTTTTTCATGGGCATTTCAGCTGTCTCCAGTGCTTAAATTATAAACAATACTGTTGTGAACATTCTGGCAGAAGTTTTTTAACGGATGAAAACTTTCATTCCTTTTGTGTTTTTATTAAAATATGTATACATCTTATTTTAATCTTACTTATTAAAATAAGTATACATCTTATAAAAATACATCACTAGATGTATACTTATTTCTATTAAAAATGTCATACCTTTTTCCAAAGTGGTTGTATCATTTTATATTTCCTTTCATGATGTTTGAGAATTCCAGTTGCTCTCCATCCTGATGAAAATATGATATTGTCACTATTTTTTATTTTAGTCATTCTCATTGTGATTTTAATTTGCATTTAACTGATGGTTACTTATGTTGAGAGTCTTTTCAAGTGCTTTTTGGCTATTTGTATATCCTCTTGAGAGAAAGGTCTGTTAATGTCTTTTATTAATAATAACTGGATTTTTATAATCATTAAACAGTAAAAGCACTTTATAAATTCTGCATAGAAGTAATTGTTGAATGTAAGCATTGAAACTATTTTCCCCAAATCTGTGGTTTGCCATTTCATTTCCCTCATTATGTTTTTTGAAGAGTTTAGAATTTTTAATTTCAAAAAAGTATAATGCATCAATTTTTAAATAAATATCATTATTATGTCTTAAGAAATATTTGGCACCCCAAGTTGCAAAACATTTGGCACCTCAATACTTCGTTAAGATATTCTTTCCTGTTTTTTTTTTTTTCTAGAAGATTTATAGTTTAGCTTTTATGTTTAGGTTTCTGATCTACCTCAAAATAATTTTTAAGAAAGGTATGGAACAATATCATTATGGTTCCTTTTTTCTTCCCACAAACATGTTCTGAGTTTCCAGCACCACTTGTTAAAATTACCATCATTTTCCTATTAGATTAATATGAGTGAAGCTGAATTGAAGATATATGTGTGGGTCTATGTCTAGACATTTTTATAACTGTTACACTGATCTGCTTGTCTCTTCTTAGGTCAATGCCATGCTCTGTGGGTTACTGTAACTTAAAGTAAGTCTTCTACACTGTATAACTTTACAAATTTGCTCTTCTTTGTCAAAGATTTTGGAGCTATTTATGTCCTTCTGCATTTTCATATAAATTTTATAATCAGATTGTCATTTTTAAACAAAAAAAACTTGCTATTTTTATTAAAATATTTTTGAATTTGCAGATAATTTTGGAAAAGATTGACATCTTAATAATATTGAATATTCCAATTAATTAATATGTTATAGCCCTCTATTTTTATTTGGATGTTTTTACTTTTTCTCCAAAATTTTTGTTGTTCTAGTATACAAGTCTTACACATTAGTGTTTACTATATCCCTATTTTATATTTTTAATGCTGGTATACAATAAATTTTTAAAATTTTATTTTCCAATTATTTGTTGCTAGAATTAAAATATGTACACATATTGACTTAAATACTGCAAAGTTACTAAATTATGTATCAGTTCTAGTAGATTTTTTAAAAGATACCTGAGTTTTTTATATAATCAACCATTCTGTGTGAAAATACAAACAGTAAGCAGTATGCGTTCTTCTTCTTCTTATTATTATTATTATCATTATTTTGAGATGGAGTCTCACTCTGTTGCCCTGGCTGGAGTGCAGTGGTGCAATCTCGGCTCACTGCAACCTCCCCATCCCAGGTTAAAGTGATTCTCCCTTCTCAGCCTTCTGAGTAGCTGCGATTACAGGTGCTCACCACCACACCCAGCTAATTTCTGTATTTTTATTAGAGACAGGGTTTCACCATGTTGGCCAGGCTACTTTCAAACTCCTAACTTCAAGTGATCTGCCTGCCTAGGCCTCCCAAAGTTTTGGAATTACAGGCATGAGCCACTGTGCCCAAACTTCTTCTTCATCCAATTTTTATGCTTTTTAACTTCTTTTTGTTGCCTATAGCACTGATTAGTATCTCTGATAAAATGTTGAATAAAAGTGGTAAGAGTGGATATCCTTTGGTACCTTTTAATGAATAGTCTAACATTAAGTAGCATATTAGCTGTAAATTCTTTGAAAATGCCTCTTTTACTCATTGAAGAAGTTCCTTTCTATATCTAGTTTGTTAAATACTGTTTTATAGTTGAGCATTTAGATATTTTTTCAAATGCTTTTTCTGTACTTACAGACATTATTCCACCTGCTAGTACACCAGTTACCCAAAGTACTAGAAAAAATTTTGCATTACTCTATAAGTCAGGGTTTAATAGTCTTTTATCTCTCCGTAGCTTAGTTTGCATGATGTTTGTTAATATGTCCTCAAGTTGATTATTTCCTCTGTTCTTCTCTTTCAATCTGCTGTCAATCTCATATAATGATTTTCTTGTTTCATATATTGTATTTTTCAGTTTAATAATTTTCATTTGGTTTATCATTATACTTTCCAAACATATCCTGACCAACCTCCCATCTTTTGACAAATTTTACTCATTCTGTCCTCTAGATTTTATAGAATATTCATCAAATATATTTTATAATATTTACATGTCTATCACAGCAATTAAGATGTGTGTAGGTCTCTTTTTGTTAACTGATCTTTTTTGACTATGCTTCAGAAGAACTATACTGGTGTTTGTGTTTCTTTCCATATCTAGCAAAATTTTTGACATGGTGTACATGACACTCTGTGTGACACATTGTAGAGAATCTTGATTATGTTCTCTTTCTCTGAAGAATTTTGCCTTAATGGTCAGTAAAATAACTGGCATATAGCCTTGAATTAGTTGATAGCTTGGTTTTATGCTTTACTAATCTGGGTCTTTTGGTTTTGAACATAGTCCTGGGGGAAATTTTCTATTCCTAGGATTTATTCTATTTCTAGGGTAAACTAGACTAGCGTAGCACTTCTGAGCTTTCAACAGACAGTACAATGTGCTTAACAAATCTCTCACTTGGCAGAATTCAAACTTCAAACTCTGTTTCCTGGCGTATGTAGTTGCTGAAAAATCTGGTTAGTTCCCCTGGACTTAATGGATTCTTGCCCAAGCATGCAAGATTTAGGAGTCAGCCATGAATTTGAGGATTCTATTTAGGTCCAATTTTGCTGCTATAACAGAATACCCAAGACTGCATATCTGTAAAGAGAGAGATTTGCTTCTTATAATTCAATATTCTGCAAAGTCCAAGATCAAGGACCTGGCACCTCTTACTGACGAAGGGCTTCTTGCTGCATCATCTTACAGTGGAAAGCAGAAGGTGAAAAGAGCACACTCTGGAGGGTGGGAAGAAGATCAAATTCGTTCTTATATCAGAAACCTTCTGCCATGATAATAAACCCACTGCCCAAATAATGGCATTAATCTATTTTAAGCCCTTATGACCTAGTCACCTCAAAAGTGTCACCTCTCAACACTGTTGCATTGGTGATTAACTCTTCAATACATTGATCTGGGGATACATTCAAACCATACCAGAGTTATACTCACATTATTTTTTACATAATCTCATCTGTTACTCCCTGCTACCCAGAAATTATTTCCTCAATTTCTAACTGCCTTTTGCAGTTACAAACGTTTCTTCTCACTCATATGGCCAATAAAACTGTCACTTTTGAGAGAGGGTGAAGCAAGATGACCGAATAGAAGCCTTCACCAATTGTTCCCCAGCAGGAACATCAATTAAACAATTATCTACATGAAAAATCACCTTTATAAGAACCAAAAATCAGGTGAGCAATATCACGATATTTGGTTTTAACCTTGCATCATTGAAAGAAGCACCGAAGAAGTTGGGAAAGACAGCCTTAAATGACTAATGCCACCTGTTCTCCATCCCTCCAATTCAAGATAACACAGAGAAGGAATTCAGAATTCTATCAGATAAATATAACCAAGAGAATGATTCATGATACAAAGGAGCTCCAATACATCTGGCAGCAGACTTCTGAGTGGAAACCTTACAGGCCAGGAGAGAGTAGCATAACATACTTAAAAGTGCTGAAGGAAAATAACTTTTACCCTATAATAGTATTATTTAGTGAAAATATCTTTCAAACTTGAAGGAGAAATAAAGCCTTTCCCAGACAAACAAAAGCTGAGAGATTTCATCAATACCAGACCTGTCTTACAAAAAAATGCTAAAAGAAGTACATCAATCAAAAAGAAAAAGACATTAATCAGCAATACATAATCAAATGAAGGGAGAAAACTTGCAGGTAATAGTGAGTATTGTGGACACAGAAAAACACAGAATATGGTGACACTGTGACTGTGTAAACTGTTTTTATTCTAAGTAAAAAGGCTAAACAATGAACCAATTAAAAATAATAACTACAACAGCTTGATACAGAAAGTACCATAAGATATAAATGGAAACATCAAAAAGTTAAAAAGTGAGGGAACAAAGTTAAGACACAGAGTTTTTATTAGTTTTCTTTTTGCTTGTTTGTTTATGTAAATAGTGTTGACTTATTATCAGGTTAAAATAATGGGTTATAAAATAGTATTTACAAGCCTCATGGTAACTTCAAACCAAAAAATATTCAATGGATACACAGAAAATAAACATCAAGAAACTAAATTATATCACAAGATAAAATCAGCTTCACTAGAGGAAGAGAGGATGGAATGAAGTAAGAAAGAGAAGATCACAAAACAACAGAAGACAAATAGCAAATTGGCAAGAGTAAATTCTTACTTATCAATAATAACATTGAATGTAAGCTGACTAAACTCTCCAATCAAAAAGCATAGACTGGCTGAATGGATGAAATCGCAAGACCCATTGATCTGCTGCCTACAGTAAACACAATTCACCTATAAAGACCTATGTAAATTAAAAATAAAGAGATGAAAAAAGATATTCCATGCCAATGGAAACCAAAAAAAGAGCAGGAGTCACTATGCTTATTTCAGACAAAATGGATCTCAAGGCAAAAATTACCAGAACAGACAAATGATAATGAAAAAGGGTCAATTCAGCCAGAGGAAATAACAATTTTAGATATATATGCACCCAAAACTGGAGCACCTATATATAATTTTTATATATATATATAATATTAATAATATATAATATTATTAGAGCTGAAGACAGAGATAGACCCCAGTAAAATAATAGGTGGAGAATTCAACACCCCACTTTCAGCATTGGACAGATTTTCTAGATGGAGAATCAACAAAGCAACACCAGACTTAATCTGCACTATAGACATAAATGGTCCTCATAAATATTTACAGAATATTTCATCCAACAGCTGCAGAACACATATGAATCATTCTGAAGGACAGATCATATGTTAGGTCACAAAACAAGACATAAAACATACAAAACCTGAAATAATATCAAGCATTTTCTCTAACAACAATGGAGTAAAACTGGAAATTAATAAGAAAAATTTTGAAAACTATACAAATGCATGGATATTAAAGAATGTGCTCCCAAATGACCAGTGAGTTAATGAAAACACTTTTAAAAAATTGAAAATTTTCTTGAAACAAATGATAATGGAAACATGACATACCAAAACAGACACCAAAAGCAGTACTAAGAAGTTTACAGCTCTAACAGGCTACATCAAAGAAGAGGAAAAATTTCAAATGAATAATTTAATGATGTATCCTAAACAACTAGAAAAACAAGAGTCAAGCAACCCCCAAATTAGCAGAAGAAAAGAAAAAATGAAATCAGAGCAGGAACAAATGCAATTGAAAGAAAAGAAAAAAAAATGCAAATAAATAAAATCAGAAATAAAAAAGGAGACATTAAAACTGATACTACAGAAATTCAACCAATCAGGCCAGGCATGGTGGCTCATGCCTGTAATCCCAGCACCTTGGGAGGCCAAGGTGGGTGGATCACCTGAAGTCAGGAATTCAAAACCAGCCTGACCAACATGGTGAAACCCCATCTCTACTAAAAATACAAAATTAGCCAGGTGTGGTGGTGGGTGCCTATGATCCCAGCTACTTGGGAGGCTGAGGCAGGAGAATCACTTGAACCCAAGAAGTGGAAGTTGCAATGAGCTGAGCTCACACCATTGCACACTCCAGCGTGGACAACAAGAGTGAAACTCCATCTCAAAAAAAAAAAAAAAAAGGAAAAGAAATTCAAAGACTCATTCATGGCTACTATGAATAACTACATGCCATTTAATTAGAGAATACAGAAGAAATTGACAAATTCCAGAATACATAAGACCTGCCAAGACTGAACAGGAAGAAATCTGAAACCGAAACAGAAAAATAACAACTAATCAGATCAATGACATAATAAAAAAAATTTCCAGTAAAGAAAAGCCCAAGACTCGATGACTTCACTTCCAAATTCTACCAAACATTTCAAGAAGAACTAGGACCAATCCTACTTACATTATTCAAAAAAATAGAGAAGGGAGAATACTTCCAAACTCATCCTATAAGGCTATAGGTATTACCCTAATACCAAAACCAGATAAGAACACATCAAAGAAAGCAAACCTCAGGCCAATCTCTCCAATGAATATTGATGCAAAGATTGTCAACAAAATTATAGCAAACCAAATCCATCAAAACATTAGAAAGATCATTCATCGTGATCAAGTAGGATTTTTCTCTGGCATGCAAGGATGGTTCAACATGTGCAAATCAATCAACATGATACATCATATGAGCAGAATGAAGGATAAAACTGTTTAGCATCACTTGAAATAATCATATTATTTTTTAATATTATTGAAAAAAATCATATTTTAATATGATTTTGAAATAATCATATTTCAAGTGATGCTGAAAACCATTTGATGACATTCAACATCTCTTTATGTTTTTGATACTCAAAAAAACTGAGTATAGAAGGATCATACCTCAACATAATAAAAACCATATATGACAGACCCACAGGTAGTATTATACAGAATGTGGAAAAATTGAAAAACCTTTTCTCTAAGATCTGGAACATGACAAGGATGCCCACTGTCACTACTGTTATTTAACATAGTACTGGAAGTCATAGCTAGAGCAATCAGACAAGAGAAAGTGATAAAGGGCATACAAAATGGAAAGGAATAATTCAATTTATACTTGTTTGCTGATGATATGATCTTATGTCTGGAAAATTCTAAAGACTCCACAAGAAAACTATTAGTCCTTAAACTATTAAAAGACTACAAGAAAACATTGGAGAAACTCTCCAGGACACTGGTCTGGGTAAAGATTTCTTAACTAATACTTTATGAGCACAGGCAACCAAAGCAAAACTGGACATATAGGATCACATCAAGTTGAAAAGCTTCTACACAGCAAAGGATAAAATCAACAAAGTGAAGAGACAACCCACAGAATGAGAGAAAATATTTGTAAACTACACATCTGACAAGGGATTAATAACCAGAATTTATAAGGAGCTTAAACAACCCTATAGGAAAACATCTAATAGTCTGATTATATAATGGGCAAAATATCTGAATAGACATATCTTAAAAGAATACAAATAAATGGAAAAAAGTTGTGAAAAGGTGCTCAACATCATTGATCATCAGAGAAATGCAAATCAAAACTACACTGAGATATCATCTCAACCCCAGTTAAAATGGTTTATATCCAAAAGATGGGCAATAGCAAATGCTGGCAAGGACTGGAGAAAAGGAAACCCTTGTACACAACAATTTGTTAGTGGGAAATGAAATTAATACAACCACTATGAAGAATATTATGAAAGCTCCTCAAAAAAACTAAAAATAGAACTACCATAAAATCCACAATCCCACTGCTAGGTATATGCTCAAAAGAAAGGAAATCAGCATATAAAAGAGCTATCTGCACCCCCATGTTTATTGCAGCACTATTCACAGTACCCAAGATTTGGAAGCAACCTAAGTGTGCATCCACAGATGATTGGATAAGGAAAATGTGGTACATATACACCATAGAGTACTATTTATCCATAAAAATAATGAGATCCTGTCATTTCCAACACCATGGATAAAACTGGAGATCATTATGTTATGTGAAATAAGCCAGGAATAAAAAGACAAACTTTGCTATTCTCAGTTATTTGTGGGAGCTAAAAATTAAAACAATTGAACTCATGGAGGTAGAGAGTAGAAGGATAATTACTAGAGGTGAGAAGGGTAGTGATCAGGTCTGTGGGGAAGTGGGAATATTTAATTGGTACAAAAAATAATTAGAATAAGAAGTAGAATAATAAATAAGTAGTAGTATTTGGTTGCACAACAAAGCAACTATAGTCAATAATAATTTAATCATACATCCAAAAACAAACTGTATAATTGGATTATTTATAACACAAAGGATAAATGCTTGAGATGATGGATACCTCATTTACACTGATGTGATTATTTCATATTGGATAGCTGTATCAAAATGTCTCATGTATCTCATAAATATGTACACCTATTATGTACCAACAAAAATTAAAAATAAAAAACTGTGACTATCTTTTTAAGTACTGCTTTGTTCTTTGTGCATTACGAAGTGCTCTCAGAGAAAAAGCCATAGACATCCTGTGTCTTATCTTATGTGATTTTTTTTTATAAGGGGTAGATAGAACAGTTTCTGCCTGATTTTGATACCTTCAGAGTATAGTTTCCCCAGAGCTTTTTATTTGTGGGAATATTAGTCCAGTAAAAGCTTTTCTATCACTATCAGAAACTAAACATGGGCCAATGATTTATAAACCTGCTCCTGTGAATCACAAGGATGCAGAAAAGCTATGTCACTGTCTGAGAAGAGGGTGCTCTCCTTCTTTCTATTTATATATGTGTAGCTTTAAATGAATTAATTTCACATATTTGTAATTTATTTAATACTTTACTTGAAGAAAATAGTTCACTACTTGGAAGTCACATTTCTAATCTTGTGACAATATTATTTTTAAAAATCTGATTTTTCCACCTAAGTATGTTTATAAAGATCATATTATGACACAAGCTGTGAGAACATAGCTCACTCACTCTACACTTAGGCTATCCAACAATGTTGGTGATCCATGCTTGGATCTAAATGCTTGAGCCTTATTCAAACATCTTGGAGTTAACAAGGCCAATGACAACAACTCACAGTGAGCCACATGGAGCGGTGGGTGGGAGTATACTTCAAACTGTAGAATGACTTTATCAGACAGTTTAAATTCTCAATGTGTGCATAGCAGAGCATCAAATATTACATAAGAACTTTTTAATTTTTTATTTTCTGGAATGATGTTGTTTGTGCTTTAAGTCTTGGTAATCAAGGCCAATCTCTTTGTATTAAAATTTTTAAAACTAGCTTCTGAAGACATAACAAAATGCTTGTCTGATTGTAATAAAAATTGAGATATAAGTAGAGGTGCTTTTCACAAGAATAGCACATGAAATGTAAAATATGAAAGTGGTATCTGATATAAGTGATTTTTTTGTTGTGTCTTAGTCTTTTCTGTCTGCTATAGTAAAATATAAACTGAGTAGTTTATTAGCAACAAAAAATTTATGTCTCACAGTTTTGGAGGCTGGGAAGCTCAAAATCAAAGCATCAGCAGTCAGTGTCTGCTGAGGCCCATTTCCTGACTTATAGATGGTTCCTTGTTTTTTGTTTCGTTTTTAAATTTTACTTAAATTCTGGAATACATGTGCAGAATGTGCAGGTTTGTTACATAGGTATACACGTGCTATGGTGGTTTGCTGCACTTATCAACCCATCATCTAGGTTTTAAGCCCTGCAAGCATTAGTTATTTGTCCTAATGCTCTCCCTCTCCTCTCCCCCTACCCCTCAATAGGTCCCAGGTGTGTGATGTTCCCCTCTCTGTGTCCATGTGTTGTCATTGTTCAATTTCCACTTATGAGCGAGAACATGCAGTGTTTGGTTTTCTCTTCCTGTGTTAGCTTGCTGAGGATGTTGGTTTCCAGCTTCATCCATGTCCCTGCAGAGAAAATGAACTCATTCTTTTCTGTGACTACGTAGTATTCCAAGGTGTATATGTGCTACATTTTCTTTATCCAGTCTATCACTGATGGGCATTTGGGTTGGTTCCACGTCTTTGCTATTGTAAGTGGTGCTGCAATAAACATATTTGCCCTCACGTAGTGAATGAGACAAATGAGCTCCCTTCAGTCTGTTTTGTAAAATTCCTAACCCACTTCATGAGGGTTCCAGTCTCATGACCTAATCAGTTTCATAAGTCGTCTTCGTCTACCACCATCACACTGGTGAGTAGGTTTTGACGTGAATTTGGGTGAATGCTATCATTCAGAGCAGAGCACACAGCCATGACTCACTATTATTTACATATAGAAGTTAAGAATAAAATGACTTCAGGGCTTCTTTATATCCATGCTCAAGATAATATAAATAAAATATAAAATGCAATTTAAATGCTTACTTATTCATTTACATCCATGACTACAAAATGCATTGCATAACTCATTTACATGTGTATATTGAATACATGATATTTTGTGAGGTCTTCTCACACAATCAGAAAGTCAGCATAATGAAATAACATCCTACATTTGAGGTGGGGGCCGAGGGAAGAGGGAAAGCTGAATATAAAGAAACAATTCTTTTTTGTAAATGATTTATTTTAATCTTGATCACTAAATTATTAATTTTACATGTAATTTTATTACTTTTATTTATAATATTATAATAAAATTGTGATAGTTATTCAATAGCAATTAATGAGCCAATAAGTTCACGACATTGTGAAAAAGACTGAGCAAGAAACAGTCCTAAGCTTGTGGATTTGATAATGTCCTAAGAAGATACGTAAGACTGAAATATGATGAGTACTATCACAGACTCTCACATGTCATATTCCAGAAACATTGACTTTGCATTAACATTTGTTAATATTAACAAATATTACTTAACATTAACATTTGTTAATATTTGTATTGTGTGATACATAAAGAAAGTTATAGAGATAATATAGTACTAACACTCTTTACCTATGCCTTGTTACTATTACAAATGGTTAATTTTATTTAAATTATTTTAATTAATAAAATATTACAGAAAACTTGAACTCCCTTTCGTACTCCTTTTTCTCGCTTTTCTCTGAAGATAATTAGTATAATAAAGTTGTATTAGTTCCCTGCATGCTTTTGAAATTTTGACTGTGAATGTTTAAACCCATAAATAATATCTACTATTATTTTTTAAAACATTCACAACTTATTTAATCATTCAATATTATGTTTGTGAAATTAATCTATTTGATTCTTATAATCCACTCTTTTTTACTACTGAAAAGCATTTAGTCATGTAGATATACCAATATTTACTAATCAGTTATCCAGCTGATTTAGTTTCTTCCAATTTTAGGTTAGATCACTATAAACATTTTCGTGTGTGTTTCCTTGTGTATAGTTAAAAGAGTGAAACTATAGGGTGTATACTTAAGTGTGGCATTGCTGTATCTTAAGAGATGCACATCTTTAGCTTCACCAGACACTATAAAACGATTCTCCAAATTTGTTGTAACAATTTTTATTCCACTGGGTGAGTATGAGAATATATGTTTTTCTACATCTTCAATGATATTTCATATGTTCAGACTTTTGAGTCTAGTAGTTATCATGTTGATTAAATTTCACTTTTTAATCTATTAATGAGGCTGATTGATAAATTTATTAGCTACTTAGGATTCTTCTTCCATGAATTGCCTGCTCATATTCTTTTTCCATTTTTAAATAACTATATGAGTATTTCTTTTGGTTTGTAGAGATTATCTAAATATTTTTCAATTAAACCTTGTTGATTATATGGACTAAAAACATCTTTCACTCTGTATTTTATCTTTTAACTTTGTTTATATTTTTTCAAAGGAAGATTTCAATTTTAATGTAGTTAATTTTGTCAATCTCTCTTTATGATTGCATTTTGTCTCAAGAAATTTTTCTTCATCTTAATATGATAAATATATCAACATTTTTCTTACAAATTTTGTTAAAGTTTTTAATTTTTCACGTTTGTGGTTTTCAATCTGGATTTTAATTTTGTACTACAGTAGAAAGATATTAGTAGAATATAGTAGAAATATATTAGTAGAATATAATAAAAAATTATTTTTCTCTTTATTGACAATTACCTGTTTCAGTATTTCTAATACCATTATTATTCATGGCTAATGTGTAATGTCTTAACTGGGTGCACTGGTTCTGTTTGCCGAATCATGTCTTCTTTTTGTTTAATTTCTCAAGGGGAAATTCAAAAAATAAGTGGCTCCAGGAAGATGGCACCTAGTGGTTCTGTTCATTAAAATAACTAAGACCTTTTTTTCGTATTTTTTGGTTGCTAAATAATTCCCACAAATTATTTTGGATAATTGAGTGCTTTATTAAAAGAAAGAGGGTCAAAGGTATCATTGCATTTAGAAAGAGTACTTGAAATGTCTTCAGTCTTGAGTCTTTGAATCAGCAGGAATAAATCAGTTTGAACATACAAATAAATATAATTAATAATATTTTATTGTTATACTCCTGGGCTCCTTTTTAGTTCTGTCTAGAATTCAGTACAGCTTTCTAGGAGCCTAATATGTGATGAAGTCATAACATTTGTGTTGGATGGTGCAACACATCTGGAGCAATGTTTTAGTGGTCTGTTTAGTATGTTTCTTAAATCTCTCTCAATGTAAGGGCTGAACAATTGATAGGCATACATGTGCAGAAAATTGAACTCAAAGCAATTTTCTGTGAAGCATGAGTAGGTTGTCAAAATTCCACCTATTCTTCACCTATTTCAGGTGAAATCGCACACACACACACAACTCACACACACACTTCTCAGATCACATTGGAGAATGTAGGTGTCTCTATAGAAAATAGGAAATTAGTTCATTTACACAGGGTGTAATCCACAACAGATCTAGTAAGGAAACAAATATATCTGAATTTTCCAATGTGAAAGAAACAGATTAATCATGAATAATACAAAGCAGGAGAGACTTTAGATGATGGTTTTCTAGCCTGAGGGCATACAAACCCAGACAGGAATTTGAAATAATCACTTTTGTCTTTACTGCCCATCTGTCTCTTTCTCTGCTGCTCTGCAATTTGAAGTCTTCTGGAATCTCATCTTTCCTGCTGTACTGAGGCTTAGTTTTCTGGATTTGCCCTGAACTCTTCACTGTAGTCAGTGTTGTGGTATATCTCTGTTAGGTGTCAAAAAGAAGGCAATGTGATTCACACGAATGTAGGAATTACTGATGCCATCCAAGACTATATTTTATAAAAGAATGACAAGGACTAATTGGTAAAAATTAAAAGAGAACAGAATTTGTATTAAAATAGCGCTAGGAACTAAGCTAGTATTATGAGCCTTAAATTTCAGTGCTCTAAGAACTTGAGAAAGAGATATAAATATACATGTTTTTTCCACAATGCAGGAACAAATGCAGGACATATGTGGTGGGAGACTGGCAGAGGGAATCTGTCTTCTTCCCATCGATTACATTACTAAGATGAGCTGCACAAAAGTCCCCTCTTTTACCCTGATGCATGTTGGCGCCACATGTTCTTCTGGTCCTCCAGGATAAAATCCATCTCACTCCCTCAAGTAACTACATTTACCCCTGTTGCACATCAGGACAATAAGGAGTATTTGATAAAATATTTGAAAATATTATTGACCAGCATTATACACCAATGACAAATTTTACAAACTAAGTATTATTTAAAAGCTGAAACTATTTTAAAATAATGAATCATATCAGCTGTGAGTGCAAATTAAAACAATAAATAAAATGTACTATTCAAATGTCACTAACAAAGCTTTACATAAGAGTTAAAAGGGCTAGCTCAAATCTTGACTAGATTGTAAAGTTAATCTATCCTCCAAGCTTTCTTAAAAATTCTTTATGTTAGGTTTACGACACCTCTTTGATACTCCTCAATTTTATAAACCTGAGTCAATGTAATTTAGCAGAACTTTACTGCACACATATTCTACATAACAATCTGCGTTATGCATTTTGAAGCATAAAAACGGGGACTCATACTTCCTCCTTGAATGAGCTTGCTGCAATACGAATCTTTAAAGCAGCAGCAGTGAACATAAATGTCCTTGGGCCAGGAAGGGAAAATGAAGCAGGTGGGGGTGAAAAACAACAGGGCGTGGCTGGGACTGTAGTAAGTTAGAGAGGAAAGGCAGTCTTCCAAAAGGGTAAGAGGTGAGCTACACAGCTCCGGCTTATTGCCATGCAGGAATACAGACTCATTGTTACCAGATCTTGTGGTTTTATTCAAGAGCATTTTTATGTGAAATATGGTTTTCAACTATTGACAACAAATTTTTAAAATTAAACGTCAAGGAAAACATGATTGCAGGCTGAATACGGCACATAGGCTGACAGTTTTAAGACCATAACTTTATAGTGTGTGCCTGGATTATTCAGCACACTCTATTGAGAATAATTAATCCATCCCTTCCCAAACATTGTCATTCGAATGAAAATGAACCATGACTTCTAGATTACCAGATAAGAAGAATATAATATTTTTCTGTCTTTTTTACTTTTTACTCAGCAACATTTGCCAAACATGACCATCCCCTGCTTGTAACACCATACTTTCTTACCTTACCTCCTAATACACTGACATTTCTTCCCAGTCTCTTTGGCAGCTCTGCCACTCTGAATCGTGCTCGTATATGGGTGTTACTCACCTTTGTATCTTCAACCTAGATTGCTCTTCCCCTCTCACTTACATAGGTGCTTCCCACTTCCATCTGCTTGGATGTCTAACAGGTATCTTGTCCCTAAATCTACTCTTAATTTTTTCGCAAACCTGATCATCCCCAGTTGGCTTCATAGCAGCACCTGGTGTCAGTTGCTTAATCTACTCACTGGCTCAAGGTAGAAATCGAAATTTATTCTTGATATCTTCCTATTAACTTTGTCCAATTCTCTCCATTTTCACTGTGACCACACTAGCCCTAGCTACCATCATCTTTCACCTTAATTGCTAAAAATGCCTCCCAACATGTCTCCTTGAATTGATTCTTGCTTATTATCATAGAGCAGCCAAAGATCTTTTTAAATGTCAATTTTATCATCATACTTTCCTACTTCAAAACCTTCAATGGTCTTTTGGACCTTTGGGTAAAATTCAAAATCTTTACCATTGGTGCCTGGCTCTCTGTGGTCTAGAATCCCCTGCCTCTGCACTCTGGCCAAGTAACTGTATGCCTTGCAGAGTACAACCCAGCCACATTCCTCTTCTCCAACAAACCAAGATTCTCACCATGTCACCGTGGAGTATGAACATATTTGCTAAGAAAAAACATTTAGAAAGAGTTTCTCTGTCTGGCTTCCATAGTATATATATGGCATCCTGATCCTTCAACTAAGCTCTAACAGACAATGTCAAGGTCAGGAAGTTTAGTGAAATTTTGGTGAACCTCAGAGTATATTGTTTTTAGTCATCATCTCAAACAGTCCTGGAAAGTTGAGTAAGTTGTAAACAAAGTGTTTTACTTTTGTGGGTAAACTTCCTGATATCAGTTTTTATTCCATCCTATTCCGATGCCAACTTTCACTTTATTTCCTCATTGAAACAAAGGAGTATTTCGTAGTACAAAATCAAACACAAATTATTGCACTGCGTATTCTACCTAGATCACATTATCTCAAAATGAATCTAGGACAGTCAGAAAATCTGAGCAACACAGATTTTCAGTTGACCTTTGAACAGCACAAGTTTGACCTGGACAGGTCCACTTATACATGAAATTTTTTCAATGAGTTTATTGGAAAATTTTTGGAGATTTGCAATAATATTTAAAAACTGGAAGATGAACTATGTAGCCTAGAAATATGAAAAAAATAGGGTAAAGATAAGTATGTCATAAAAACATAAAATATATGTAGATACTGGTCTATTTTATCACTGTCATAAAATATACAAAAAAATCTATTATAAAAAGTTAAAATGTATCGAAGCTTACGCACACAAATACAGATTATGCACAGCACCATTCATGGTAGAAAGAAATGTAAACAAATGTGAAGATGCAGTATGAAATCATAACTGCATAAAACCAACTGTAGTACATGTACTACTATAATAATTTAGTGATCACCTCTTGTTGCTATTGTGGTGAGTTCAAGTGTGGCAAGTATCCACTGAAAATGTATGTGACACTAATAATCTGCCCCTCAGCAGTTTATCTCTCCAGTAAATTTCCTATCACAGAAAAAGTGATCTCTCAGCATTTCAGACATATGATTTATCTTATAAACAACATAAACTTACAGGATCAATAAACACAGTACAGTACTATTTTCTCTTCCTTATGATTTTCTTAATAACATTTTCTTTTCTCTAACTTACTTTATTGTAAGAATGTACTATATAATATATATAACATACAAAATATGGGTTAATCGACAGCTTACGTTGTCAGTAAGCTTCTAGTCAACAGTACGCTATTAGTAGTTACGTTTTTAGGAAGTCAAAAGTTACATGCAGATTTTCTGCACAGGGGTTTAGCACCCCTAACCCACATGCTGTTCAAGGGTCAACTGAATTTTTTTCTCCACAAATAATTACTGAGTCCCCACTATATGAGCGACATTGTACTAAGTCACTGGAATATGCTGGTGAGGAAAACATAGAAACCTCTCCTGGAGCTTATGGTACAGTTGAGGAGACAGCTATAAATCAAATAATCACACAAAGAACTATATTATTATAAGGTGAGATGAGCGCTATGATGAAAAGGGTCACAGTGCACCAAGAGAATATGATAGAGGAAACTGGCCTAGTTTAGGGGATTGGAAAGTCTCTCTTTAGAAAATAATGCCTAAGTCAAGGCGTAAAGATGAATAGGGATTACCAGCTGAAGGGTAGTTTAACGGAGGTGTAGAAAAAGGGAGAAATTTCCAGGGATTGAAATGACATGTGCAAAGGCCCTGAACCCAAAGAGTTCGGTACGATCAAGAAGCTGAATGAAGGCCAGTATTCCATGTCCACCATGTTTATATAGAGCAACAGTTATTTCATATATGATGCTATTGGAGGAACAGGCATGGGCCAGGTCACTCATGGTGACTTTTGTTTTTGGAAGAAAGGAAAAAAATTAGTATTGTACTAATTTTACTGACACTTTCTTCCTGACTTTTGAACAAAAGGTCCTGAATTTCCATTTGCATTGCGCTTTGCAAATTATGTGGCTGGTCTTGTCTGCAGAACTTGTTACTGGGTGGTTGGGGGTCAGTGAGTCTTTTTTTTTTTTTTTTTTCATTGTTCTAGGGTACATGTGCACAACGTGCAGATTCGTTACATATGTATACATGTGCCATGTTGGTGTGCTGCACATGTTAGCTCATCATTTACATTAGGTATATCTCCTAATGCTATCCCTCCACCCTCCCCCCACCCCACGACAGGCCCCAGTGTGTGATGTTCCCCACCCTGTGTCCAACTGTTCTCGTTGTTCAATTCCCACCTATAAGTGAGAACATGCGGTGTTTGGTTTTCTGTTCTTGAAATAGTTTGCTGAGAATGATGGTTTCCAGCTTCATCCATGTCCCTACAAACGACATGAACTCATCCTTTTTTATGGCTGCATAGTATTCCATGGTGTATATGTGCCATATTTTCTTAATCCAGTCTGTCATTGATGGACATTTGGATTGGTTCCAAGTCTTTGCTAATGTGAATAGTGCTGCAATAAATATACATGTGCATGTGTCTTTATAGCAGCATGATTTATAATCCTTTGGATATATACAGAGTAATGGGATGGCTGGGTCAACTGGTATTTCTAGTTCTAGATCCTTGAGGAATCACCACACTGTCTTCCACAATGGTTGAACTAGTTTACACTCCCACCTACAGTGTAAAAGTGTTCCTATTTCTCCACATCCTCTCCAGCACCTGTTGTTTCCTGACTTTTTAATGATCGCCATTCTAACTGGTATGAGATGACATCTCATTGTGGTTTTGATTTGCATTTCTCTGATGGCTAGTGATGATGAGCACTTTTTCATGTGTCTATTGGCTGCATAAATGTCTTCTTTTGAGAAGTGTCTGCTCATATCCTTTGCCCACTTTTTGATGGTGTTGCTTGATTTTTCTTGTAAATTTGTTTAAGTTCTTTGTAGATTCTGGATATTAGCCCTTTGTCAGATGGGTAGATGGTAAAAATTTTCTCCCATTCTGTAGGTTGCCTGCTCACTCTGATGGTAGTTTCTTTTGCTGTGCAGAAGCTCTTTAGTTTAATTAGATCCCATTTGTCAATTTTGGCTTTTCTTGCCATTGCTTTTGGTGTTTTAGACATGAAGTCCTTGCCCATGCCTATGTCCTGAACAGTATTGCCTAGGTTTTCTTCTAGAGTTTTTATGGTTTTAGGTCTAACATTGAAGTCTTTCATCCATCTTGAATTAATTTTTGTATAAGATGTAACGAAGGGATCCACTTTCAGCTTTCTACTTATGGCTAGCCAGTTTTCCCAGCACCATTTATTAAATAGGGGATCCTTTCCCCATTTCTTGTTTTTGTCAGGTTTGTCAAGGATCAGATGGTTGTAGATGTGTGGTGTTATTTCTGAGGGCTCTGTTCTGTTCCATTGGTCTATATCTCTGTTTTGGTACCAGTACCATGCTGTTTTGGTTAATGTCGCCTTCTAGTATAGTTTGAAGTCAGGTAGCATGATGCCTCCAACTATGTTGTTTTGGCTTAGGATTGTCTTGGCAATGCAGGCTCTTTTTTGGTTCCATATGAAATTTAAAGAAGTTTTTTTCCAATTATGTGAAGAAAGTCATTGGTAGCTTGATGGAGTTGGCATTGAATCTATAAATTACCTTGGGCAGTATGGACATTTTCACAATATTGATTCTTCCTATCCATGGGCATGAAATGTTCTTCCATTTGTTTGTGTCCTCTTTTATTTCACTGAGCAGCGGTTTGTAGTTCTCCTTGAAAAGGTCCTTCACATCCCTTGTAAATTGGCTTCCTAGGTGTTTTATTCTTTTTGAAGCTATTGTGAATGGGAGTTCACTCATGATTTAGCTCTCTGTTTGTTATTGGTGTATAGGAACGCTTGTGATTTTTGCACATTGATTTTGTATCCTGAGACTTTGCTGAAGTTGCTTATCAGCTTAAGGAGATTTGGAGCTGAGACAATGGGGTTTTCTAAATATACAATCATGTTATCTGCAATCAGGGACAATTTGACTTCCTCTTTTCCTAATTGAATACCCTTTATTTCTTTCTCCTGCCTGATTGCCCTGTCCACAACTTCCAACACTATGCTGCATGAACCAACTTCTGCTAACTTCCAAACTTTCTTCTGCTGCTTCCCTACCCCTCTCAGCCTTCATAGGCTTGAAGAAAGTTAGGGCCTTGCTCTGGATTAGGCTTTGGCTTAAGGGAATGTTGTGGCTGGTTTGATCTATCCAGACCACTAAAACTTTCTGCATATCAGTAATAAGGCCGTTTCACTTTCTTATCATTCATGTGTTCACTGAAGTAACACTTTTAATTTAAGAACTTCCTTTGGATTCACAACTTGGCTAGCTGTTTAGCACAAGAGGCCAGCTTTCAGCCTATCTTATCCTCCCAAATGCTTTCTTCATTAAGCTTAATCATTGCTAGCTTTTGATTTTCAGTGAGAGACATGAGACTCTTCCTTTCACTTGAACACTTAGAGGCCATTGTAGGGTTACTAACTGGCCTAATTTAAATATGTTGTATTTAAAGGAATTTGGAGGATGGAGTAGAGGGAGAAAGACTGGAGAATGGCTAGCTGGTAGAGAAGTCAGAACAAACACAATATTTATCAATTAAGTTTACTGTCTTACGTGGGCATAGTTTTGATACCCAAAAACAATTACAACAGTAACATCAGAGATCACTGGTCACAAATTACCATAACAGATATAATAATAATGAGAAAGTTTGAAATATTGTGAGAGTCATCAAGATGTGACACAGACACATGAAGCTGTTTGGAAAAATGACATCAATAGACCTGCTTGATGCAGGGTTGCCACAAACTTTCAATTTGAAAGAAACGAAATATTTTCAAAGTGCAATAAAGTGAGGCACAATAAAACAAAGTATACCTGTTTTTTATTACTATTGAGAATAAGCCTTTAAAAATATATTTGTTTACGATTTATATTTCATTGAATTTTCTATTTCTTGATATATCCATTTATCTATTAGAAACAGTATTTTTCTAATATATTTAAATATGGTCTTTCTACAGTAGTCTTCTAACACAGTTAATGCAAACACTTTCAGTTTATTGCTTTTTGTTTTAACCGTATTAAAATTCTAGAATTTTATCTTTGATAATCTGTTCGTCTACTTCTACATGATTGCCTCAAAGACCAGAAATTTGTCAGTCATTAAAATACGTACTAATTTCCTTTCTGCCACCTGAATTTCCTTACATTTGCCTTTTGGAATTTATATATTGTTCCTTAAAATGGAAATTGATGTGTTTTAATCTGATGTTTAAGTAACTGAAAACATTATTTTGTATTAAAATAAATATATTATGTATACAAAATTTGTATGAAGACCAGTGTTAAGCAGGAAACATCAATCCACTTTCCAGTTAGAACCAGCTGCTTTTAGTTTGCTCTGGAGCCTTTGGTCATATGTCTGACTGTCCCTGCCTTTACAGTACAAGAGGGAAGTTGAGGTCCATTAGCAAATATTTATGTCTAGCATCATTTATTTTGTTTTGTTTTGTTTCTCCAGATAATATTTGCTAAATAAATACTTCAATATGCTGGCTTTGAAAAGCGAGCTTTCCTATTTAAAGAAAGTAATTTGGCTTTATGTATAAGTACTGCCATCTATTCATTGAATCAAGTTTCCTTCTTGATGTAAGTTTGGTATAAGTTTCCTTTTGGTGAATCAAGTTTCCTTTTTGAGTTTTATTTTTCATTCCTTCAGAATATATTGGTGGCAGAGACTCAGATTTGTTCTTCTAATTATCTAGAGTAATAAAAGTGCAGCAGGACAAATGGTTTTCCAGATTGCACATACATTTACTCAGCTTTTCCTCTGGCTGGGTGCGGCTTTGTGGTCAAATGATGGCCTGAGCTACGTGAAGGGGTTTGTTCTCTGCAACATCCACGTCATGTCCTTAAAGAGAAGAGAGAATCCTTTGTCTCATCCTGCTTCCCTTCCTCCTGGCCTCTGAGAAAGCACAAGTGAGCAATACTAACCCGTACTGGCCAGGGTTCTGCCTGAAAGGCATGATGGAGCTGCTAACCAGAGTGTATTATTAAACTCTATTGAGTCTGGACTAAAATATTCTTTAAAACTATTTACTAGACAAATTATTTGGAGAGAATATCCTTGGTTTAAGAATGCAAAGAGAAAAAAAAAAAAACATAGTTGTCATTTTCAAACATGTTTAAGAGGTTTCAAAAGATCCAGTTTAGAACATATAAAACATAGTGTCAGAAGCCCTGAAGGATTTTTTTGTCTCACAACATGCTTCTGGAAGGCAGTGTACAATTGTATAAAAAGAATTAAGGATATTTCGGTTATGGCAAAACTCACCATCTCTTTTAGTTCTGTAACATTGGTTAGTTCACTATTCTGAATTACAATTTCCTCATTCTTAAAAAGATTACGCTGCAGTGTATTTTGTGAAGATATTTAAATGATAAAATATACAAAATGCTTAACACTAAATAATGTTAGTTCCCTTCCTTATCTGTTTATCTAAAGTGTTACTATATAAAGATTGGTATTTTCTAAATACTTGAAAGTTTTTCTTAGTTGACAAACACTTTAAGTCTTAAAAGTTACTTCAGTGTTGTGATTGTATTTTAAAATATTTAATAAAATGGTGCTTGGATTCCTCATTGTCTCATAAGCACTGAAATGTTGTGGCCAGGAACACCTCAGCAAGAAGCTGGATGGACACCAGGGAACAAGCTTTACTTTTCATGCTTCAAGAAACGTATCAGGAAAATTAAAGACCTTCACTGGGGGTTGATAATTTTATCAGGATCTGTACTATGTAAAAAATACATGTATCACTGAGATTGGAAAAAGACTCATTCTAAATGATTAAGGAAAGCACACTTCTTTTTTTTTTTTTTTTTCTTTTTTTTCTTTTTGACAACTTGACTTGGAGGGAAAGGATGGAAAATGGTCCTACTTAAGAAAAGTAAGCAAAGTATTGGCAGGCAGTGACTTTAAATTGCACATTAAACTAATCCAGGGCTATGCCTTAATAAAGGCGAGGGCTGGGAATTCTTATGGATTTTCTAGCTCATTGCTGGGACAACATAGAAAGGCAATAAATGTTCTATTACTTACACAAGCTGCTAGTTTTCAGAAAATTAGTCACCAGTGACCTTTTACCCTTTGTCTTGCTCTCCTCCTCAGTCACTGCACCTGAGCTGAATCAAATGCAGACCAGTCCACAGAGAAGTTTCTGGGCTAACCTCCTACAAATTGAAATAACTGGGTTTTGGTATAATCAATAAAATGTATCTATTAGGGAAAATACAATTTAACACATTTATTTTACCAGATACAAAAGGCTACATTCCCAAGTTGTTGTTTTAAGTGAAATAAATTTTATTTCAAACAAAGGCATCTCACTTCAAACAAGTTGAATATTTAAATGACACTCCATTGAAAGTTGTTTACTTTTACACAAAAATGACAATAATACAACCTTTTTCTGTTAGCCCTTGCCTAAATGCAGGACAATGGGTGTGTGGGTAATGGTGGGAGAAGCATGAAGTGGCAGAGGCTAGAGTCTCAGGGTTGATAGTGAAGAGGAACAGAAACGGATAGAAGTTACGTGATATGGGGGCATCCAGTCCTTATATTGAATTATATTGATTAGTTTTCCAGTTAGCAGGGAGACCTCCTTCTGACCCTATTTTCAGGGTCACTAGATCATAATGCAATCTCACCAAGAGACTGGCATTCCTCCCTATATTGCTTTCTGAGGAAAGTATGGACCTGAAAATCGCCCATTTAAAGCTTTCTCTTTTTTTCCTCCTTTTGCTGGATTCTACCTAACAAATGCATAGATAAATTGCATATACAGTGTAATAACATACGTTGCAATGGACAGAAGATATAAAAATGGTCCCAACCTTTTGCCAAAAGGCTATTTTAGAAATTGAATCTCATAAACAGCATTTCATCTGAATCAGGAAAATAAAATGAAAATATCTGACAAACAGGTGGGCCTGCTATAAGATCTGGACCCTTTATTAGAGAAACCTTAATTTTGTGTTAAAGTATGGTTGAAGCATACAGCAAACACTAAATATTAAAGACATAATAGGGGATATTTCTGGTTTATTCATGTGCATTTTCATCTTATACCAAACATGAATGATTAACTTGCAGACCAAACAATTATGTGTCTATGAATATTTATGGACCAAAAGAATACCCAGGGGATTTTTTAAGAAGATGGCATAATTTCAAGACTTTTTCAGCCTTTAAAATTTTACTTATATGAAACAATTTGGGAAACTGTAGTTTAAAAAGGTATTTACTATAATTTATAGGAAACTCACAAAGAGGTATTTTGATATCATGGAGACAAAGCAAATGCATTTTTTACCTTTCAGCTAACCGTACTGATGTAGGACTATCTTACTAGCAATCTGTAGTAGTCATTTGACATGCAATTGTAGCTTTCCGCAAGGGCCTGTTGGTACTTGTGATCTGTTTCGTTACCTGCTATGCCTCTATGTCTTCGTGTTTTATTTGACTAAAGGAAACTTTCTTGTCTTTGACCACTGACTTGACTCTAACATGCTAACCCAATTTTTTGGCTCTAGGCTGAATTTATGGTTCACTCTCACTGTTCTTCTTCTCACTATATATATATATACACACACACACGCACTCTTACTATTTGGTTGTTAATCTCATTTTCTCTCTAGAGAGAGATCCTGGGCTGTAACATCACTCCCTGAGGCCATTATCTTAAGTGAAATAACTCAGAAACAGAAAGTCAAATAACACATGTTCTCACTTGAAAATGGGAGCTAAAGAAAATGAACAGAAAGAGTGGTACACTCCAAAAGGTGGGAGGGTGGCAGGGAATGGAGGGATGAGAAATTACTTAATAGGCACAATATACACTCTGTGGGACATGGTTATGCTAAAACCCCAGACCACCACTCAGCAATATATTCATGTGTTAAATCTGCACTTGTGCCCCCTATATGTGTACAAATTAAAATACAAACAAAAAGAATCACTCATGAGTCAAAATCTTCAGCTGACTCAATAGAATTGCTATATCATATCTTGGAAATGCCATGCTTAAACTTCCTTTTATTAATTTGGGTCATTCTGTAATGTGTTAATATTAATAAGGTATATGAGGTGGAGATGTTGCTGAAAGACAGGATAAGTAACAGAATTGGTAGAACAATAAAAATGCAGAGTCAAAAAATAATTCTCCCCAACCGATAAGCAAGACTCCAACAATTGTACCCAAGTCTTCAAGAAGTATCCCAGAACATACCCATTCTCTGCGGGAATGTCTGCTCTCACTGTCTCAATCTGTGAGAAACATCAAAGGAACAGAAAGCATGAGTAATTTCTACTTTCTAAATTCCCTTCATATTACTGCCCTTAAGGCTTTTTCACCAAGAGTGTCCACATATTTCAACATATTTTTCCTCCCGTTAGACAGGGTGTACTAGGCCAAAATGCTCTGGAGGTGCAGATGAAAACAACCCACTGACCGTGACTAGGATAAAGTTGATTTCTTGAGCCTGCCATAATCAGAAGAGCAAATGCAAAGCTCCTACCAGAGGGTGTGGCTTTGCTGCTGCTTGTAGTTACATGCCCAGAGGAAACAAACGTCAAGACTATCCTAGCTATCAGTTGAGATTTTTGCGGAAAATAGAGGGAGAGCTAGAAAGAGAAAAAGTGGACACTGGAGGAGATCTTTTTAGGCCCCTTTCTCATGGAAAGTCTGCAGTGGCTTGTTTCTATTTATATTACTTCGCTTATGAGTAAATGTATAAAGAGTTTGAAGCTCAGAGAGTAAATCTGTAGATATCATTTAGAACTTAATTTGATATTTATATCTTGGATCATGTATAAAAGTCTGGTTTTGACAGAAAATTACATGTTTGCTATCCATTTATGATACTGCCTTCATTATAATGTAATCTTTGCTATATTGTATGCATCACATGGTTGTTATATTTTATGTATGATATAATCATAATCAATAAAGAATAAAAATAATTCTGAATGAATGTCTTGACCTCTTTGTACTTCAGTCAGACTATTTAGCAGTGAGTTAGAGCCTCTTTATTTTGGATGTATAACACAACAAAATTAAAGCCTACTAAACAGTTTTACTTCATTTTGTTAATAAGGAGAACTAGGGAAGACAAAAATGCCATCATTTTTTCTCCAACATTCTAACAAAATGACTTTATAATAATTATTAGGTGTTCTTGGAAGTCAAATTTAACTATGTGTAAATCAACCTGAAAGTGTCCCAAAAGTGTCTTACTGAAGTTTAGTCCCCTTCAGGGTTTGGCTGGAATGGCTGCCTTAGGTAGGGTGGAAATTGTTGTTCAGTGTCTATATCACAACTTTAAATGACAGAATTAACTAGTCAATTTGTCACACAGATCGCCAAGATGTTCTAGAGGTAAAATCTGTTAACTTGAACATTAAAATGAAAAGCCCTAGATAATCTCAGTCGCAGTTAACTTATACCTAACAGAATACTTTTAAATGAAACTATAGAAAAAATAATACATTAGTGTAAATTGATGAAATCACATTTGATTGATTTCATTCAATAAGCAGTCATATCCTGATAAGCCATTATTATGTGTTAGATGTCACATAAAATGAGGGATATGAGAGGTAAATAAGACCCCAACCTTTCCCTCTTGGAGCCCATAGTTTGACTCATCTAATTGGCCCAGAATGCAGTATGTCTACCAACATTTAAGATATATACATCAAAATTTCCTTCAGAATGGTAATAGATTCATTTATTTCTTGTTTTCATGAAACCATATGACCAAATATATGCCTGGTTCTGCTGTAAGAAATAAACAATTACAGCTACTTAAAGGGGAAAGAGATTTAGTACAGGGAATTGGGTACCCTTACAATTGCTGGAGGAATGGAATTTTGCCAGGGTCCCAGAACACCACTGTCATCCTACAGTATGGGGAAGGCGGGGAACAGGGAAGCTGCCAGGCGAGCTGTTGTGTTCAAGAGTGCTTGGTCTTAGCTGCTCTCCATTCGCAGGGAGTTCCTGACATTCCTGCTGTAAATGCCCCTTAAACCCACTGAGCTGGGACTGGGCACGGTGGCTAACACCTGTAATCCCAGCAATTTGGGAGGCCGAGGTGGGAGGATCCCTTGAGCTCAGGAGTTTGAGATCATCCTGGCCAACGCGGTGAAACTCCATCTCTACAAAATTAGCCTGGCATGGTGGTATACACCTGTAGTCTCAGTCTTGGGAGGACCACTTGAGTCCAGAAGGTCAAGGCTGCAGTGAACAGTTATCGCACCACTGCACTCCAGCCTGCAGCTGGGTGACAGAGCAAGACCTGGTGTAAAACAAAACAAAACAAAAACATAGAGCTAATGACTAGAATACAAATGCCCAGCAAAGTAAAACAGAACGAAAAACAGTATCTTTAAAATCACAGCTATTAGCAGCACAAGAAGATGCAGCTAGAAGATGCAGCTAGAAGATGGTCCTTTTGTCTTCAAAATCTCACACAAGAGCAAAGTTCAAATTGGCAAAACCTAATTTGCATCCTGAGTTCCACCTTTAAAAAAATCTGGTTACTAAACTTTTCAGCCTTCCAGCCCTTGGATTCTAGAGCTATCCACCCGAAAATGAAAGGGATGGTGCCCTATGCCAGCACACTGCATCTGCCACAAACTGAGCTACCGTTGACATTTTTTAAATTTTCTTCAAATCTTTTAAAGTAGAAAAAGATTA
This sequence comes from Macaca fascicularis, assembly GCF_037993035.2. NCBI lineage: Eukaryota > Metazoa > Chordata > Mammalia > Primates > Cercopithecidae > Macaca > Macaca fascicularis. Next base: position 117,003,918 of record NC_088379.1, read on the forward strand.
AATATGTGTGTATCCATGAGTCCTAAATTTACATTTTCTTTTTTCCTTGAACTTTGTGTTCCCTTCACAATGAATCACTGCCACAAACTGCTTCTTCTGGGTCATGCATGTGCTTTCTTCTGTCGGGAATGCATAACATTCACCAAGCTTGGCTTACTTCAAGATCCTGTAGATAGATGCCCACTAGGGCACCCGTGCTCATCTAGGTCACATTATTTTACCTTCTGTGAAATAAGCTGGATTTTTAGCTTTTTACTTGTGTTTCCTTGGCATGATTATAAGCTCATTGAGATCATAAAATGAGCCTTGCAGTCAGAGTAACTAATTTATTGCCTGTTATGTATTGTACACAAACAAATGAATAAAGGAGTTCTTTTACATGTGATAATTTATTTTATTTTGTGTAAATATCATTTTTTATTACTAGACTCATTGATGTATGTATTTACTCTATAAGCACTGATTAACAATCTGCTATGTGTAATGCATGGCAGATTGTGTGTGGTCCTGGAGACATCCTAACTGGAAGTTTAAAACATTCTGTAACCTAGATTTTCAAATGACGTGAAAGAGTGTTTCTTTCCCTATACTATTCAGTACATATTTTAACTTTCCTGGGATATTGTATAACAATTCCTTTAAAAATCATCTCTTCATTTTTGTGTAATAGTTCAGATTTCATAAGAGAAAAAGAACCAGTAAGAGGTATTTTATGAAAAAGTTTAAAACAGGAAAAGTATAAAACATATTTTAATTCTAGTTATTTCATCAATTTGCTGTGTGACCTTGAACAAATCACTTTACATATCTCTATCCCTATGTTTTTCATTTTTAACATAAGCCTAATTTAAGTTTTTATTGCTTACCTAATAGAAAACTCAAGCCGCTTGAAATCTTAACCAAAAGGATGATGAGAATAATAGAAATGTGCTCTGAACTCTTTAGAAAAAATGAATTGCATAGATCCAAGTTAGCATTTTAATTACATAAAACACAATATGGCATAGCATTGAAGAAAATCTCTTTGGACAGACACCTGGGCTCAGTATTCTGCCCTGCTCTGGACAAACTGGAAGACTTGAGGCACTGTACTTGACTTTGAAGTACCTCAGTTTCCGCACATTTAAAATTATCAGAGTATTAAAAATAATTTTTATATCTGTGAATTATTTCAAGTGCTAAGTAAATACTAGTTTTTGTGCTTCATCCGAGTTGACTGTAAAAGTGTCATACATGTAGGTGAAAAGAAGCACAAAACAGACTCATAAAGACAAATACAGTTTCTAGTTGAAATGTTAACCTACCTTAGTATGTAGCATTTGGGTTTATAGAAGCAGGCCATAGTTTTCAAAATATCTGTTTTTTAAAAAACTAACTGAAGGTATGATTCCCTTTAGAATATTATTATTAACACATCACGTTATATTTCCTAACAAAGCAGCATTGTTCTTTTGCCTAGATTTCTTTCAGTACTATTAAAATTTCCCACACTTCATTTCGTAACAATTTGTATTGTTGCAATAAGGTACTCGTATGCCTCTAAGAAAATATTTTGCATGTAAGCATTATCTAAAATCCAGATTCATACTCAGATCCAGAGGCTTAAAATAAAACCTGTGGATTAAATTTTCTCATATAGCATCATACTAATTGAAAACAGCCAGGTGTATTCGAGCCTTGTATAGAAAACCAGAAATAGAAGATACAAGGTAGTTACCTTTTTAACAAGGTAGTTAAAAAGGTGACATTTTGGGGGCAGGAAGATAATGACAAGAATATAAAGAATTTACTTTACAGTAAGACCTTTTATCTTATTGAATATTGGCATGGTTTGGCTGTGTCCCCATAGTAATCTCATCTTGAATTGTAGTTTTCCTAATCCCCATGTGTTGTGGGAGGGACCAGGTAGAGATAATTGAATCATGAGGGTGGTTTCTCCCATCCAGTTCTCATCATAGTGAATTCTCATGAGATCTGATGGTTTTATAAGGGGCTTCCCCTCTTTGCTAGACACTCATTCTCTCTCCTGCTGCCATGTGAAGAAGGATGTGTTTGCTTCCCCTTCTGCCATGACTCTAAGTTTCCTGAGGCCTCCCCAGCCATGTAGAAGTGTGAGTCAAATGAACCTCTTTCCTTTATAAACTACCCAGTCTAGGGTATGTCTTCATTAGCAGCATGAGAATGGACTAATACAAATATATTGAATTTTTATGAGTTCCATTTTATAGATGTTTGTCTTTGCTGTTTTTTTAATATTCTATTTATGTAGAACTTGAATGGCAGACAAATTTGAGAACAAATTGGCATGTGAAATAAAGTTAACAGCCTCATATAGTAGTCTTTAGGGTAAAATTGTTTTATTTTTGTCTGTTTATATGTTTAAAAGGGTTTATTTGTGGAAGAAAGAAGTCCAGTTTAGAAATAAAAGGCAACTACAGACTTGCTTAAGAAAATAACCTTATGAAATAAATATAGAATGGTTAAAAAAGAAAAAAAAATTATAACGGTTTGCTTTTAGTTCCCAATTAAATCATTAGAAAAATTGAGTAAATGCTTACAAATTGTTAAGATTATTTGACAGAATAATTTTAGGCCAATCAAATCTAATGATAAAATATGACATATATTTTATATATTTTTAGTTTTCTTTTTCAATTTTTCACTTCAATTTTGTAGTAACTTACTTTTATTGATTGCATTTTACAACAGTATAGTCTGCAAATGTACTAGAATAAAAATATACATACATACATATATAAGTTCCTGATCTTTCTGCTCAGTGTGAGAAGCACTGTTCTAATTTATTCTCTGCAGTGGCCCTATTAAGCATACAGAAGGGATTCTACCACCCAGCTCACAAACTGAACATACACACCTCTGAGGGATTACATAATGCAATTAAGGTCACAGAGCAAGGAAATGTTGGAATGAAATTCCAAGTTTATTATTCCATGTTTTATGCTCTTTTCCCTGATATCACACACTATCAGAGAAAGTAATACCCCATGCTAAAAATCAATTTACCTAATAAGACTAATTTAGCTTAGTGAATTGCAATGTAGGGAGAAACATTCAGAAGATCACATCATCTATCCATCTGTTTATCTATTTATTTCCCTGAAGACAGACTTCAAAAGGAAAATTTAAAAATTGGCTAAATACAGGAGAGAAGGAAACAAAGTTTAAAGTCAAAATATTTTATGAGAGTATAAGGAGGAAGAAGAAAGTGTGGAATGTACATATATATGTGTGTGGATATACAAATACACACATATATTCACATATATACATACCATATACGTGTGTATATGTATATGCTCCTGACTTAGATGATTTTCTACTAAAGATCACTTACATGTATATAAGGTATATTCCACCTTTTATATGTATACGTATTACACATACACATATATGTTGTACATATATACACATACAAACACATATACACATATACATTAGTGTGCATGTTGTATATATAATATACACACCCACACTTACATAATATACACACTTATACCACACATATAAACATACATATGTGTATATGTGTAATGAGTAAAAAGAAGTTTTTAAACAAGAAGGAGAAATAAAAAATTGATATGACCAATTTTTGAGCCTTTATTTTAATAATCATCAATTAAAAGCCAGCATGTCAATGCAGTGCTGAAGATAGATATTGAATTCCCCTTTATTGGGTTGCCCCAGTCTGGGATCAAGATTGCAAACCTACCAGAGTAGTGTAAAAGATTGTGCTGTTTATAAGCAGCTGTTGCATGGAGTGATCTGGGGCTTTTTATTTGAGAAGAATTATAAAGTTTAGGGACATCTGGGGTCCAGTACTCATTAGGAGATGTTTCTCTTTTGGCCTCTTAGATAACTTAGATGATCTTCTATTAAAGATTTTATTGATGCATGTGCCTGGGAAACTTTGCCCATAATAGAGACAGAATATGCTGATCAAGAAGATCAGGGGCCAACAACTTGAACATTGTTCATTAATGTGCACAAAATGCTATCAGTGCTAATGCTGGCTAGGCTGGGTGTCTGAGAAAATACATAAAATAAAATTCGAAATAACTAAAAGAATGAAGTTGTTTTTCTTTAAAATATAAAAGGTTCCATGTTCAAAAAGAGTTTGGAACTTTAGCCACATTGTTGCTGCCTTGAAGTTGCTCTCAGTAATACAATTTTGTAGATAAGCCAATATTTGGGGATGTCACTTGAGGGAACTTTGGATTTAATTCTCAATGATTTGGGGAGAAGTTTGCATAAAGTTAGTTATAGACAGTGATGAGAATCAATTAATTTAGCGATAAGGTCTGTATCTGCAAACTAGTAACATAAATTTAAATTTAGTTTTGTTTTTCAACATGTCAGTTTTCCTGACTGGAGGAACATATTTTGTCCAAACAATGATTGCTTTGTTGGTAAAGAAGGCACTACAACTCTTTAGTGGCAGCTGCATTGAATTTCTGACATACTGTAGTCACCTAGAGTTGCTATTTAGCTTGTTTTAAACAATACTAGTGGTATAGCATTTATCAAATCAAATAGCCATTTCATTTTTTCAACTGACATTTATTTTAAAACATATTACACTTTTACCTAATGAGATAACCAAATTAAAGTTTTTCATTTACTGTACAAAACCCCAAAATTATCAAAACAGAGTATCAAATTTATTGTCATTTTAAGTATACGCACTTATTTTAAAGAAAATAAAATTACTCACTAAAACATTTCCCCACTCACTATCAGGAATATGATTATGTCTTTATTTTCCCTACAGGCTCTTCAAACTCAGAAACGGTGAAATAAATATACTTCTTTCATGAGTCAGATATTTGACTTAAAGACTGTACTTAAGGATTGTGTTAATGCTTCCTTCACCCAAGTGACCTGAACCTTTTAGTAAATTCTGTCCCTATATTAGTTTTCATAAGTCACGAAACATTTTCCATATGTCATGAAGCATTATCCAAAGGGAGTTCAGAGCCACAGCGCTCATACTTTATCACCGTCATGTTGACTGAAATGAAAGCTCTTCTCAGTGATAGCACCCATCTGAGAGGTCAGACAAAAGCATTTTTGGCACACTATTGTTCTCTCATTGGGTCAGCCACCTCCTTGGACTGAAATTGTTTCACAATCTTTATTAAAATTATTATAAAAGAACAGCTGAAAAAATAAACAAAGAATCTTATTTAGTGTCATCAAAGAAAAATTATCTGTCCTAGAGCAATATAATGCAATTTAACAGCCAAAATGAACATAAGCAGAAATAAGCAGAGGCATTAAAAATTGCTGAGGACCACAGAGTGCATCACTTTCAATAAACTTAAAAAGCAGCAAAGAAAGAAAAAAGAATGGAGATTTGGGAGGCTGAGGAGAGTGGATCACTTGAGGTCAGGAGATGGAGACCAGCCTGGCTAACATGGTGAAACCTTGCCTCTACTGAAACAAAAAAGAAAGAAAAAAATATTAGCTGGTTCTAGTGGTTTCATGCCTGTAATCCCAGCTCCCATCTACCTGGGAGGCTGAGGCTAAGACCAGAGAATTGCTTAAAGCTGGGAGGCAGAGATTGCAGTGAGTGGAGATCCGCTACTGCACTCCAACCTAGGTGACAGAGTGAGACTCCTTCTAAAAAAAAGATAATAATAAAGAAAAGAAAAAGAAATGTCAAAATTAGAAAATTATTAATAAGTTGGAAGAGAAAAACTGCTGTGGAAAATTATAAAAGCATAGCAATGAAGGTAAAAGTAAAATTAAATAAATTATATAAGGCTTAAGTAATTAGAATAGAAATCAAGGTTGTATAAATTCTACTGTGTTCTTATACATTAAATGTTCTTACACATCAAATAATGTATGTTTACATATATTTAATAAGTAAAAATAAAGAGAAAATTAGTTATTATGTGTTCAGAATTTTTAGCCCTAAATTCTCACAAGCGTTTATAGAATATGATTGGCAAGAACCAATTTGCATGGGCATTATCTTTGACTAGTGAAAGCATTCAATAGACATGAAGTTTATCTATAAAAAAATTATCTATAATGCCCTTGGTATTGTTTATAAAATAATTTGATGTCATTACTATATCAATTTGAACATTAGCGCTCAAAACAGGATTAGTAAAATAGATTAATTAGATCATACATGATTTAATTAAAAATTTTAATCAGGAAATAACACGTTTAATGAAAAATGCACAAATTAGGAGGACACGTATTCTGTTTAACAAACGGCTATAAATAGAAAATAATACATTCTAGATTTATATGTTAAACTATAGGATAAATTATTTTTAGAATGCATGCATTCCATGTGTAATATCCAGCATACTATGATTTCTTAAATGTAACTCTTTTTGTTATAATGTTTGCATAAGCAAAAGAGTATTTCCTTTCTTGCCCTTCACTATTTCTGCTGTAGTTTAATGATGAGCAAAATTCAAAATTCAGATAATGAAAATTGTTCTTACCCATGGGGTTGTAAGCTAAGTAAAATAAGGGTAAGAAATTTATCCCTCGAGTCCTCTAGATTAGAAGTGCAAATTTGATTAGCAAAACATATACCTGACAATAAGTATGTTAGGCTGCCCTGAATGAAACTATTATCCTCAGAGACTAGCTGAGAGGCCTGGTTAAGTTTCAAAGAATATAAATTATAAATTAAAAGACTTTAACAATACAACTATTTTAAAAACAATCTTAATTAGTTGAATATTTTTTAATCGTCTCACTGTACTGCAGCTGTTCTCAGGACAACAGAACTCTGCATATTGACAAAAACGTAGCAAAACAAAATTAAACTACCTTACCTTAGGTAACAAGTGACAAAAAATGAAAATAAAAGAATGACAAGTAGGAATATGAAAGAATTTAATAGTATACACATAAAAACTTGTTTAAAAAGATAGCAAGCAACAAATTAGTAAGAATGTCCCATTATATAATTCATAAACTTTTACCTCTCACATGCAAAAAGTATGTTTCAAAAGTTATTATATGTCCTCAAATACATAACTTGAAATTTTTGCTGAGTAGTAAACATTCTCTGGGTCTTAGCTCAAAGACATAAAAGATTTTACAAATTATGCCTATGTTCCAAACAATATAAATTCTGCCTTATATGTTCATGAACTCACAATGCAAAATAAGTATTTTCCCCACCATGTCCAATATTTTAATTGGTTACTTGTCTTTCATCAGCACAAAAGTTTTTAGTGCCTCACTTTGCTGATTACAAGGATAATTGGGCAGCTTTTAACATACAAAGCTACAGAGTGGAATTCTTTAAAGTAATTTAAAAATGCATTTAAAATGAACATCTGTGAAGATTAATCTATTTTGCACTAACTTTCTAAATCCACAGAGAAGTACTTTTTTAAGAAACTTAACTTCCTTGAAAGGCAAGGAAGAAGGCTCATGGCCCAAATCTTTCTACAAGTGAGGAAGTTCTTTAAAGACCAAAGGTTTTATTTTTAGAATTTGTGCAAATTTTTCTTTCTACTCCTATACATATATGTGGCTACCAGCTTTCACTTTTATGCCAGACACATTCCTAATTTGAAAAACATAGTTGTACAGCAATGAATGAAATGCCAGCAAATTATGTCTGCGTAAGTCTTTACATGAGTTTATATAAAGCATCAGTTTAGTAATTTTCAGTTTGTTCAGCAAAGACAAAACTAATGATCTCATGTAAGAAAGAAGGAAATTTACATGGGAAATTTGGCAATGTGACCTACGTTAGTATTCTATGGCTGTGTAACAAATTACAACACACTTAGGAACTTTAAAAAACTCAAATTTATTACCTTAGAATTTGAGTCAGGAGTCCTGGGATAAGTTAATGAGGTCCTCTGCTCAGGGTCTCACAAGGTTGAAATCAATTAACAAGGCCACAATCTCATCTGAGGCTCAAAGCGCCTCTCACAGGCTCACAGGTTGTTGACAGAGTTCAACTTCTTGTGGTTGTAGGACTGAGGTCCTGAGGTCCCAGAGACTGCCTGCTGTTCCCTGACATAGAGTGCTTTCACAACACAGAGATTTGCTTCTTCCTGGTGAAGGAGAGACTGTCTCTGCTGCTTTGAAAAACTATCTTAAAGGGCTTGCCTGATTGGGTAAGGTCCACCCAGGATTTTCTTTTTAATTAACTTGAAGTCAATTTATTAGGGACATTAATTACACCTTAAAAATCCATTCACTTTTGCCTTATAACTTAATCACAGGAGTGATATTCTATCGTATTTATAGGCCTCATTCCCATATATGGGGAAGAGATATATGGGGTGTGTATACAAGGAGTTGGAATCTTGGGGGATATTTTAGAATTCTGCCTGCTACCTCATGTTTCTGAATCATTTTAAAAATGATTTTCATGATTATGCTTTCATGAACATAAATTAAAAAGAAAAATTTTACTATTATTTCAAATGGTAAAATAATATAATGATTTGCTATACATTATTATGCATATGGTTGGTTGAAGTATTGCCTGTATAATATTGTTAGCCAATATAATTTTCATAAGAATTACTCATTTTACCACTGAAAAACTATTTTTCACATTTCCTGTGGTAATATAGATAGATAGATGATAGATAATAGGTAGATGATACAGAGATAGATATCTAATAGATAGATACATAGATAGATGACAGATGGATAGATAAGTGATGCAGACCATACTTTAACTGAAACAGACAATAATTAAAGCACCTATTAACTCCTATGCAATGTGAACTTTTTAATAGTGCTTTCAAAAGTTTCTTTCTGATTAGGATTCTTTGAATTTTAAGAACGGTCACTAGACTGTAAGGGAAAACATATACTTAAATATCTGATACTTAAAATATCTTATGTTTCATTCTTATAAAGGTGATTTAGAAGAAGAGGCAAATGTTCTTATATTTCATATTGGATATGCTATTCTGTTATTCTTAGTGATAGAAGAGGCAAGCATCAATTATGCATATCTTGAATTAAAGCAAGAGGACATAGTCAAGCCCCTATCTGTAACAGAACTTTTATGAATGTGATATTTATCTATGTAGAATAGAGAAAATCTTATTCAAAAGCAATCACAAAATCAAAGAAAATTAAAGCAAATGCCAAATTAATATTGATGGGAGAAACTAGATACAGAAAGCAAAGACAAAATTCTGTATCCCTGGACCAACTTTTGATCAATTACATGTAGTTTGTCTCACAGAAGGTAAAGCCAGACCTCCACAAGTATAGAAAAGCATAAAGGATGTTTTACCAAGAGCAGGTAAATGATTACTTGTCACTGTCCTTGAGTGGCAGATATGCATTAGGGTGGCAGAAACATCCTGCTAATTGGCATAGAAACACTGCATGTTGACTTGTATTGAATTGTTCTGTCTTTCTATACCATTCTGTATGTG